>NW_026652290.1:55283522-55736949 GCF_009828535.3 Hylobates moloch | reverse complement strand
TGTGGTTTTGATTTGCATTTCTCTGATGGCCAGTGATGATGAGCATTTTTTCCATGTGTTTTTTGTGGCATCCTCATTTAAATTGTTATTTTTATTTTTCATCTAGTGTATAGTTTGATTCATAGAATTTAAATGCATATATTAAATTAAAAGTAGTAATTATTATAGTACTAATAATAGTAATAATCATTGACATTTATTGAGGGCTAGCTATTGCCTGCCAGACTGCTCTAAGTGCTTTATTTGTATGAACTGAGTTAATCTGAACAAAAATTTCAGGGCTAGATACTATATTCCCTTTTTACAACAAAGTCATTTGCTTCTGCTTTTACTCGTGCCTTTGGCAACACAATGACTCTGCAAATTGTCCTTTGCCCAGAGGAAACATTTTTCTGAAAGCTTCTGCGCTGGGGCAGATTTAGGGCAAAGTTAACACTTCAAAAAAATCTCCAGTAAATGAGTACATTGCTCATCTGACAAATTGGCTTTTTGGCAAATTAGTCTGCTTGCACATATTAATAGCCAAGCTCGGCCAACTTGAAATATGGAGATTTACTGAAAATCACAGTGAAGTGAAGAGAGAGGCAAGAGCAGAATTGAAATTCCCACCTGGCAGCAAAAGAGAGTTATGCAGAGCATATCAAATAAGGCAGAGGCACTTCCTGGACCACTCAACTGAGGGGCACAGCCAGCAGTGAAGTAGGGTGGCCCAGAGGTTAGAAACCCCACAGAGAGAATCAGAGGGAAGCTGGAGGCAGAGGGAATGCACCATTTGGAATTCCACGGGATGAGGACCTCTAGGTCCCAGGTACAGTTGTAAGGCTGGGGGCAAAAAGCTGCTCCTGCCGGGCACTGTGGCTCACGCCTGTAATCCCAGCACTTTGGGAGGCCAAGGCGGGTGGATCACTTGAGGTCAGGAGTTTGAGACCAGCCTGGCCAACCTGGTGAAATCCCGTCTCTACTAAAAATACAAAAATTAGCTGGGCATGGTGGCACATGTCTGTAATCCCAACTATTCAGGAGGCTAAGGCAGGAGAATCACTTGAACCTGGGAGGCGAAGGTTGCAGTGGGCCAAGATTGTGCAGTGGCACAATCTTGGCTATGTGGACAGAGTGAGACTCTGTCAAAAAAAAAAAAAAAGAAGAAGCAAAGCAGCTCCAGGCCAGCCTGCACTCTGTTCTTGGAGCCTTTCACCCTGATGGTTCAGCCAGGGAAAGGGTGACTTTTCTTCCCTGCCAAGGCACAATCAGCTTCCTAAGCCTGCAAGTCTGCATCAGTCCGGAGTAGGCACTATTTTCAGTAGCATCAAGGAGCCATAGAGGCAGCTGAATGACTCTCCAATAGATGGTCTCAGTAGAGTAGAAATGGCAGTGTAGCACGTTGACAATGAGGAAGTTAAGGTGTGCCACAGTTGCTAATGGAACCTAAGTAAAAACTCAGAGACAGAGGAGTTTTGGGGAGTCTTAGCTCCCCAGAGATTTCTAAGAAGCCCACCTAAAAAAAATCTCTTGATTAGTAAATGAAACTATTATTATTGTTATTATTACTAATAGTAGATGAGAAGATGTTTTTGTAGATAATGAAGTCAACATCAGAAAAATTTAGTAGTGGACAGATTCAGCAGGCTGCAAATTTATAAGGTCAGACTTCCAATTCTAAAATGACTTCCTTTGTCTAGTCTAGGTGGAGGGTGGTGCTGGTTAAGTTTAAACACAGTATTACCTTGTGAGAAGTGTTCCAAGTTTTTAATTGTCTACTTCTAGGTGTACTATACATCTAATAGGACTACCACACTACTCTCTGCCTTATAAACCTTTGCCTACCAACAATACAAGTTCAGATACCTTCCCTGAGTGTAGTGGGTACTTACAGAATGGTCCATCCAGGTTCCTTTAGTAGAAGCTGCTACCACGTGCACATCTACATACACCCTTTGTCCTTGTGTTACTGTGGGAGCTGCTTTGTCAACTCAGCCTGTTCCTCAGCCGCAGATTTGTTTTCTTTCCTTGGGACCCCAGGACAAATGCCATGACGACACTGTTGCAGGAGCCAGCAGTCAGCTGCTTAAGGTTGTCTCTTCTGTCCACATCTTTGTCATTCTTTGGCTAGCAATGTAGGTGCCAGTCAGCGTCATCCTATGAAATATCACATTCCTTGCCTGTAAACTGTGGTAGTGGGGAGGCCTGGCCTGCTCACTGCACAAGACTGTCTTTAGGACAAAATAGGCTACTATGGATGAAAGGGCCACATCAGGGGTGTCCAGTCTTTTGGCTTCTCTGGGCCACACTGGAAAAGAAGAATTATCTTGAGTCACAAATAAAATACACTAACACTAATAATAGCTGATGAGAAAAAAAAAATCTCCTAATGTTTTAAGAAAGTTTACAAATTTGCGTTGGGCCACAATCAAAGCCATCCTGGGCCATACACAGCCCGCGGGCTGCAGGTTAGACAAGCTTGGGCTACATGGTACCAGTATTAGCGTGAGGATGAGGGTATATTGCACTTCATAACCCCCAGTATGAGGATTATCCTTAAAGCAGGCTTTCTGCCCTGTTTTCCTGGTGGCACTCTGCTCTCACAGTGAGACTTGCCACTAGGAAGGGTGGAAATTCTTCCCAGCTCCTCTGAGTAGTGGGGCTTGAGGATGAGGGTCCATGCCACGGTGAGAGCCTCTAGGCCTCTGACACAGACTGAGAAAATGGGCTGTGACCACACAAAGCCACTACGGGAAGTCTCAAGTCCTTGACCCAATGTGCACATTCTGAGCTTCCGGTGCAGCAATGAGCTGACACAAACCGTGGCGGCCTGAGGACCTGGACCTTCCATTTTGCCTTTCAGGACCCGTGTTCACACCCGCACTTAGTTTGGAGGAAGCACCTGGAGGAGATGCAGAGTCCAGATGTGCGCCCTCTGCCGGAAGCCTACTGCACCAGGACGTAGGCGTGGAGTGGCCCTTAACGCATCTGGAAATCAGTCTTCACTAAAAAAAAACTTCCTCCAAAATGTTCTTTAACAGCCCTTTAAAAGCCATTGTTTCAAAACAGTCCAAGGTGGTGAACAATTAATATTTTCGATTTACATGAAGACTCTGGAGTAGGAATTACCTGAGTTGGAAACCCAGTTCTACTCTATTGGTATCAGATTGCATTCTGTATCAACATTAAAATTTTCAGAAAAACTCTCAACCTCGGTGCATTAGATTTCTAGGACTGTCACAATGAAGTATCACAGGTTCCGTGGCTTGAGCAATAGAAATTTATTTCCTTGCGATTCTGAGGCTAGAAATCTGAGATCAGGATGTTAGCAGGATTGGTTTCTTCTGAGGCCTCTCTCCTTGGCTTGCAGAAGAAGCATAGTTGACCTCTCTCTGTGTGTTCACATGGTCAAACCACTGTGTACATCTGAATCCCAATCTGTTCTTGTAAGGGCACCAGTCATATTGGATTGGAGCCTACTAATGAGATCATGACCACATCTTACCTTAATGATCTCTGAAGGCTCTATGTCTAAATACAGTCACATTCTGAGATACTGGGGGTTAGGACTTCAACATATGAATTTTTGAATTCAGCCCATAACAGGAACCCTTTTAAGACTGTCACTTATTTCTCTAGTGAAAAGGCAGAACTTTCAGAATCTTTTAGAATCTCCCCTGCAGCTGAGTAAACATCTTAGTGTCTTCATAACTAGAAACCACAGGTTGTTGTTTCATTTTGTTTTAAATTTTCTATCACTGAAGATAAATAAGATCAGAACTCGAAAGTCTTGCTAACCCATCGATGTCATGAGAAAGGCCCTGGATCAGGGTGGGAAAACCTGGCTTTTCTTTGTAATTGTTAATTATGAGATTATTTATTCAGCTATTATTATTAACAATAATATTTTTATTAGTTGGGTGTGATGAGGCAGTATTTAACTTGACCTGGCAACCCTGAATGCCTGATTCTATACTCATCCAGCTATTACTATGATGGGTTTGCAGAGATATGCCAGACAAGCACATTCCTTATTACTGTAATGATTTTGCTCCCAATGACAGTTCAATTCTCCCAGGACCTGGACTGGACCTCGAGGGGTCTAGCACAGGGGCCCATTGCACCTGGGCTCCAGGTGGATCTGCAGCCTACACTCCAGGAAGGCTGAGCGGTCTCTCCTGCCCCTTCATGCTGGGCTCCCCCAGTCTCACCATTCTGACACTAAGGAAGCATCACTGAGGAAAGGAAAAGAAGAGCGTGCTTTTCTTAATCCTTGCTGTAGAGCTTTTCTAAGCCACTCACTCCAGACCTTCCCAGTCTTCCTACCCAGCTTTAAACTTCCCTCCTGCTAATTGAGGCTTTGGGGGCCAACAATGAAAAGATGTTCCTAAGTCCTGGAGGCATCAATGGCTCCCTGCAAGTCTGTGGAAAATTTCCAGTGTATGGAGAAATGCCACTGCAATGTGGAGACAGCATTTTGGGATACTGCTGGTATACCATAAGCCTGGCTGTTGATCCTGTATGTGGAAGGGAAGAAACAAATGAAAAGGCAGGAAATGTTGGTGGCCCACTCCCTGCCACTAGTGGGAGCTCTAGGTTCATGCCACTCCATCAACCCAAGGATGGGGTAGAATACCAGGTGAGGATGGAGCCTGGGACTAGGGGATGAGAGACTGAGGTCAAAACTCTCCCCTGCAATACTATCTTTCCAGAGTCCTGTTACTCCACACAACTAGTTTGGCAAGAGAGGCCTGGGGCCTTTCCCTACCTCTTGAGCCCCAGTGTGAGTTTGAAAAACAGGGCTCTAGAGATGAAGATGGGGGCCCAGGGGACAGAGGCTCAAGAAGCCAGGCAGCCTGCTTCCATGTTGCAAGCAGCCTGGGACCTGGACAAAAGGAATCCATCCTAAAAGCCCCAGGTGTTGGACTAGGCATGGGGGCTAACGCCTGTAATCCCAGCACATTGGGAGGCCGAGGCAGGCGGGTCACTTGAGGTCAGGAGTTTGAGACCGGCCTTGCCAACATGGTGAAACTCTGTCTCCACTAAAAATACGAAAATTAGCTGGACATGGTGGCATGCACCTGTAATCCCAGCTACTCGGAAGGCTGAGGCAGGAGAATCACTTGAACATGGGAGGCGGAGGTTGTAGTTAGCGGAGATCATCTCATTAAGACAAACACTGTTGGCTGGGCGCGGTGGCTCATGCCTGTAATCCCAGCACTTTGGGAGGCCGATGTGGGTGGATCATGAGGTCAGGAGATCAAGACCATCCTGGCTAACATGGTGAAACCCCATCTCTAATAAAAATACAAAAAATTAGCTGGGCGTGGTGGTGGGCACCTATAGTCCCAGCCACTCGGGAGGCTGAGGCAGGAGAATTGCATGAACCCGGGAGGCGGAGCTTGCAGTGAGCCGAGATCGCGCCACTGTACTCCATCCAGCCTAGGCGACAGAGCGAAACTCCTCCGTCTCAAAAAAGAAAAAAAAAATAGACAAACATTGTTAGTTTTAATTCCACGATTCTGTACCTATCAGTTTTCTTCTCTGTCCAAGTCATTATTTTAGGGAGGATGGTGTTGATTACAATCATAGGTTTGCTTCTGCCAAAAGAAGCACCTGCTGAGAACCAAATGAAGATAGATTCTTCTCTCAGGCCTAAGAACAAGGCCCATCTGGCAACACCCAGGCTTCACTTCACTGCATTTATCATAGTTTGTGATAATGAATTTATTGGTAAGATTAGTCTCATCCACTAACTTGTTAGGCTCACGGAGAACAGACTGTGTCCATCTGCTTCACTGCATTAGACCACACGCCTAGCAGAATTCTTGGTACACGAAAATGGACAGTCTGGTGGTTCTCAAACTATGTGCTGAGGTACCCCACACCAGGAGCTGCAGCAAACTCAGAAGGGCACCATGATATTTTACATTTTTTAGGTAAAAGCACAGAGATCCTCAATATCTTGGGGACCCAGAGTAGATGACCAGTTTAAGGTAGTTTGTAACTTCAACATCAGTTCATCCACATTCCTTTCAATTACATCAACACTTTTGAAACTGGGCTTCTGGTTATTGCTGTGATAAAATGCAAGTGTCTCACAAAAATGAATGTGAAACAGGAAAGGAGGGTGGTGGTGTCCAGTCTGATTCTAAGGTTTGAGAAACCAGGCAGTACCCAATAAAAGCACATATCCCATTAGTAATTGTGGTTATTTACACATGACAAAAAAGTAGTATTGTTTTTCTTCCTATTTATGTGTATTCGTTTTCAAACAGCTACTAAGTTATCGAGACAGAAATGCTTAGCAAATCGTGTGGGATTTACCTAATAAATGGCACAGTTAGGTATTTCTTTGGCCCAGGGGCACTGTGAAATGTTCACTGAGAAACTAAGGGCACCGTGAACTGAGGTTTGGGAGCTTCTGTCCTAGTCAATACTTGTTGATGGATTGATGGACTCAGGACCCCATGCCTTTAATTATACCCTTGATCACTTTACCCACAAAATATTATAAATCGGAATAAACCAAAAAACACCCTTAGAGAAAAAACATCACTGGATCTTTGTTCTTCTTCACAGAGGAGAGGAGAGCTCTACCACTGAGCTCTCTTTTTGAATACTTACCATTTACTGTTGGTTGAATACTTACTATTAGTCAGGCCATAGGCTTGGTTTTTCCCCCTCTTTTCTCCCCACTTCAATAAGATGGTCTAAGCTTGAATTTATTTATTTATTTTTAACACAAGAGTCAAAGGAGGTTTGCTTTAATACTAACAACCATTCTCTTCATGATGATGATACATTTTTATAATCCATCATGATTAGTTATAATTTTAACAAATCATATCTTTACTGCTATTGCGAAAGTTTAAGCTTTAACAACCTGCCAAACATTGTATAAGCAGTTTACTTAGGCTAGTTTATTAAATGAGAGTAAAACCTTAAAGAAGTAGGTGTTATTAGGATGATGACTCCTATTTCATGAAATAAGTAAACAAGCAAATAAATAAAGGTTTGGCAAGGTCACATGACTAGCCCAAAGTCTCACTGCTATTGGTGGGGGAAACAGGTTTTGAATTGACTGTGCTCCATGCTAATAATGCCTGCAAAATATGAGAAGTTACTTGGTTACTAGTGGTTGGTTACTAGATAGAAATGACTTGTTACGGATGTGAAAATTAGGGGTAGAGAAGGCTCCTTACATTCTGGTGTGTTTTGTGTAGTTCAGTGTGCTGCAGTTCTGAGTGAGCTGGAAGTTTTAAGAAATGCAAACGGACAGAGAGCCAAACTTCTCTCCTGAAGAGTCAGTAGCTCTTTTTATAGAAGTGTACCCATGTGGAGGAAGATGGGCCTCTCAGATTTAGAGTACTTATTCTAAGTAGAGATGCAATTGCCCTTGGAGAGTGATATGTGTTGAAGTGATGGGGTGGCCAGGTGAACAGTGGATCAGGCATTCTCGGTGCCCCTCCCCAGTCTGACCTTCTCTTCTATAATCACCTGTACTGAAGGTACACTGAAGGTCAGATATGCCAGGAAAACTAACACAAAGAAAAAGAAGATCATATTTTCTCTATGTCATGGTGACAAACAAGACTTCTACAAGTTTGTGAAAAAAATGACATTAAAAGATAACATGAAAAACATAATCTTTATTTCTCAATATAGGCTCCATCAAGTTCAAGACACTTTTGTAAGCCATGATACCAGCCATTTAGTTAGTCCATCCCTAAAGAACTGAAGGTCCTGGGAATTTAACCATGTCATTGCAGTCTTTTTTACATTATTAACTGAAGAAAAGTGGCTACCCTTTAAAGATTTTTTTAAAATTAGAAGATAAAAGGAAGTCAGGAAGAGCCAAATCAAGACAGTAAGATGAATGCCTAATCTCACTGAAACTCTAGCAAAATTGCCATTGTTGTATGAAAGGAATGAGCAGGAGCATTGTCCTGGTGGAGAAAGACTCTCTGGTTGAAGCTTTCCCTGGCATTTTTCTGCTAATTCTTTGGCTTTCTCAAAATACTTTCATAATAAGCAGATTTTAT
Organism: Hylobates moloch; assembly: GCF_009828535.3. NCBI lineage: Eukaryota > Metazoa > Chordata > Mammalia > Primates > Hylobatidae > Hylobates > Hylobates moloch. The sequence continues at coordinate 55,728,925 of NW_026652290.1, read as the reverse complement.
TACTCTCTGGCTCTCCAGAAAGCCAACAAGCAAAATGCCTTGAGCATTCCCGAAAACTGTTGCCATGACTTTCGCTCTTGAATGGTCCACTTTTGCTTTGACTGGACCACTTCCACGTCTTGGTAGCCATTACTTTGGTTGTGCTTCATCTTCAGGATCATACTGATAATTTAACAGTTTCATCTACTGTTACAATTCATCAGAGAAATGCTTCAGGATTTTGATCCCACTTACTTAGTTTCCATGGAAAGTTCTACTCTTGTCTGTAGCTGATCTGGGTGCAATGGATTTGGCACCCATCAAACAGAATGTTTGATGAGCTTTAATTTTCCAGTCAGAATTACGTATGCTGAACCAATTAAGATGTCTGTGGTGTTGGTTATTGTGTGTGCTGTTAATCTCTGTCCTTTTCAGTTAGGGACAAACAAGTTGAATTTTGTCCTTGCAAATTGATATGGATGATCTCTGCTGTGGTCTTCATCTTGAACATCATCTTGTTTCTTCTTAAAATGAGTTATCTATCTGTAAACTGCTGATTTCTTTGGGCATTGTCCTTATAAATGTTTTGTAAAGCATTAATGACTTCACCACTCTTCCACCCAAGCTTCACCATAAATTCAGTATTAGTCCTTGCTTCAATTTTATCATAATTCGTGTTGCTCTGATAGGGGCTCTTTCCAAACTGATGTGTTATCCTTCTTATTGTCTCAAGCTAAATACTGTCCAGACATGTTATAATAAGTTAGTATGAGTTTGTTTTGGTGCAGAAAAATTTTTGAAATCCATGTATAGTTTTTTCATAATATACATTTTCCATGAACTTTTTGCAGACCCCCGGTATTTCTCCTTTTTGCATGAATTGTGGAGGAAACAGTATTTTCTGAATTTGTCACCCCACCTGAATAGGTAAGTTGGGTTGATAACAAGTGAGAGACCAGAATTCTGGGCTGGAGCTAACGTCACACGTATCCAACACTGGCTATAGGGCAGGCCCTTCTAGTCTGTCCCCTGCTCTGTTACTACCTGCAAGGGAATGTTCAAGAGTGCTAGAAGCAGTTTCAAAAGGAATAGTTTTAAAAGAGAATATGTGTTTGCTAAAGCTCATAAAGAACCAACAGTCTCCAGAGAAGGAGGTAGTCCTTGTCATAAGGAGACACTATCCCACAGGGAAAAAAAAAAAAATCTTTTGTATGGTTTCTACCTACACATTTTGTTTTTTGCATGTATCATATTAATAATACTTGTCCTCATAAAATAAAAATTTCAACAACAAAATATAGAGATAATTAGCTTTTGGAAAGATATGCAGTAAAGCAGCCCCAGGTTCAATTTTAGGTAGTAGATTTTACTATTTTGTGCCAGACATATTATTTCTTATAACAAATATTTTTAGAGCACCTAGGGAATGCCAGGCTCCGTGATAGAGACAAGAAGACAATAGTCATTGCCTTCACACAATGGTTCTTCTAGAATGAGAGCCAGATATGAGAAAGCAAATTAAAAAAAGACCTACAGATTGTGCTTAATACTACCAAAGAAATAAAGAGCTTTGCTAGAGAATGAGAACAAGAGCCCTAAGAAGAATATTTTGGCAGAGGGAATGGTAGGGGTAATGTTCCTGGTAGGTATTGGGATTAAATTATTTGAAACACAGTTCTTGTAAGTAGATATTTCCACATCAATAAAACCAGTGCTGTAATAGGGGCATGTACAGGTTACTATCGGAACACAAAAAAGGACCACTTAGTACCAAATGTAGGGGGAGCTACTTGGAAAAGATGGCACTTGAGCAGTACAGTGGTGAGCAGGGACTGGTCAAGGGATGATTCTGAGGAGGGAGGAAAATGGTTCAGAGCAGAGGAGGCAGCACATGCAAAGTGGTGCCATCAATAATTCAGGAACCCATGATCAATCTGGCTAAATGGAACCAGGTCCCAGAAAAGGTTAGAAAAGATAGGATTGAAATTAAAGGTGGCAAGATTTTATACTAATTGTTCAAAGTTCACAGATATTAATATTGCTATTAGCAATTGTATGTCCTTAGCTCCAGCTCAAACTTTTAAAAATTTGCTGCAGAGCACATTGGTGCAACTCAAGATTTTAAGAACTTGCCTATCCTTTAATAAATATGCTGCAAATTTCCCTGGTGCCAGCTGTTTCTCATCTCTTTCTTTGACTCCATTGTCGTCTCTTCATTCCACTCCATAGGGTGGCAGCTGGAAGAGTTATACAGACAGACTAGGAATGCTGAAGAATACAGTGTGACCTAAGAAAGGTTCATCTGTTGTATAGAAGCTGTGAGGTATTTATTATTTCTTTTTTTTTTTTTTTTTTTGAGATGGAGTCTCGCTGTCACCCAGGCTGGAGTGCAATGGCGTGATCTCTGCTCACTGCAGGCTCCGCCCTGCGGGGTTCACACCATTCTCTTGCCTCAGCCTCCCGAGTAGCTGGGACTACAGGCACCCGCCACCTCGCCTGGCTAATTTTTTTGTATTTTTATTAGAGACGGGGTTTCACCGTGTTGGCCAAGATGGTCTCGATCTCCTGACCTCGTGATCCGTCCTCCTCGGCCTCCCAAAGTGCTGGGATTACAGGCGTGAGCCACCGCGCCCGGCCGGGAGGTATTTATTATTTCATAATAACCTATAGCTCTGGGCCCACATGGGCCATTTTGTGTAACTTCCTTAGTCATTGTATAGTATCAAAGACAGCATGGAGAGATTAGACCTTTTTTTTTTAGGAGATGGATTCTTGTATTTTACTTGTGTCTTTTGAAACACTCCCAGCTGAAACTGTCCTTAGCTCCAGCCTTTTACATACCTCTCTCAATGGAGTGTCAAAGTCATTTTCTCCACCCTCACCCCAGATGTTCTGTCGATTTGTGTGTTTAACCTTGGTCTCCCTGCCACTTCTCTTAACACAGGTCTAGCTTCTCTTACTTTGTTCTCTCCTTGTTACTCCCCTCTATCTGGTTCTGTCTTCCTTTGCCCATCATCCAACTGTACATTACCAAAGTTTAGTACCTGGAACCTGGCAGGCAGAGACAGAACCCAGAAAGCAGGCCCTGGAATCAGGCTGTGTGTGTTTCATGTGAGACTCCCTCCCCACTGACCAGCCTTGGCAAAGTCATTTACCTTATTCAAGTCTTAGTTTCTTCAACAAAAGGGGGCTAATGATGGTAATGACCTGATTCGGTGAAGAATGTTTGACTGCAAATAATAGGACACAGAACTAAACATGAGCCAGGCAGTACAGACGGGCAACTCTCTCTCCTAAATGAGAAATTGGGAAATAGGAGGTACAGATGTGGGAGGGCAACTCCACAATATCTTAGAGGCTCAGGTTCTTCCCTTCCCCAGCTCCCCCTCCACCATCCTTGGTCCTTTGGCTTGTCTCATGCTGGTCATGCTGGTCACCTCATGTTTCTAAGGTGACCCCCACAGCCCCAGGCCATTTGACAACTTTCAAAGTCAAGGAGTGGAGGACAAATGCCTCCCACTTTTCGAGGCACTGTTCTTTCATCTGCAAAAAGAAACATCCCAGAAAACTTCCCCTGACCTCCCATTGCTCAGAACACAGCCACGTGGCCACCCCTTGCTGGACAGGCAGCTGAGGACATGCCTATCTTGCAAAGCAGGGCAGAAAACAGTGGTGCATTCAGGTCAATTATGAGCCACACCATGGGTGTGAACTAAATTGGGGTTCTCGGCAAAGAAGCATGAGTAAACAGGGATCTGTTTTACCCACTTCACGATGTTGTCATGAGGATTAAATGAGGTGACATCCTTGGAACACTGCCTGGGACTTAGTAAGAGCTTAGTAAGTGTTAGCTACTATTTTTTATTTTTATCTTAATTATTTTTGATTCTGCCTCATCACCCCTTGCTGTAGCAGCCTGGAGTCTTATGCACAGCCATTTCACATTCACTCTGAGGTGTGCACACCCGTACTGTAAGCAGCATAGACAAAGGCAGCTCATGTTTATGGGTGAAGCTGCAGTAGTAGCTGAGATCCACGGGAAGGACAGGGGCCGAGAGCAAGGAAAGAGAGTTGGGAGTCTAGAATAATCTTTAATCAAATGGATCATGGAGACCAGTGGTGACACTTGGAAGTATTGTTAGGCAGTCTGTGATCTGGACACTATGAAACTAGAGACAATCTGCATCAATCTCTTGACTACATGGTTTCCCCAAAGCAGTCCCAGAACGGGAGTGAAGAAGGCAGGAAGTAGTACAAATCTGGGCTTGGAGCTTTGCCTTATGGATGAGCTGAAAGGACAAGGAGACTTGAGAACACAAGCCAGAGAGTGGATAGACTGACGGATGGTGGATCCATGACAGATAGACATGGGAGTGAAACTTGGAGGGGCTGATAAATTAGGATAAAAATGAAGAGACTTGTCAAGGGACCGAGTGTCTTTTTAAGTCAAATAACTGGTACAGTCAGTGAGAGTGAAGAGAGAGCCAGAAGAGGAAAAACTTGCAAAATGAGGACTGAATAAATCTATTCCTGTCTGCCTGTACCACATATCACAGGTCTACTCACAGTTTTGACATATGTTTCCACAAAATTGTTCCCGTTTCTATTTTTCTATCAAGATTTTCAAATCCCCACATATTTCTATTACACTTCCACTGATGTGTTCTATCTCCCAAAGCATCCCCAGCAGTGCCAAGACTCACAGTGCCCACAAGGCTTCCCTGCCTCCTCTGAGATCATGCCCAAGGGTGAACATTCGACCAGGGCTGGGACAATCCTAGTGCCTTGACCCACGTCTCTCTTGGTGGCTACCACAGCCACTGCCACTTTGTCATGGTCACCCAAAGGCAATAGCTATGCTGGCCACTTACTCAGAGAAAGGGTAGATTCAATAGGGGTCTTGGGTAGAGAGATGGGTAGTCCTGTGAAGAGGACAGTCTTCTGGTGGTGACTGGCAGACCAAGGTCAGCTACCATCCTCCCAGTATGGGTCTTCATCTCTGACCTTTTTCCCATCTCCATATTCATATTTCTAACTGCTGGACACATCCACCATGGGTGTGGGCATCTCACACTCAGTATTTTCAAACTAGAATCCTTGGTTTTTCCCTTCAGTCATGCTCCTCTCCTTTGCAATTCTTAGTTAATATGTCACCATTCAACCAGTCACTGCTGCTAGAAAAGACAGAATCATCTGGAGTTTTCCATGCCCTCCACTCTGTTCCTGTCACATCTGTTTTCTCACCAAGCTCAGGCAATTCTATTTCTGAAAATATCTCTAACCCATCCTCTCCCAACCTCAAGCATTTATATTGACTCAGACCAGTATCAACTTCCCTGATGGACTTTCTACCTCCAATAGCTCTGAACAAGGAAACAGGACAACTCTGGAAAACAATGATCCTGGTGGAAGGAGGTGGACAAAAAACCTGAGTGACAGTGAGTGGTCACTGATCAGAAGACTCAGGGACCTGTAGCTGTTTTAGCTCCTGGAAATAAGGCAGTGAGAGATATTGTCTAGTATCTGGTATGAAGTGACCTGCCGATACTGTGGCAGGCAGAGCACCGTTGTTTGCAGACTGCAGCAGGATCCACCAGGTCCCTCCAATTGCTACTATAATTAGCTCAGGAGATTAAAGTCTGTTTTATTAAATGCTATTCATTGATTACCTACCATGTTTTAGGTCCCGGTTGAGACCACAGGGATATCAGGCAGTGGATGAGAACAGCATGTGCCATGCCTCATGAAGGAAACTTACAGTCTAGCCGGGAAGACAGATATTAATCAAGTGTGTTGAGTGTTATGAAGAAGAAAGTCAGGGTCCAGTGCAGCATATACCTGGAAGACTTAACCTAGTCTAGGGGTTCATGGAAGGCTTCCCTGTGGAAATGATAAGAAAAGATCATGCAAGTAGTTAAAAAAGAATGAATTAACAGCATTTGCAGTGACCTGGATGAGATTGGAGAGTATTATTCTAAGTGAAGTAACTCAGGTATGGAAAACCAAACATCATGTGTTCTTACTGATATGTGGGAGCTAAGCTATGAGGATGCGAAGGCATAAGAATGATACAATGGACTTTGGAGGTTTGGGGGAGGAATGGCAGGGGGGCGAGGGATAAAAATCTATAAATATGGTGCAATGTATACTGCTCAAGTAATGGTTGCACCAAAATCTCACAAATCACCAATAAAGAACTTACTCATGTAACCAAATGCCACCTGTATCCCAATAACTTCTGGAAAAATAAAATAAAATAAATTTTTAAAAAAAAGATTATGCAAGTAGGGAATACCCATAATGGGTGGGAAGGGGGGGAATTGTGTTCCAGAGAGAGAAACAACAGATGCAATTTTATTATTTGTCCAATTTCAAAATACATTGATTCTTGGAAATGAGTAGAGAGATTTTCAAATGAGGCACGTGGTCACAGTATAGCTGCTTCTTGGAGACCCCTGGTTTTAGCACCACTATGATTTTCTCAAATATATCTGCTAATATCTGTAATGACAGAATATCCCATTGCAAGCTAAAGTCTTTGATGAAATCATCATATTTTGTTTTTAACACTCATGTATTCATTCATTCAATAAATATTTATTGATTACCTACTATGCCAGGTACTGTTCTGGGAGCTAGGGAATCAGTGATATGAAAATTATCTTTCATATCAGTGATATGAAAATTATCTTTCATGTCAGTGATATGAAAATTATCTTTCATGTCAACGATATGAAATATCATAGTGTAAAATGGAAGCTGTAAGAACATGCCTCAATTTGTATTCTGTAACTTTTGTGTGACTTGTATACATGATCATTCCAGGGGAGCACATGGACCCCAATTTCAAGAACCTTAGAGTAAGTCATGGAAAGTCGTTTTGGGAGTTCTCAACCTAGTCCTGCCTGAAAGTGTTTTCTGATCTCAGAAGTTCATTTAGCCTCTCTGGTTTCTGAAAATAAGAGGATTGAACTAGATGAATTCTGAAGCCATTTCCAGTTGTACACATATATAAATTTGTACACTCACACAGCTGGAAGCGACCCTAAAGCCATCTTGCCAATTACACTAAACCCTTAAATCAGTCATTAGTAGAATCTTAAGGAAAGAGCAGCAAGTGTCAGGAACACTTAGGAAGAAAAATGAGAAACTCAGACCAAGAAGGCCCACTGGAGAGTGTTTATTCAGAGACACACAAACATACGGAAGCTTTGCCATGAGGTCACCTCCGCTTATCTCTGCACTGCTGATGGACTATACACATTTGTTGGAATTCTTCTCTCAGAAGCTGTGAGTCAGCCGGAAGCCAAGTCACAAATAGGTCCACAATTAACTCAAGAAGTAGGAGCCCTTGCTTTCTTATCTTCCTACCACCCTCATTTTTCTGGTGATGTGAAAGTGAAAATTCTTTGGAGCTCAGAAGGAGGTTCTGCAAAAAGCAGAATGCGCAAATGTAAAGCATTTTTTTTTTTACGACAAAACAGAAGACATGACATTTGTGGGAACCACCACATTTACAAGAGGCAGCACTCCTCCAGGATTCACCTCCAAACTTTTTCGAATGCTTCCTGTGGAAAAATCTTGTCAAGGATGGTCTTATTTTTTTAATCGGGAATTATTTTCTCACTGATCATTTCCAAACTAAAAATCTTGGGAATTTCATTTTGGCTTTTTACTGTGGGACACTCATTGCTAAAGGAGACCATTTCAGACAAACCACATTTAATAATGTGTGTTCCAATCCTCCAAATTTCTGGTGTGCCAGCTCTGTTGGACTCTACTAGGCTTTGGGGAATCTTTGCCTTCACTGGGAATGGCATCAGGAGGGCTCCCTCAGAGCTCTTTGCTGACGCCCTGCAGGGTTACAAAATGATGCTTCCCCGGATCATAACCAGTAACTCATGTGTACACAGAAGAGTAAGGTAAAAATCAGCCTCATATTCAGCCTTATGGGAAAAGAAGTAAAATATGTAGCAGGGAAAGGTGAACTAGGGTTTTCAGTGGAGGGGGCAGGGCTTCCCACCTTCACTTAGGAATGCTATTCATTGACATTTATTGCTTCCTTACCCATTGACACACATTGTTCCAAGTACCTTGAATGCATCAACACATTTAATCTTCATAGTAAGTCATAAGGCCAGTGCTTTTGTTCTTTTCAGTAGGCAAATGAGGGAACTCAGACACAGAGACGGGAAGTGACATTCTAAGGAAATGTAGCCAGGAAGTGGCAAAGCTGGAATTCAAACCCAGGCAGGCTGGGTCCAGCTCAAGCTTTTACCCTCTGAGCTACACAGCCCCTTCAGGAGCAGAAGGAACCAGAGCTGAGGGACTAGCTCATGGCCTTCTACGTTTCCTGAAGCTTGGCGGCCTAGGGAGACCTTAGCTCTTCCTTTCCACACCTCTGGTCAGCTGAACAAGGGAATGTGCAAAGCACTATCTACTAGTAAAGATTTCAAGAATTCTTAATTTGCAACAAGGTGGCCAGGAAAATATGAGGGTTGTTTCCTATGTCTGTTTTATTTTCCCTGCTCCAACCCCCAGCTCTTCTAATTTCTACATGTGGTCACAAATATTTGTCTAATCAAACATATTTAAGGACATCTATAATACCTAAGTAGATGTACACACACACACACACACACACACACGGCAAAAGACAAATTCAAAATGTGTTCAATAGTTTCAAATGTAGTCATTTACCCTATTTTAATAGAATTGGCTTCAGAATTGAAAAGAAACTTAAAATTACTTTTGTCCAGTAGGTCTCAACTAGAGGCAATAGCTCCCTCCAAAAGGTTCTCTCAAGGGCTCTGGGTTTTTACAATGGCTGAGGGTGGAGTATCGTGCTACTCATATTTAGGGAGGCCAGGAATAATACATAAAACGTAACATGAGGGATAGTCTCTCTCAACAGCAACTTTTTCTGCCTCAATTGCTAATGGTACTCCCTTAATAAACACCAACTGAGGTTCAACACTTATTTTACAGTTGAGAAAATTAGTCATAGAAAGATAAAGAATCTTTCTTAAGGTCTCTTAGCTAGTTAATAGCACAGCCTGAAGCTGAATCTAGTTTTATACACCTATAGGAAAGAACTGTGTTGTTGTTGTTTTTTCCTAGAGAAGGCTCTGTGGACCAGAGAGTCCATAGAAGTCAAAACTATTTACATAATAACACCAGGACATTATTTGCCTGTATCAATATCATTCTCTCACCAAGCGTACAACAGTTTTCCAGAAGCCACATGATATGTGATAATATTGTTTAATGAAATATGTCAACATTTAGAAGGTCTGATGACAAATATTTTCCAAATAACAAATATATAATGTTATAGAATTATGTGTGGGTAAAAGATCCATTAAAACTACAAGACAAATGGCTTTTAATATAACTAAGTACAAAGAGTTTACTAAAAGATTTAAGATTTTCCCTTGCAACTAACATTGAAGAAACTACCATTCATTAAGTTTTAGTGTAGTGTCAAAGAAGAATAGGCACAATTATCTGAATAGGCGATTAAAATATGTTTTCCTTTTTCAACTACAAATTTGTGTGAAGCCAAGTGTTTTTCACATATTTCAACCAAAATGACATATTGCAATGGATTGACTGCAAAGCAGATAGGGAAATCCAGGTGCTTTTTTTTTTTTTTTTTTTTGAGATGGGGGTCTTGCTCTGTCACACAGGCTGGAGTGCAGTGGCATGATCTCAGCTCACTGCAACATCCGCCTCCCGGGTTCAAGCAATTCTCCTGCCTCAGCCTCCTGAGTAGCTGGGCCTACAAGCATGCACCACCAAGCCCGGCTAATTTTTTGTATTTTTAGTAGAGACGAGGTTTCACCATGCTGGCCAGGCTGGTCTCGAACTCCTGGTCTCATGATCTGCCCGCCTCAGCCTCCCAAAGTGCTGGGATTACAGGCATGAGCCACGGCGCCCGGCCCCCAGGTGTTTTACATTAAGTCAGACACTGATGAGATTTACAAAATTGTAAAGCAATGCCAATCTTCTCATGAAACTAATTTTGTTTTGAAAAACATATTTATTATTCAAACAACTGTTACTTATATTAATGTGTGATGAGTTTGTTAGTTTTAGAATGAATTAATACATATATATTTTAATTTTCGGTTTTAATTCCTAGTATGGTAAATATCAACAGATAAAACCCACGTAAACACAAGCTCTTTGGAGTCAGTGATTTTTAAGGGGATAAAGAGCTTCTGAGAATAAAATATTTGGGAATTGCTGCCTTATATCATACCCATTTGACTAAATCTCATTCTCCTGAGTGATACCAGGGAATCTATTTTTTAAATTACCCTTCAGAAGATTGTGATGCACAAACTAGCTTGAAAACCATCGAAACAGAGTGCATCTTTGTTGAAGAAAGTCCCATTCTAATGTTGGGCTATAGGAACAATGTTAGGATCAAGGGCAGTTCTTTGAGAACTTCAAGAATGCTGTTGGCTCTGTGTCAACAGGAAACAGAGATACATTCCCCCAGAATGAGGGAAGAAAGAAGCACCCAACCCAACTCTTAATCAGTCTTAACAAGAAAAGCAACTGCACATCAAGTGGAAGGATGAGCAAAAAGGAACAGTTCCAATTCTGGGCATTATTGGCAGGACCACGGGCTTAGTGGGAAAGGCCATAGTCTCAGTCAAGAGGAATGTGATTCTCCCAGTATTTGTACAACCTCAAGGCCAGACAGGGTAAAGAGGTAGCTTTGGAACCAAATTTGACTCACAAATGTGCATTATTTATACTTCCAAGAATTGTATAAACACTTTCTGTAACCAGATGGAAAAATTCAAAAACTTTTAAGTTCCATATTTCCAGTTTATCTTAAAAATTGGAATATCTGGCACACACAGGTCTAAACTCCATTATGGGAACAATCGTCTGGAACTGCATAGCTGCTGCTCCCAACAGCTGAGGCCTGAGCTGTCCAATGGTCCCCGGGCGACTTTCCTTTTTTTATGCTACTTGCTTGGCCCCGGGGTTGCCATTCTGTTGTAAGGAGCTCAAAGAGAATCCTGGGATCCTTGGACAGTCTGAGAAGAAGACAGGACCTAGGGCTATACTGGTGGACAACAAGATGGCCATACAGGATGAGATGGCATAGAAGAGTCTGTAATCTGGCATTGCAACTTCAGGTTGGTTTAATTTGCCTGGAGCACAAGAGTTACAGGCAAACATTCCAATCTTCCTATTACTAATTTTAAGTTGTCACATCAGTAATAGCACTAGTATTAGCTCTAAGGGGTTCAGATTAGCTGTAGGTGGTTGATTAACTGCATCCTTTTGGTGAATATCAGAGTTACCAGTATTTGCCATTGTGTCTTTTTCTATATCAGTTGTGTACCCATGAAAAGAGCAGTTCTAACAAACCTCATAGTATCTCCCAAATGGAAATCTCTCGTTCTGCTGCTGAATTTTCATATTTGGTCTTTGTTTGTCAAGCCAGTTAAGGAAAGTCACTTCCTCAAGTGACAGCTGTGGATCCAAAAACATCTACCAAAGATAAGCAGTTGTCATGGCAAAAAACAACAAACCTAAAGGTGATAGATCATGGGACTCGGTTACTGTACTTGCCGTGTGAATCCGCACTGCCTTCACCCTTTACTTAACTCCACACGCAGCTTTTCAACACCATGCCCTGGGATGTATCAAATGCACTTTGCTTCTCACTTTGCAACTCCTCAAGCAAATAACATTCTGCTGCATCATGTGGACCTCTACTTATTAAATAACATTTCTTGGCAGCATTTATTTATTAAAATCTGGCTTTTGTTCAAGTATATTCCTGAAAGTTCAGAAAATGCAGAATATTGTCTAGTAGAATCTGAAATTTTTTCTTTGTTATTTATTTTCTGCCTCATTGAAACAAAAATACTGAGGTAAATCTTAGAAAAAATTTCACTGAAAACATCTTCATTGCAAAAGGTTGAGTCTTAATACTAGAAGTTGAGAAATCTAGATCCTGTGGTCAATCCTTTTGCTGATTGATAAAATGACCTTAGTTAAGTTACTTAATTTTTCTGTGATTCATTTGTTCAAAGGGCAAGAATTCCAAATATAGCTTTAAAAATATACTAGTAAACCAAAAGAACTGAAAGTAGTCTTTGGCTCTAGCTTAAATACATCATTTAGCCACCTTGGGTCACCAAATTTTAAAAACCTGTCATGATTTGACTTAAGAAAAATTGTTATCCCATTGAGGAATATTTGCCATGCCTACAAGTATTCTTCAAAACTTGATTTTAGTCAACACACTCATTTCTGGGTGAATCTTAATTTCCTTAGCCAAGCTCTGATTGTTGGGATTTAGGGGAGGGAAGGAGGAATGTCTGTCCTTCACTTCAGGTACAGGAAGAGTTGTTCAGATGGTACCCCTGGGATAACTAGATATGTGTTTCTACATTTGGGGGTGGGGGGCAGGGAGGACTCAAGTCTGAGCCCACCCAGAAATCTGAGGTAAAGAGAGAGCCTGGCAGCCTGGTCTGGTGGAGGAGCGAAGAAGAGAAGCTGTTGTTGAGCAGGGACTGGCTTGCACCCTTAGGGTTCATCAAGGCAAGGAAGATAGGGGTGTTTCCTACAGACCCTGCACAGGCAGTGCACAGAAGAGAGAGAATCCATTTGGAGGATTCTCACAATTTATCTCTGAGAGTTTTTAAAGGTGTCTGAAGATTCATCAGCACACTTCCCATCAGGAGGTGGAATCTAATTCTCCTCCCCTTGATTATAAGCTGGTCTTGTGACTCACTCCTACCACACAGGGTGAGGAGAAAGTAACGCTGCATGGCTCTCAAGGTTAGGTAATAAAAGCTAATACAGTCTCTCTCTTTCTCTCTCTTTTCTGAACAGAAAGTCTGGTTACCCTGAGGTAGCTGTGTAGAAAGACAGTGTGGAGGGAACAGACAGAGAGATCTAAGAAGCCCCAACCCAGGTGCCTTCAAAATGATGGCATCCCTGTTACCATCAGATGATATGAGATCTCAAGGGAGAATATTCTTCTTAAGCCCATCTGAATCAACCATCAGATTCATGAGCAAAATAAATGATTGTTATTGTCGAAAGCACTGTTTGGGTGTGATTTGTTACACAGTGATAGATAACGATATCATGGCACCATCCGATAAGACTGCCTGGAGGCATAAGGGGACATTAGCACAGAGGAGCCTGGTTGGTCTGCAGGTTCTCTGGGCTTTGCAGGAGTAAGCACCCAGCCCTCAAGCCACAGGAACTGCAGATTGAGAGATTTTCAGAACTCTCCCAAGAGAAAGTAAGGCTTTAAGCTTCTTCCAGGCTCAGATGATGTGAACTTGGTCTAGGATAGTCCAAGGAAGAGACAAAATAGAAAACACTTTCCTTTTCCCTCTACCTTTTCTTTTTCCCTTGGCAGTTTCATTGGGCCAGGCCAAAAATGACAGTTATTTTGCCAACAAAACCTTGTAATAATTTCGAAATGGAGAAACCACTTCTAAGTATGAGGCACCTAAGTGAAGAAGCCACAAAAGGAAAGACTGAAAGATTTGACTAAATAAAAATGTAAACTATTTAAACAACAAAATGTAATATTTTTAAAAAGTTAAAAGATGAGCAACAAACTGGGAAAACTATTCATAGCATATAACAAAGGATTAATTGTGCATAATACATAGAATTCCAACAAATTAACGAGAAAAATATGAACACTGGGTAAAAGGAAAAGTTTATTTATGGAATGAAGAAAACTGGTCAGGAAATATGTCAAAATATGTTCAAACTCACCAATCATTAAAGAATTAAATTTTAATTTTAAGTCAATTTAAATCATTAAAGAAATAAATGTATAACAAGGAATTATTGTACTTAGCATCTGTAATAATTTTCTAGACCAGTTGTAACAATGTATCACAAACTGATCTAAACAACAGAAATTTATTCATCTCTCAGTTTCAGAAGCTAGAAGTCCAAGATCAAGGTGTAGGCTTGGTTGGTTCTTTCTGATAGTCATGAGGGGGAATCTGTTCTATGCCTTGCCCGTAGTTTCTGGTGATTTGCTGGCAATCTTTGGTGTTCTTTGACTTGTAGGAGCATCACCGCAATCCTTACCTTCATGTTCAATGGCATTCTCCCTGTGTTCCGACTGTCTCTGTGTCCAAATTTGCCCTTTCTGTAAGGACAACAGTCATATTGGGTTACAGTCTACCCTAAGGATCTCATTTTAACTTGATTACCTCTATGAAGACCCTATTTCCAAATGTCACATTCTAAGGTATGTTGGGTTAGGGATTCAACATATCTTTCTGGGGGGACACAATTCAATCCATAACAGGGTCCATTGAGAAAAGCAATAGTATTGAATATTGGAAACTATAGAAATAGTACTCTTATACACAGCTGATGGATTATAACTTGATGTAAAGTTTTGGAGAGTCATTTTGGGTAGTATCTCTCAGAATTATATATTTTAAATGTGCACTGCCTTTTCTCCAGGAATTTCACTTTTAATGAATATAGCAAAATCTAAAATAGGTGAAGTCAACATAAATAAAGAGAATCTGACGGTAAGGTTTTCAGGACTTGGTGTTGGAGAGACTCCCGGGAAAGGTAGTGAAAATGTCGGCCAGTTCAGTTGAGAATCTTCTGAAGTTCTGGGGAAACATTACTCTTCCCCAGTGGGGGTCGAGGAGGAAAGAAAAACCTCTCAGGTCTGTGTGGTGTCTCCTCACTAAGGGTTGGGAGTTTCCAGTTAGTTGACAGACAGATTTCATAACAGAGGGATGGGAAAATCCTGAAAAGACACAGCTGGCCAGGACCCTGGCAGAATCTTTGGGGCACGAGATCAGCCAGCAGCGTCAGCCTGATTCCCCCTTGAGCTGTGGGCAGAGCATCCTGGTCTCACACCCAACACCTTCTAGGCTCCCAGCCTTGAGATAAATGTCTGGGCAATTCTGATGAGGAGCCGAGAGGACTGAGAGACCAAATGAGTGCCCCAGGGTCTCTATAGGGTTATCCAACCTGTGCATGTGACTCTGCTCTGTCCTTGTCATCACTCCATGTCTATCTCTGCAGAATTCTCAGTGAGCTCTTAACCTACGGGACCCATACATTGAGAAAGGGCAGGAAGAGGAAGCACCTGTATTGCAGGGAGAAAACTCTCAAAGATGTAGTAGTGAAGAACAGCTCCAAAGAAGGAAGGAAAGCAAGAGACAGAAAAAAGCCCCAGGGGAAGAATGGAAGGATGGTAGGCAGCCTGGATCCTGAGGTATGAGGCCCACTCAGTGTCGCCTGGCTAAAGCTTGGGGGTTTCCAGTTTGTTGACAGATTTTGTAGGAAAATGGATGTGAAAGTTCATTACTTTTGTGGTTTTAAGTAGGAGGCAGCATAGCAGAGCAGGGAAGGGCTTGGTTGCTGGAAGTGAGCTGCTTGGGTTCGCAATCCTAGTTCTGCTTCTGCCTGGTTGAATGACCTCCAAGAGTATGCCTTCTTCACTGTAACTCAATTTCTTCACATATAAACTGGGGATGATGATTTTGGGGTGTTACTACTGTTTTTAGCATTGGCAGACATGGTCAAGGGGATTTCCACTTCAAATCTCAAAGCTATTCTTCAATGATGAACCTTACTAGAATAATTTGTTTAGTGTAAACAAACTAATGCTTTGTGATTAGTCATCTTCTGAATAGCCCTTCTAGGCATGGAGAGGCAAAGGACTTCATCTTTCTGTGGCTCTTTCCACTCATGTAACCTTCTGAGCAATACCTGACTTAAGATGCCAGATTTAGCAGATAAAAACATCCAACAAAATTTGAATTTCAGGTAGTCAACAAACATTATTTAGTATAAGTATGTTCTGTACAACATTTGAGACAGACTTATACTAAACAAACTACTCATGGTTTGATCTTAGATTCATATTTAATTAGGCATCCTGTATTTCATCTGGCAACCTGATATCTGACCCCAAACTGCACAAAGCAGGTGAGCCTGGCCCTGGGAGGTAGAATGCTGGTGTAATTCCACGGCGTACACCTCATTCAGGCATAGTCTGCAACTGTGCTTTTGCAAGATCTCTTTTAAAAGCAACAACAACAACAACAACAAAGAATAAAACATGATACTTGCAAAAAAGACGTAACAGGAGCTGGTCTCATGTAAATATTACGTTAATTAAAACAGATGGGTCTGGAGCATAAATAAAATAGCTGCAGGGGGCTGGTTTTTGTTCTTGCTGGGTTTCTTAATATAGTAACTCAGTTCCCATCCTGTTAGCACTCTTTCCTTATCAAACATTGAACTGGGGTATAAGGAAGTTTAAATTACCAGTGATTGGAGATCCGTTTTCTAAACACTTGAAACAGATGGCTTATTGCCTGAAAAGCATGTTGAGTTCGGTTATTTCAGGAAAATGTTTTATTGCAGCTCATTTACTAACATCAGGTTTGCCATGTGATGAACGCTTTCCCTTCAGCTCTGTTCCTTGCATTGAGTTTGGCTACTGAGCAAAGAAAGGTTTCATTTTTAATGCTGTCTGCCTGCTTCTTGGACATTGCATTGAACAAAAGCCTAGTTACTCCTGTACAGCTTCTCACAGTTTCAGAAAAAGAGCAATAACCATGCAGAAGATTTTTACAAATGAATGTCATTTGAGAGTATACAATGGATGAAGTTGGACTCTCTACCAGCTGTGGCAGCAGTGAACTTAAAAAGATAATGTGCTTCTGGTCAGTTTTTGAGGGGTCTAGGATCCAATTCAGGACCACATACTGCACTTAGTTGTCACGCTTCTTTAGTCTTTTTTAATCTATAACAGTTTCTCAATCTTTCTTTGCCTTTCATTGACTTTTTAAGAGTGCAGAATCTTCTTAAAATAGGTTCATCTGATGTTTCCTCATAATTAGGCTACGGTACACATTTCAGGCAGAGATACTAATAAGGAGTTAGAACTAAATTTTCTAAAATCATTCCCATGCTGTGCAAGGAAGTGGGCTCAGTGTTCTGTGTGTGAAAACTTTCTAGCAAATCTTGAGTTGACGATGGTACTTCACACCTCCCATCAATCTTAATTTGAACTGAGTGGCCTAAATTTTTTATAAGATTCTCAGAATCACATTTAAGAGTAAAAACGTATTGCGGTGTCCATGTATTTCTGGGCTTTCTTCTTGGAATGAGATGAGCTACTTTAGATCTGTGTGAATGGTCTGAGGAAGGTTAAGAGAGGGCAGGAACTGTTTCTTGTAAACTGACAGTTCAGGAGAGTGAGTGGGAGATAACCACATAATCCATTTATAACCACCCAAGTTAACAAGCTCTCACCTTCTCCAAATAGGCCCCTTATTTACAAATAGACACTTCTATACAAAAGTGGGTTCTCTTCCATGTGACTAGAGTCGCATGCAGAGATCTCATGGCATGATTTCCCCACACCGCAAAGTTCAATTCACATCAAGAGTACTATCAGAACCTGTAACATATTACAAATGTATAATGTGAGCTTTGAAAATAATTTTTTGTCTTACTTTGTAAATAAACTACCCCCCAAATAACTTGCAGTTGTGTGTCTGCCTAGTGCAATTCCAGGCTGTATCAGTAGGAAAGAAATCCCAGAACAAGGTGGCTGGTCCAGCATAGCTGTGCTCAGGTCAAACCAATTGCAGAGATGGGTTCCAGACCCCACGTTGTGACAGACTTTTATAAATGGACTTATTTAAAGAAGAGAATGAATAGGTTGCTAAAGAATTCAAAATCGAGTTACAGGAGTGGCTTTTCAGGCCTGTTTAGTCCAGTCCTGGGCTCAGCCCCATCTTGGGCTCTCAGCTCCCTTTCCTCCATGGGAGAGCCCTGTCTCACCTTATCAGTGCTCATCCAGGGATGAAGGCTGTGCTTTCCTCCAACAAACTTGCCAGATTCAGCCTGCCAGCTGAGACACTGGAGGCTTCCCCTCAAAAAAAGTAATGCAGGATGATTTTCTGATGGAAGAGATTTTATTCTACCTGGGGCTGTCCCTATGGCCTTCAAATTCCACATTCTGCCATAAGAATGAATTTCCTTCTTGAAAAAGCAGCAGGGTCTGTCTGTTGGCCAGGACTGTTACCTCTAATCTGCCTCCTTTGGTATTCAAAGAAGAAATATTTTCCAGCTACTGACAAAAGGGAGCCAACTGTATTTTCTATGAATGCCTGTGGCATTAATGGGAATTACACAAAGTCATATAAAGTGGAGAACGATGGAGCTACAAAAATCCCACTCTCTACTGAGGTCAGTTACAAGCCCAAAACAACTTATGGTTTCTTCAGACCATTCTTTGTTAATATAGCAATTAGTTTTATTCCATCTGGATATATTATCAAGTAGAAACATGAAAGAGTGGGGTGTGTGCAAAACTAAATATCTCACCTCAAGGAAAAATAAGCTGCAAATAATTATCACCAAAATAGTTTTTTTTTATTTTACTTAAAAAGACTCTAAATGTACACATTTGGTTCATGAACACAGGGTAAAATATTTATTTCCATCTTCATTTTAGTCTAGTGATAACTATACAAATCTGGACATGGATAATGAACAGGTTTTACCCAAGAACATGACCGTGCATCAGCTGATTCGGTGTGTCTGTGGTGTTTGCTGATTTCCAATGTCCACGAATGCTCAGTAGGTGGGCACTGGCACATTGGCCGCCCCACCACTATCAAGTCAGGTGTTCACAAAACCGGTGCTCATGTGTGATAAAAACATGCTGATCACAACAAACAGTTATTCCATGATGGGTTTTTAACTTATGAAAAATATTTCACATCCAGAAACACCTCTGTATACTTCTCTTGCATAGTCACATCTACCTTCCATTTAATGTATGAAATCAACTGTTCCTGTTTGGGGGCAAGAAAATACACAGAGTCATACCAGCATTTCCTCTTGCACCATATGTGAGCTTGCAGAACTGCAAAGGGTTAGGAATGACCCACAGTGACTCTGAAAAGATCTACAACCTTAAAAAGGGCAACATCCCTTCTGTGTTCTAGGCAAGTTAAAAAGGTTTTGCCAGAACACAGCTAGGCTTCATAATCTGTTGATGAATCAAGTAAGAAGAATACATAAAATTCTCTTCTATGAAAATATCTTTTACTTGAAGAATATAAATCATAATAAATACTGAAACATTTAGTAACAGTTCTAAAGAAAAAAAGTTTTTGTCACTAATTCCCTGGACCAAAATTTACACACCAGGAAAGAATTGGGCACTTTGGGGCTGACTCTTTTGGAAATCACTAAGGTAACATTTTTGACATTTACAAAGTAATTGGTCCAATTACAAATGAATTTGACCAATCACATCTCTGAATTTCTGCATCAGTGAAGGCAATAGGTGAATTCAGAGGGGAAGTACCAGCTTTGGGGGATGAAAAGATTCATTTAAATAGCATCTGCATTTACTGAGTAGCAATCACATTCTCTCACAGCCTGACAATATTTGCCTCTCATGATAAACTGACAACATCACTTTATGAAACTGCATGACAATGTACTGGTTAAATATTTCCTGGAACATCTACACTTCAGTTAATACTGTACTATTTACAAATCAGAAAATATACTACAAAGCATGCTTGTAGGCACAGCATGCCTACAAGACACAAATATACAAAATTATGGCAAGCTATGGCAAGATTCCTTAAACCAACAGAACATTCTGATACAAAAAGAGAGAGATGGAAATACAGGCCATATATTATATGTGAGCCATACTCTGAAGCCCAGAAGACTCTCTATCCAAAAGGGAATCACAGACATAAAAATAAAATATTTGGTATTCTACAATATTTTACAAAAATAAATATATCAATCAATAAATAGTGGGAAGCCTAGAAACTCTTACATGAATATTTTGGCTGTGGGCTGCCCAAGTCCCTCTGCTATAATTCTCCTCAAGAGTTGTTTAGCTATATCAACTTCAGCGATGATAATTCTGCAATAAAAGGCGGAAAAAAAACTGGCATGGGACCTAGCAGAAAGTCTATGACTAGAGAAACATTAGTAAGATTCTACCTTTTTAAGGATCTGACAATGTTCTGGCTTCCTGTCAATGCAGGAGTTGGAAGTGACGCCGGTGTGCTGCCGGGGTTCCGGTGGGAGCTGGGAGAACTCCTCTATGGGCTGTGTCTTTTCACTTTCTGACAAAAAGAAAGCCAAAAAAAATACAACTAGCAACATTTGAACAGCAATATGTTGCTTTCTGCACTCCCTTTCCACAGGGAAGCAGAAAATCATAGAAATGCCTGTTTACATCTGGATGGGCAGAAAGAAACAACTGGGCTATGCAGCCTGATCGCCAACAGCCTATATTTTCATATCTCTTTAACAGAAGAGTGACTATAAGTGCTCGAGACAAGATTTCTCCAGAAGCCCAGAGCCAGCAGCGCACATAGTGGAAAGCAGGGCTGGCACATCCTTAACATTCTAGTATCAGGGTGCTAATGTCAGCGGTGTGCTAATGTCAGTGGGATACTAAATGTCAGCGGTGTGCCAGCGCCAGTGCACAGCTCCCAAGAGCTGACTTAGGTTTTACAAGTTTTGCAAGCCAGTTGACATCACCTTGGTAGTTCAAGATAGACCATGTAGGAGCATTTACAGCATTGAAATCCACAAATCAGGGCTTTTTATCCCCCTGGATTGCTGGTTGTAAGGGATTTATCAGCACACCACTGTCATATGTATTAGACACAAAGAAAATTTTGCTTAATTTTTATCTAACCAGGACTATCCTGGTCAGCTGAGGTTTTACTGTGTATCTATTTCAGTGTCCTTTAGAAAGGATAAGAAGTACCTTGGAGTATGTGAGTATACATTGTGTACCATGGAGTATGAAGGATGCACCATGTTCCACTGAAGGTATTAAACGTGGTTATTCAAAGCCAGCTATACATCACACACACATACACACATCATGTTATATGGAGGCTGTTCCACAAATAGTGATTCTGAGTTGCATGGCTTTCTCAAAGCATCAATCACTGTTTACCCACTGACGGTCAAAACACCATTCTTCCAGGAGCAATGAATTCCCCAGGATTCACCCAGCAGACAATAGATCTAGCAAGCTGAGGTTCAAATTGGGCAACAGTTCTTCAAAATAGTTTTCCTTGCCTCTATTGTCTAGTGCAGTTTGAGTTTATAAACTTAAGAGATTTGTAAAAGGGGACTGATTGTTTTCCAGCGTAAAAAAAAGAAAAAAGTGTCAGACTTCTTAAGGAAGCATTCCTTAAGATGAGTAGGGGTGCATGGGGGACAATGTACTGGAAACCACATTCCTGGTTCTAACAGGAACCATCCATGTTCCCTGCCTGGAGATGCTGTAACAGTTTGGTAACTGCTCTGCTCTGGTTCCTCCTGCACAAAGCCTGGAATGTGCTTGCCAGGTAGAGGGAACTGGTTAGGGGTTAAGACTGGAGCTGCCACCTGCCAGGAAAACCACAGGACCCTTCCTGTGCAGAACACTTCCCCACCACTTTCAGTCCTGGCCAGTTGCAAAATGGGAAGATGGTAAGATAAGAAGATGGGAAAGTTACCAGGTTTCTACCATGAAACAATCATGATTTCAAAATTCAGGCTTGGCTTTTGAGTCATTTGGTTGTGTGTCTATTCATAAATTCATTTATTTAAATCCATTCATTTGGAATCTGGTTTTCTTTTTCTTATACTTACTTATTCTGGTTTTCTTTTTTCTTATATCTAAGTATTCTTCATGAACAAAACATTTGATAAAGGACATTATTAAAATACAATCAAATTAAATATCAGGGGAAGATTTAGAAATTAGAACACTAACTCCTTTCACCCCGAGAGCAAAGGCACTTAGGTGTCCCTTCCCAGTTCACAGCATGCCTCGTGAAGGCCAAGGAAGAGCAGGGACACAGGGATGGGAGGAAGGCGTGAGGCACTAGGGCAAAGAAGAAAGAGGGAAGGAAGAAGATGGAGCAGAGGAAAGCAGGGGTGCAGAGACAAGAGAACAGTGTTAACAGGTGAAGAAAGATGTTAACAGGTGAAGAAAGATATTAACATCCTTTCTTCCAACAGACAGATCCCTTCTGATTTTCCTCCTCTTAGTCTTTGATATTTCTATTTTGTCCAAAAGATTTAATTCTTTAAATAGAACCACTTTTGGTTTTACAGACACATCTGAGGATAGCCTCTGAGGATAACATCAATATCCTCTTCCCTTTCTCCCTTCCTCCCCTGCAAGTGCCCTCCCAACCCCTCTACTCTCTGCAGCAGCAATGGCCAGTACTCATGGCCTTGCTTTCCTATTGTCTCAGGAACAGATTCCATGCTGGTTTCTTCTGTTTCCTTGCTTTGACCAGGAGTTGCTCTCTGGAGCACATTGGTCCTCCATGGGTTCATTTTTTCCTATTGTACCTCTAAGACCTCTTAAGTCCATTTGGTTTCTGTATCAATTAACCCTTCCCTTCAAGCATCCTTTGCCAGGCCCCGCCTCTCTGAGCAACCACAGAAACTCAACTGACAAAAGCTACACTTACATTTCCAGAGTATTTAGGAAGGGTAATACTTCCTGGATGATTAAAACTGTGATGCCAATTATCTTGACTTAAATCCTACTCAGAGAAGAGGTAACAGAGAACATACCATTGGCCTTCAATATGTACACATTTGAGTGAGTCATGAACGTAGATGAGTATAATCTGCCTGCATAGAACCAAAAGATTTTCATAAGTTCATGTATGTACAAATATACATACAACAAGTATGTGTCTTTTGACACTGTATTTTGCCTAGGGGTTGTTTTCAAATCAACAGGGAGGTGGCATTGCCAGGAAATGGCAAGTCCAAAGAGAAAACAGGTTGAAAGGGACTTAACTGGAGAGGAAAATATGCATTTCCTACAACAAACTGACCTGTCCATTTCCTGAAGGCAGCAAGCCTCTATTACTGTACACCCTTATTAAATAATCTCATTAAATAGGAACACCAAATATACACATTTACAGTTATTAAATAAGCCATAGGACTCTTCTTCTATCTACAGCCACATTCAGAGACGGCCATGCCTTCGTATTTAAACTTGTAGGTGACGACGCCTTTGTCTAAATAGAGGATGGAAATGGGCTCTAGCTTTGTGGGCACACAGCAGGCTTTGGAAGCTTTCTGGGAATTCTTGAGGTGGACCAAGGCCTGGATAATCGCATGCTTTGTGGGTGTGAGATGCTCTGCCAGGGGGTAGTTACAAACACCACGGCATTCATAGGCTTCGTATCCAGGCGGAGCGATGATCCAGGAGTCCCACCCAATCTCCTTGAAGTCTATGTAGAGCGGGGTCCTCTTACAGTAGTTTCCTTTGGCATTCCTTCTGATTCGGGCAGTGGAGTCGTAGATGATGTTTGATCTCATCTGCAACAAAGCCTCTTCCGCGGGTCCACTGGAAAAGCTATCCAGGCCCAAGTTGTCCAGCTCTGGAAGTTGCTCATGTGAAATCATTTCATTCAGTTCCTCCTTCCTCTCCTTGTCACTGCTTTGGTCATCAGAAAACACGATGAGCAAAGGGTTATGCTTATTCTGGGCACTGGTGTCTATTTCCAGCCGTCCACTGCTGGCATCATCAGCTTCATCGTGTTTGCTCTCAATGTGGACCTCCAGCTGGTGGGTAGATGAGCCTGACTTTTGCCAACGTCTGATGGCATCTGTGACATCAAAAGTCTCCCACTCACTGTTGGTTCCATAGATCTCCCCAGACACCAAGACCAGCATGTTTCTTTCTCCCTCATTACCCCCTTTGCTCTCCAGCACTTCAAAAATGGTAATTTTCCGGTCTACTCCATCGTATATCATACGATCCCTTTGTACCAGTGTGTACAGCCTAAGTTCAGCCATGATGACCTCTTCGTGATGAGGAATGGACACATTGAAGAGGAGGGGGTATTTTCGGAGCCCATTAAAACTGACTGGCTGGGAAAACAGATCTGAAAAAAGAAATTTGCAAAAATCAGGTTTGCAGTTGGTCTCAGGGAAAAACAGTTGCTTATTTATGTAATAAGAAGGCCTTCCCATGCACAAAGCTTAATGCAGAAAGAATGAAGGGAGAAAATCAATGAGAACAAACACAATGTCAACATTCTGTGACACAGGAACTTCCAAAATGTCAGTGGTAGAATGCCCAAAAGAGTTTAGCTGCCAAGACTAAAATGGAAAATGGGGGTTTAATGGATGGGATAAAACTCAGCCAAACTTGCTTGAATAGTTCATCAGCCACAGAATTACAAAACTGGGAGGGACCTTGGAGATTGTGTGGGCAAGTCCCCAAATTTCCTAAAAAAGAGCCACCAAATGGGACATATGGTGATTGTTCCTTTCTTGAAGCTTTTCAGGGATGAGGACTTCATGGTTTTTTAATATTTGTGTTTGTAGTGGGTGGAGATCCCCACACAGTTGGCTGGGCACTGTTCTTCCTGAAAGACCTCCGTTTAGATCAGAGGTTGGTAAACTATAGCCTATGGGCCAAAATGGGCCTGCTACCTGCTTTTGGAAATAAAGTTTTACTGGAACACAGCCTCATCCATTGTTTTTGTATTGTCTGTGGCTACTTTTGCACTATAATGGCAGAGTTAAATAGATACAACAAAGAACATACAGCCTGCAAAGCTTAAAATAGTTATTATCTGTCTGGCCCTTTACAGAAGAAACTTGTTGACTTCTGTTCTAGGCAACAAAGCCTGACAAGGCCAATAAGACAGCCATAAACCAAGAGAGTCTCAGCAATTGACTTTTGGTTATATGGTCCTCTATAAAGAGGAACAGGAGAAAATGAATCCTGGGACTAGATTGGTTGCCTTAGTCTTGTACCCCTAGAACCTGGCATGGGGCGTGACACATATAACTCACTCAATAATGTTTATGAATCAACTCTGTAAAACTCCTTTAGTCTTAGAAGCATACCTCCAAATATTATCATGTTGACTTCCTATCTGAATATTTTACAGTGAGCCCAAACTCCTGCACACTTGCCTCAGGAGTTTGAGTCTACAAGGTAATGAGCCTCAGGTAATGAGTCTACAAGGAAGCCCTGAAGGCATTTGCCATCAGATTATCAAAGGGCTCCATGGCACTGAAGATGCTAAGGACCACCAAATGGGAGTTCTCTGTCATCACCGGCAGCATTTCCCCAAATATATACTTAATTCATGATCTCAGTGAGTCCCTGTTCCAGATTATAATCTTTTAATATTTTTCTTTAACTTGATCTAATTATTTTACACTTATTATCTATTCTAGACTGTTCCTAAACAACATAATTCATTAAAGGAGAGATTTGAGGTGATATTTATGTGTTTGCTAAAAATCCGTATTAAGAAAAATATACAATAATTTCACATGATTCATAACTTTCTTTGGGTACCACCTAAAATCATCTTACACACTGCCAGTGGGAAATGCTGACCTACAGAATAAATTTAAACTCCCTGGCATGGCTCTCAAGACCAGCTATATCTGGGTCTTAACCTCCTGATCAGCCATAACTTACATACATCCTCCACAGTGCATGGAACATTGTGATTACTAATAATATTTGTGAACAATTGAATGGATTTGTAAACCCTTCTGTTTTAACTACGTTGATATCATTTCTACCTGTCAAAACACTCTTTTTTTCCCTGTAATTTTCACCTTTTCACATGTTCTTCTGACCCTTGGAAAGCCCTTTCACCTCACCTCCACCTATCCAGCTCTGACATCTCCTATAAAAGCCTCCCTTACTTCTCATCTGAAAGTTCTCTCCTCTCCCCTCTGAAATCACTTGATCACTTTATATCTCCTTTGATCCTTGTCATTTACATCCTTATATTTCAGCCATCTTTTTATGAATGGATTTTCCCAACTAGATTGCTATCCTCCTGGTCTGAATGGCTCAAAACTCCCTTCTGTGTTTCTATCCTACTATGATGGCTTAAACAGAGGTAGTGCTTTAAAAATATTGATTAGTTGATGATTCTAGGCACCAGACTAAATTGATTTATGGGCATGACATATGACCTTAATCCATCATCAAGCTCTTGGGTTGGGCTTGGGAGATATTCTTCCACTCTAAGAAGGGAGGAGACTTGACTCCCCATGGACAGGGAACATTGAAGAGTAGGCTGGTTGCTCTACCCAGGAGAAAAGTATAAAATAAGAGCTCACTGTAGTGGAAGGAAGGCATTACAAAGCATACAAGGAAGCTTTTGGTGTTAATGGATATATTCATGATCTTGATTGTGGTGATGGTTTCAATGAATGTTACATATGTCAAAACCTTTCAAATTACACGGTTTAAATATGTGCAATTATACTTTTATACATCAATTTTTTACATGTCATATTTTTATAAGTCAAATATACCTCAATTAAACTGTTTTGAAAAAGTAAGTTCACTGTGAAGTTCTGTGCATGTGCAAATGCAGTAAGCAATAGATGGAAGAGTTACATTTCAGGGCAAGAGAACTAATGTTTGTTGACAAATTTCTCATGCCAGGTGCTTTGCAAGCATGATCTTCTCTGGTTCTCACAATGACCCCATAATGCAGGTATTGATTCTCTACTTGTTTTGCACCAGAAGAAATCAAGCCTCGATGCAGAGAACTGACTTCCCCAAATGACAAGGTGATAAAGGAGCAGTGCTAGAAATTGACGGCATGCTTTTTTCACCTTGGAGGTGCCACTTTTTTTTCCCAAGATGAGGTAGGTTTGGACATTTTTTGGTCTTTGTCTCCTAGGGAGCTGCACTAAGCAGATCCAAAGAGTCAGAAGAGAGGCAATAGTAGCCAACAGGGCGTGCCCTGTGCGATTTCTGTCCTCAGGCTGCACATTTCCTGCAGACTGGCAGAGGTGCTGGCGGCTGGGTTGTTTACTGAGAGATGTGTTCCTGCCCTCAATAATCTCCAGTAATAATAAGCACAGTAAACTCCATATCCTGACCTGGATCATCCAGATACTCTATGAGAGAAGTGAGAACGGAAAACGTTTCTACTTTTCCGGGGGATGCAAACAACATTTTCTCACCCGCACCCTGAGCCAGACACTTAGGGCTCAGTGCTGAGAAGTATTAGGGAGGGTTCTTACAGGAGGAGGTTGTTCATTTTTGATTCAGACTTGCCTCCAAAAGGAATCTGTAATCTCATCTTGCCATTCCCATGAGAAAGATGTTATGAAATAGAAATTTTGGCAGCCAACTCAATTTTAAAGGCCGATAATATCTTAAGGACTAAGGAATACCTACTCAACATTTATTTCAGTACCTAGAATATTAAGTAACTCATTAGTAGTCACTAAAGTTTGATCAGCACTTCATAGTAAATGGAGTGCTTTCTTATCTGTAATCTCCTTTGAGTCACTCAACTATGTTATGTAGGTATTATTACTCCCACTTTACAGATGAGGAAATTGAGGCTCTGAGGCATCAGCTAATTATTCACGACACTAAGCCAACCAGCTCTCAAAATTCCAAATCCTGAGATATTTCTTCACTATAACCTTTCTTCTTTCAAGAACATCTGGCCAACATTAATGGGAAGCTTCTTTTATACCTGGTTAGTGACTATAAAAGCATAATTGGCAAATATTAAATTAGTTCCTTTGGAACTTCAGCTTCTACCATAGATATCTAGATATCAGGGGTTTTTTTCCTACTAGGACCATATTAAGCAAAAAAAAAAAAAAAAAAAAATTAACTCGCTGGCTCATTAGATTTAGTTACCAAATTTAAAGATCTAGGAGAAGAAAACACACTTTTCCCACCAATAATTCAAAGCTTGTACGTTGCTCTTTATAAAGACGGAAATGATGAGCTGGATGATTAATGGGCCATCCACACTTCCTGGAAACTGTAAACAGTGCTTTAAGGATGTACATGACACATCAAACAACACAGCCTTAGGAAGAATCTTTAAAATATATTTCCATCCTGTCTGAACATTTCTTAAATAAGGTCACAAAATAAAAACTTATCAAAAGTTTGAACAAAACACAAATCACAATTTGATGTTTTTGACTGTTTTTACCCTTTTTATTCTAAGCAGAAGTTGAGAAATTTTTTAGTTAATTAAAAGCCCAAATGGCAATCAAGGCCTATCTGGAAAATGACAAAGATATGGCAGTAGACCAACATTAATCCTTTGTATTACTTGGTGTTCAAATTAACATTTTTTAAAAGGACCCAATTATGATGTCAAATTGATAGATATTTCGTGGCTTTGGATTCAAAGATGTTTGTAAGTATTTTTTGAGGTTCTGAAATGATTAAATGGTATAGACCAAAATGTGCCTTGTTTTTGTGTATCCTTTGTATTTAACATCCTTATATAGATGTATTTACCCTTACCTATATCATTCCCATACATTGTAAATTTACTTACTGTGTCTTGAAAAAAATCCAACCGAAATTTCATCAGCAAAAACTTACCTTCATTCTTGAAACTCCTAATGATGTTGGCAGAGGGCATGGAGGTCCGATCTGTTGCAAATTTGTTGTAGAGTTCCAACATGTACTCTGGTGGGTCCACCTTGGCTGATTCCTGCGTGGGGATGTCAGAGAGGTTTAGTGTCTTGAGAAACTCATCCTTCATGCTCTGGAGCAGTGTGTTAAAGTCGACACCGTCTTGCTCTGAGAAAACATCATCGAAGAGGGGCATATCTTCTTCCAGAGGAGACTGCTCTAGGCTCATGATGGGGCTGCCAGAAACCAAGTAAGCTGCCAGGCAGAAAAAAGCGCACAGTGTCAGGACCAGAGAGCCCATGACTCCGCTGGAGCTCCTAGGCCAAGCCAGGAAGGTTTAGCTCTCCTGGGCTCTAAGTGGCAGTTTTATCTTGTGGAGCGTAAATGTCTCCTGTCACTGGAGACAAGTTTGGAAACTCTTCCTCTCTCTCTCCCTCCCCCTACCACTCTTCCTCTCCCCCTAAAAGTCAGGTTGCAGTAATTGGATAACAAAATCCCCTATAGGGGCCTAGCCTTTCTTATCTCCCTAGTGTAAACTTGTGCACCAGAATTTGTTTCTATCTTGCAATCCCTATTTCTTTTAATGAGCATTTTGTAAACATTTCCACATTCTGACACTGGTTGAGAGATAGGACAATTTTCTCTTTGCAAAGGCTCTGCTTCTCTTCCCTTTGATTCACTTCCTTTCAGCAGGAATGCCTAAATTCTGTTTTTATGGGGCTTAGTTTCACACATGCATATAATAGGTATAAGAATCAACATAATGAACATCAATAGTGATACATATTAATTTGAGTGGTAGGGCTCAGATAAACACTTGTGAAGACAGACCAAATATCCAAACTTTCCAAGTTTAAGTTAATAGCTATAAATGAATTACGTAAATTTTTGGAAGTGTACCTTTTTAGAAACAGGAAAGTATAAACTTCATGATTGACAGCCTTTTTCCTACCTATTTGAGCTGGCTAAAATAGCATTTGAAAAATAGGGCAAGTGCTTAGTTATACTGGCAACTAGAATTTATTAGATGCTTCCTACAAACAGGCATTGTACTGAGTGCTTTACATCTATCAAGCGTGCTCCTGTAATAACCGCATCATTATCTCCATCACATATATGGGTCAGTGAAGTTCAATAGCTTGCCAGAGGCCACAAATTGCAAAGTGATGGAGCCACAATTTCAACCAAGGCAGCCTGATTCTTATGAAGAATAAACAGTCACACTTTTAAACCACTATTCTACCAGACTAGGGCATGGGCAATAATGCTGAGAGGCCAGCCCATCCCCAGATCAGCCTGGAGGCAGGAGGCAGGCAGAAATTTGCAGCTGGATGTGGACCTCAGGTCCTCCACCTTTGCAATGAATTGTTAATATGACCAACATCTCTGCCAAATTAATCCTTCTGACTCAATCAAAATTGTCATCAAGAGGCTCCTGCAAAAGCTTGGTGTGATGGTTAATACTTAGTGTCAACTTGATTGGATTGCAGGATGCAAAGTATTGATCCCGGGTGTGTCTGTGAGGGTGTTGCCAAAGGAGATTAACATTTGAATCAGTGGGCTGGGAAAGGCAGACCCACCCTTAATCTAGGTAGGCACCATCTAATCAGCCACCAGCACAGCTAGAATATAAAGCAGGCAGAAAAACGTGAAAAGACGAGACTGGCCTAGACTCTCAGCCTACATCTTTCTCCCATGCTGGATGCCTCCTGCCCTTGAACATGGGACTCCAAGTTCTTCAGTCGGGGGACTTGGACTGGCTCTCCTCGCTCCTTAGCTTGCAGATGGCCTATTGTGGGACCTTGTGATCACGTGAGTTAATACTTAATGAACTCATATATATGTCTCCATCCCCTATTAGTTCTGTCCCTCTAGAGAACCCTGACTAATACACTCGGCAAGCAACATTACCAGGCACACAAAAAATGCCAAATGCCTTGGTCCTGAAAATAAAAATGGTAGAATCGATTGTGTGTCCAGATTAGGAAAGACAAATCAGGTTCATCACATTTTCCATTCTAACTAGTGACAGTAGCAGCCGGGGTGCAGCCAGAGAGGCCCTGTGGACAAGCCCAGGGGATGTTTCTCCCACTGAGGTGGTAGTTCTGGTATCTTTCTGACGTGCACGCCATTACTCACGCGTCCTGGTACTGTGTTCCGAGGGCTGTGTCGAGATATTTGGTTCACTGGAATCCTTTCTCAGTTTCTAGGTTAAATTTTCCTATGTTCATTCTCATCGTTTAGCTACAATGTCTCCACTTAACTTTTTCTCCAGGCTCACTTAGGTTTCTAGTCATCTTTTGATTCTTTTTCCTCCTAAAATGTACAATGTTATAGCCATTTTTTAAATTACCATAGAAAGAACCATATTTTGTTTAGAAGTTAATTGTCTATTTGTTTAATAGTTGTTGATTTTGATTCAATGTTCTATTTTGATTCAAACTTTCTGTTCCCATAGTAAAAAGACAATTGTAGACTGGAGACAGATTATACCCTGAACAGTCCCACAAGCGAGTGAGTGACTCCAACGGCCAGAAGCCGTCCTTCGGGTGGTTCGTTTTCACATGAGGTTTCTGACAGCATACCAGCAATGCCCTGTATCATGTCCTGCATCCAAACAGGCACCCATTTATCTTCACACACACACAGATGTCAACGCACACTCCAAAACTCTGAATGGCAGGCATGTGCGTGTAACTGCCACAGGAGCACACTGGTTTCAAAGGTCACGGGGAGAGACATGCATCCCACATTGCAGAGTTCTAGTTCTTTACATTCTTGGGCATAAAAACATTAACTGAGACTTCACTGTACTTGGTGTTAGAAAAATTACAAGGTTAAATATTTGATCCATGTTGATATTTGGGGATGATTAAGAGATACAGTAGGAAAATGACTATAGCCATATTTCAGATATCTCAAGATATCAGAGTGTCTTGAGACGCATGCTTGGTGAAGGTTCTTAAACCCATACCTGTGCTGGGTGGACACGGAAAGAGGTTGGCTTCATGCTTGAAGGAAGGGGACATAAGCTCTCTCCCTCTTCCAGGCCTGGGACACCTCACATATTAGTTGCAGAGTCTCTTTATCCCCATGTTTTTCTCTAGAAGCTTTTTCTGACGACTCTCATCTGACCCTAAAAGGTCCAAGTGTCTTTACCTTCCTACTCCTATTTTTATCTTTCTGGACCCAATTCATTCTATTCTTTTGCACTTATCTCATTATTGTGTATCCTTCTCATTTGGAATGTGTTACAGTTCATTCAGAATAGATGGGCAGTTTCGTGAGCCAAAGATGTAAAAGGTATGTTTAGACGTTTTAAAAGAACCCATACATGTGGAAAACAAAATATTAATTACACATTATGCTTTTCAACCCCACTGCAAAATGCTCCAGAACCTCTGATTTGCAAAGTTCTGGGCCAGTTTTTAAAACTAGTTCCGTAACTGTACAAACTTAAAGAATCTAACATTGAACTTCATTGGATTCTCAAAGGGATCTGGGATCCAGACATGGTCAGAGCCACTGGACAGCATCCTGATGAATTCTGCTGTTTCCTGTGAGTAGTGCACAGCCCCTGAATAAATGCAACCAATAAAATTATCCTGAATGAAAAGAGGCCAATGAAGTCAGGAGGTCTTTCAACATGACTCTAGGTTCTTGGAACCCCCTCTACCTTGGATCCCTGTTCAGAAGCATTACATTACTCCTGCTACCTTCTCAGGACCAGGTGTGATAATAAAAAAAAGTTTAACAAGCTATATGACAGGTTTTGCCCATTTAACTTATATACGAATTGAATCATGTTATATGTTTTCTTCTAAGACTTACTTTTTTGCACTCAACAGGATTTTTCCAATGCACGCATGGTGATGCGTGTAGCTGAGTTCATTGATTTTCACTGAATAGTTGTCAGCTTTATAAATACATAAAAATTTATTTGTACATTATACTGTTGATAGAGACTTTGTTTTTTTTTTCTCATTATATACAGTACTACAGTGAAAAAATCTTACTGTTATTTTCTATTTAAGAGATTCTTGGCCAGGCACGGTGGGTCAAGCCTGTAATCCCAGCACTTTGGGAGACCGAGGTGGATGGATCATGAGGTCAGGAGTTCGAGACCAGCCTGACCAACATGGTGAAACCCCATCTCTACTAAAATACAAAAATTAGCCAGCCATGATGACACTTACCTGTAATCCCAGCTACTCAGGAGGCTGAGACAGGAGAATCACTTGAACCCGGGAGGCAGAGGTTGTAGTGAGCCAAGATCATGCTACTGCACTCCAGCCTGTGCTGGCTAGTAACCACCACGTTGGACAGTGCAAGTCTAGACTTTATTTAATAAGAGTAAATATCAGAATAGAATTGCTGGTTGGTAGTCAGAAAAGACTCCAACAATTTTATGTAATGACAAATTGTTTTCGAAAATGGTTTTCCCAATCCTGTGTCTCCCAGCAAGAGTTCGTGTTGTTCCACATCCTTGCCAATGCTTGTGCTGATTGACTTTGGGGACTGTAGTTGAGCCTTGGAGGCTCTCTCTTCTGCTCTTCTCTGCCACTCATTCCTGAGAGATGCAACAGAGCATGTAGATTATCACCTTGAGAAAAGGCATCGTTTGGGCTGGGAAACACTGTCTTAGTATTGTGTTGGCTCCCACACCCTATATTAAATGACTCAGCCCATGTAAAGCATGGTGCCCAAGAGCAAAAAATTTACTGAAGGACAGGAAATGAGACTTGCATGAATGTAACAATATTCCAAGTCAATGGATAAGAAGACAATATAATAAAGATGTAAAAATCCCCAAATCAATATATAAATTCAATAAAATGTCAATCACAATCCTAACAGGACTTTTCATAGAACTTGAAAAGATGATTCCAAAAGCTATATGAAGGAGCAAAGGATTAAGATTAAGTAAGGGTACTCTTAGAGAAGAATTAAATAGGAGAATTTTCTTACCAAATATTAAAATCTATTAAAAATCAGTAATGATAAAGATAGTGTGGCGTTGGTGTAGGAATAGGTCAATAGAATAAAAAAGAACCTGGAAAAGGACTCACATAAATACAAAAAATTGACATAGAATACCTGACACCGCATATCAGTGGGAAAAAGATGATTTCATGAATAATGCAGGGATCATTTATGGGAAATATCAATTGACTACTTTGTACTTTATGCAAAAATCAAATCCAGATAGACTTGGGACTTCATATGAAAGAACAACTTTGAAACTTTGTCTTGGAGAAATCCTAGGAGAAGTGTTTCTTTTGCCTGAGAACAAGTACCTCATATACTATCTCCAACCCCAGAGGTTAATAAGGAAATAAATGATTGTCCTATCCCCATTTCCACAAAAAAAAAAAAAGAAAAGCACAGCTCACATTAGAAAAAGTAGGTACACTGATATTATCTATCAAATTCCAAAGTAGCAAAAATAATATTATTATTAGCTTCAGAAAAAACTTCCAAGAGTTTCTTGAAATAGTGAGTTCCCCAATTACATTTTTTTTTTTTTTTTTTTTTTTTTTGGAGACAGGGTCTCAGTCTATCACCCAGGCTGGAGTGCAGTGGCGCTATCTCAGCTCACTGCAACCTCCACCTCCTGGGTTCAAACAATCCTCCCATCTCAGCCTCCCGAATAGCTGGAACTACAGTCATGTGCCACCACACCCTGCTAAGTTTTGTACTTTTTGTTAGAGATGGGGTTTCACCATGTTGGCTAGGCAGGTCTCAAACTCCTGACCTCAAGTGATCCACCCACCTCAGCTTCCCAAACGTGGAATTACAGGCGTGAGCCACCACACCCAGCTTCTAATTACATTTTAAATCATGATCGTTTCACTTACCCTCCTTTCAGAAACACATTTAAAGCATAGAGTGAGGCAACTTTTACATGTTACAGACAAGATTATGATTATATTATCTGTATTTTAAGTAATATGTTCATAGTTCTTAAAGCTAACAAAATCTTTTTTGCATGTGCTTCTCAAGAAGTAAATGCTAAAAATGAAAATGCCCACTGACCTAGGATATCCCAGGACTGGAATCGACTGTCCGTCAGTGTGCTCTTAGAATCACTAGAGGTGTTTGACAGCTGTGCTAAGCAACAACACCGAGCGCAAAGACAAAGGAGTAAACCCAGCCAGGGCACTCTGCCACCACACTGAGATAAGTCAAGCCCTTTAACACCAGAGGCTGCTAAGGGTTTATTCCACACTCTCAGCAAGATAAGCTGCCATTCACGCCTCACAAGACACTCAGATCTGGAAAGCAGCTTAGAGGAAAAAATAAGAGATGCGAATAAGTGCAATTATTTCAGCGAAGAAATTCACAGATTTCAAATTGTTTGATTTCACTCCCATGAACAGCCATCAAAAGCCATGTTCCTTGGAATGCTGGCTTTTTCAAGCATGTTCATGTGGACTAGGAGAGAGGAATAGCCCTAGGGCCCTACAGTGAATTGCACCATGTGTCTGCCTTTCACACTCACTGTCTGAGCATCACTGTGTAAGAAGGCATTTGTTTCTCCATTTTACAGATGAAACTGAAGTACAATGGATCAAATGAGTTGCCTCAATTCGCAACTCGGGGATCCAAATTCACACTCTTGCCACCGCTCTTTCCTAGTTCTCTAAAGAGCCTTTGTTAGACGTATAGTCCGTTGGGTTGGACTCTGAGAAGGTGAATAGTACATGGCATAATCCTTGGCCATATTACGATTATCACATAATTTGGGTGTATTAATGGGCCCCTCTGTGCTAGCTATTAACAGTGGTTTCCCTGAAAGCTGAATGAACCTTCTAACGTCTTGAGATTTCCTACGACAGATCCAATGTCAAGTGTTCTGTCCTATTTCCCCAGAAGAATAGGCGAAACACAAGTCCCTTTTCTTTTTTCTTTTTTTCATTAAGAAAATAAGATTACCTTGTCAGTGGAACTCAGCGTACATACATTTCAAAGAAAAGACACACATCCCCTCTTCAAATGATCACCCCCAGGACAGTGTCTAGAGAGCTGGAAGGTCAAGGCAAACCACACTCATGGTATTGAACCTGGAAAGTGACTACTACATGATGATGAATACACCTGAAAGAAAAAGAAACGTGGTTTTATAAAAAAGATTCATCTCAGCCAAATCAGTCTGCAAATGTCTGTGTCACAGTCTGAGACTGTAAGCCGCGTGGAATGTTACAGGAGTAACCCCTTCCTCCCCAGTTTCATGACCCACTAAGTCAAACCCTATAACTTAGAATTATCAACTTTCAAATATGAAAGGACTATCAGAGTTCAGCCGGGCTGGCCTTTGACACGCTGCAGGAAGACGGAAGGAAGGAGGGAGAAATAACTGGGACCTGTCTTATCAATGGGCAGCCACTTTTCTGCTGACTTTCACTTGACAAGTTCAGAAAGTTGCATGCCAAAAGGGTTTCTTGGAGAAGATCTTCTGCATCAGAGTGATAGCTTAAGTGTGTCATGACAGCCCTGTTGCTGCGCATCATACATTTCTTTGTGAAATCAGTGTCCACATGTGACCCATCTTCCTTAAATGCCATGCATAGAAGAGAGGGAAAAAAACTTGAAGCCATGGGCCATCTTCAGCTTTAGGTAACGTTGGTAAATTTATTTACAGAAACAGCCTTCTGGTTCCTAAAAAGAAAGAGATGGTCACTTTTGCCTTAAAAGGCTAAGTTATCCCCCAAGAAAATCTCTTTTTCTTTCCTCCCTTCAATGCGAAAAGGTCAGATTACAAGAGTCAAGTCCCATTCTAATTATGTGATGTCATAAGACTGCAATTTTGCTTAAGCAAGCCTTACAAAGCATTGTGAATATATGGCTGGAAAATGACAAAGTGAATTTTAGATAAGTGCCTTCAATTAAGCTTGTTCTGGTGCAATTTACATTGTGTGGAAGTCCAGGGAACCAAAGCCGTTTATGTGGTCCT
Organism: Hylobates moloch; assembly: GCF_009828535.3. NCBI lineage: Eukaryota > Metazoa > Chordata > Mammalia > Primates > Hylobatidae > Hylobates > Hylobates moloch. Next base: position 55,692,524 of record NW_026652290.1, on the reverse strand, counting down.
ACAAATGCCCTCCAAAATTAGTGAATTATCTGTCAGGGCTATGTGTTTAGGACTCATTGGTTAATTATCCCTGGGGATTTTGTGCAGCTGGGATTGATAACAGCACCTAAAAGGGATTCTAGTGAAGGATAATAACAGAATTCTTTAAATAGCCAACCAAACAGCTAAATGGAACTTGGGTAGCTGAATTCTCAGAAAATGTAGGGCTTTTTTTTTCCAGAAGACTTTTGCAGTTACCTTGATTCTATTGTACCATTCTTGCCACACAGCAATCATCGCCCTAGCTAAGATAAAACACCCAAGTGAACTTTGTAATAAAGCCAAATGACCAAATCTGTGATAAAAAGACTTCCAAAATCTGCATCCCCAAGCTGTTATTCCAGGCACAAGAATGGTCATTCTCTGTTGCATGGTTGACATACTTCTGAGTTTTATCAGCTTCCCTGAGATAAGGTTAGAATGTCCGTCTTCTCAAATACCATGGACAACTTAAGGGCGGGGGCTGTGTTCCATTCATGTATCCCTGCAAACTAGCTTAAGGCTTCAGACATAGCACATGCTCAACGAATCAATAAACAAAAGTGCACATTTGCGAATGGCACTATGGCATATTCATCTGCTTTCAGTTTTACAAGGTACTCCACAGAGAATTAAGCTTAAATATAACCAAGGGAATCTACATTTAAATACAGGATATTAATCTTCCTAAATGTCACAATCTTCCCCAAAACTGCAGGTGCATTCTCATCCCTAAAGGAACTCGCATCTCTTGCCTCTTGCCAACCATCTTCTGCTCCACTCCACACCCACTCACCATCCTTCCTTTGAAAATATCAAGGTTCTCTCTCTGGCTATTTCTCTTTGGGACAGTGGGGAATACTGGCCAGGGCTCGACCCATGGGAATCCTGGTCCTCCAAGTGGCTGATGAAACAAAGACAGTCAGGGCATCCTTCAGTTAAGAAGGCTCATCCCTCCCCCATCCCAATGGTCCTGCCCCAAAGCCCTGAAGAGGAACTTCTTTGTAATGTTTCTTTTATTCTACTGTGCTTACTTTAAAGTTTTCTTTCTTATTAAATGGATTAGAGTATTGTCCTAGAGAAAAGAGATAAGTAAACAGCTGCTGTCCTTGGGTTCTGCACCTTGAACCTGCTTACAGCTAAAGCAAAAGTCTAGTTCCTCATCAGGAGACCACATTAGGTTTGGGGCAAAATCCTCAGAGAAATAAAATGACTTTTTCTGGAGTGTCCCCCTTCTATATAAATGTTATTCTCTGGAACTCGTGGTGGTGATGTCAGACAGCTCTGAGAGGAGCCAGGAATCTTGAGCCCCAGCCAGGGGCAACTTATCATGGCTAATAATTCATCCTTCACCACCACTAGAACAAATGTTTATTAAGCACTTACCCTGTGTAACGCACAGTGGCACTAGGCTAGCAAGGAAGGGTGTGCAATACTAACCAAAATAACAATAAAAAGCTACCATTTATTCAACTCCTACTCTGTGCCAGGCACTGAGCCCCATTCTTTATGGTCATTATTTCAGCTAATTCTCCCCTAAACCCTATGACGTAGGTGCTATCATCATCTCCGTTTTACAAATGAGGGTGCTGGTCAGAGAGCCAGGAAGAGGAAGATCCAAGATTGACACCAGCTCTGTTCAATCCCTAAGCCCAGTCTTTCAGTTAAGCACACTCTACTTCCCCAAGAGGGACTGATTTGATAGAGTGAAGACATGGCAGAGAGAATACAGTTGGGGGAAAAGGATAAGACAGAAGAAGGGGAGCACCTTTGTCTGTAATTGTGGAAGAGAGGAAAAGATAGATGAAGTGGTAGAGGAAGAAGTTGAGAAACATCTTTCTTAATATTCTCAATTTCCTCTGTGAATTAAAAGGCAAAGTCATTTGGTTAAAAAAACAAGTGCCCAGCCTGGACAACATAGTGAGACTCTGTCTCCACTCCCACCCCCACCCCCACACACAAATTAGCCAGGAACCTGAGGTCCCAGCTACTTGAGAGGCTGAGGTGGGAGGATTGCTTGGGCACAGGAGGTTGAGGCTGCTGTGAGCCATGACCGTGCCACTGCACTCCAGCCAGAAGACAGTGAGACCTTGTAACAAAACAAAACAAAGAAAAAAAAGAAAAAAAAAAAAAAAAAAGTGCAAGAATGGGGTAGAGGTAAAAATAATAAGGATGATAATTAATGATAGCAGCAAAAATAAATTGCTATGTGCCTAAAATTGCTATTTTAATTCTCACAATTCAAAAAGTCAAACAGTATTCCACACCTAAGGAAACCGAGGCTCAAAGAACCTAAAATAACATGCACATTGTAGAACACTTACTAAATAGTAGATCTGGGATTTTAACCCAGGAAGTCTGACTCCAGAGGCCAAGCTGCTAAGGAGAAAGTGAGTAAATGGATTAGAAATGTGTAAAAACATAGCTTTTAATTTACTTTTCATTTAAAATATAAAAATTTGAAAAGTGGTGGTCTAAGAGGTGGTTGGAGGACATTTTTGGCCTAGCGTATTTGAACTGAAAATGGAACAGCTAGGTCAATATGTGAAGGAGATAAATATGCTGAAACTAAAGTTCAAGAGAGAAATTACGTATAGAGTTTTAATAGTAACAATATACCACATATATTTATACTTTATTATTAGCACCAAAATTTTTACTTAGTGATACAATTCAAGACATGTATAAATCCCAATATATATAAATAGCACTAAAACATATCATTTCCCCTTTAAAATTCAATGAAACATTGCATAAATTTCAAGCAACTCCTTAAGAATCTTAATCAGTCTATACAAGTAGGACTAGAGTCATTTCCACAATTGTTGAAGTCAATCCTACTTTGAATTTCAGCAACACTGAAGAAATATTGTAAAGCTTAGTAGTAAAATAAACTGTGCCTGAAGGATCAAAGGGATGATGGCAAGTGCTGTGAGCTGCTCGTCCATAAGCTGAGCATCCAAATGAAGAAAATAGATGGTCTGTAGCACCGGAAGCAGTCAAGTTCCCAGATGACAAGGTCCTCACTGTGAGTTAAATGGTGAGAAGAGGGGGAGGACAACTGGGAAGGAGGCTACCAAGGACCAGAGAGAGGGGGCCTTGGAGAGACAGTGGTTCTTGCAGGGAAAACGTAAAGATTGGCTCCTGCTTTATTTCCTTTGCTACTTGCTACTCTTTTCTTGGTACAGAGCCAATGAGAAATCAATTTCTCTGTAGAAAAGAGTTCTTTCGTTGCTGAATTGTTACTGTAGAAGATGCCAGTTTCCAGCGTCACCCACTCAAGAGTTTTTCTAGATTAATGAACATCTCAGGTTCCTTGGCCAAATGTTTTAACATTGTCTCCCCTCTTTTTTAACGAGTACTTCTCAGACTTCTTCCATCTGTTCCTCTCTAGGACCCTCCGTCAACCCTGTTCCATCATCGACCAAGCCCATAAACTCTCTTACTGTGCACACACAGTCCACTTGTTTCCATATTCCAAGGAAGGTAATTTCATCCACAGGGCTCTCAACAAGCTGTCAATCTTTGGCGGGTCTCCTTTACAGCATCTTCAATACTTATTATCCAGGCAGCAAAGTGGTGTTCCCATTTCAGCCGTGAATGGAATCTGTAATCTCTGTTTTTTTTATTCTCAGGAAAATTTTTTTAAACTTTGAATATATATCTTTTCACCTTCATAACCCAAAAATATCATTCAAAATGTACTGCCAGAATCAGACACAATCTAACCTAGGGTTTTCTACTCTTCAGAGTGTTACCCTGTGGTCAGAAAACTTGAAACTTGCTCTGATTAGGTGGTTTTTCTTAACCCCTCAAAAACTGTATTTTTGTCACCTATGAAATGGGGATAACAGTGGTTGGCATAAAAAATCTTAGTTCTAATAATTTTATTATGAGAAGTGGGGATAACAGTGGTTGGCATAAAAGCCTTAGTCCTAATAATCGTTATTATGAATGTGCACATCTATTCAGCTTCAGGCTTTCAAATTGTTTATTCTCCCTTTTAAATGGCATCTTGTTTTAAAAGTTAATACCTACTGTGTCTTTTATCATGTACTAATCTGTAAGTGATTCAGATGCTCTTGGAAACTGCTTAGAAAAAGTTGTTTAAACAATTAAATGAATACATAGCTAATTCTCACTTAATGAAAGAATTCCATGCATTGGAATATGTCAATTGATTTATGTTGGCTAATGTAGCTATCAGAAAATGCCATACAACTTTTGACTTCTGGGTACTCATTTGTTAGCCAGCTGTTTGGAAATCAGAACACATTTTCTCATTACGTCATTACGTTGGTGGTTGGATTCTCAGGCAAGTTCATAAAATTATATTTTAACCACAATGAGGTAGAAGCATACAATATCAATGCCACTATGGAATATAACAGCTAGAAACTAACAGAGATTACTGAGGATTAAATAAGGTTGTATATTTGAAACATGCTGAGTATCCAACAGTTTATATAGAAATTGTAAACATAATTTAAATATCATTATTAAATATTATAAATAAAGCTTATTATATTTTCTCAAAAAAAAAGAATACACTGTAGAAAAGAAGGTGGAATCCTGAACTCCAACTAAATCCCCATTCCTTTTGCACCTGCGTTTGCCAAAGGAAAACACTATAAAATAAGGTTAATAAAAAACTGCAGCTTGCAAAATCAGGAGAAATCTGAGATACCCTGCAGCCTGTCCTCTCATGGGTATGTGGATGTGAATGCAATGACCATAGTCAACAGAGGCAAAGTGAAGGAGAAAGAGTATGGGAATTTACAACCTTGATAATATGGGATTATGAATAGTTTATTTGCTGTGTCCTCTCTTCCTCCTATTCTCCTTTCCTTTCTCCCTTTCTTTCTCCTTTCTTCCCTTACGTTCTTCCTTCCACCTTCCCTCCCTCCCTTTCTAAATATATGTTTGGAGTATTTCAGGTTAACTTAAAATATATGTTATATGTTTTATATGTTTAATATATATATGTATATATTATAAACACACACACACACACACATATGGAAAGAAATCTTGGTTAGTACACTACTCTTTGAAGAGTTTATGTTCATGCCTCCTGACCCTCACAGTAATTAAAAGAATAGGCGAGGCAGACAAAAATCATCCTTTACATAAATTGGGAAACCAAAACCCCAAATGGTGAAATGATTCTTCCCAGATAACACCCTTCCAGTTGTCATGAGACAACTTCCCAAATACTCCTTCCAGTTGTCATGAGAATTGGGGCTGAGATCTCACAACTAAACTAGGTCTAAGCTAAAGCAAATGAGGAAATAGGCAAGGGATTATTTTCAAATGGAAAACATGCTGGGTAGCATCAGAACATTTAACTTAGTAGGTTGGTTAATGGTTTTAATAATTTCAGAAACAATGCAGATTTTAATATTCTATAGAATTTTTGCTGACAGTATTTTAAAAATTAAAATCAATAGGCAAAACAAGACACCAAAACATCCAATCTCTCTCATATAAATGACACCTGACTCTTCCCTATACTACTCTACAAATATTTCTGAAGTTCCATATATACCCCCAAATAAGATGATTCCCTCATTTCCCCAATAAAAAATTTAAAAAGAGATAGATTTTTGGGGAATTTTGTATATATGCCTTTTAAGGATGTAGATGAAAGAGTCAAACGTTTACCTATTTTATGTAATAATTTTACTACATATATATTTTTAATGTTATATAAAATAAAATAAAAAACTAGAATTTTTCCACTTTCACATTTTCTTTTAAAATTGCCTTCAAACTCTCCAAGTGAATCTCAGAGTGTCATCATTTGAGCCATTTTTTTCAGACATTTAGTTTAGCTTCTAGACTTTATCCTCTTGTAATTGTAACATAAGACTTTGTAAGGCCTTAAATATAAAATGACTTCTCTTGTCTGCAGTAGAATTTTGGGGGAAATCCTTGCCTTTCTGTGGTAGAACTTTGGGGGAAATCCTTGGGTCTGTATAACAGATGAAGAGCTTTGTGCTCTGTGTCTCCAGGAGAGAGTTTTTCTCCTTGCGTTAAACTGTCCAATCTCTGACTGTCCCAGGGAATGGGGCTGCCTACATGCAACACTAGGAAAGCTGGAGAATTTCAGGTCAGGATGGAAAGCTGTCATTGAGATGAGGTATCAACCTGCAGATACACATTCGAGACATCGCTTTACAAGGCCAGAAACCAGGCCTTGCTTCAGTATATGGCCATGGTTCTCTCGCTAGCTGCTTTCTGGCAGTGGTGATAAGATTCCACAGAGTATCTGCTTGAAATGTTACACATTCATTCATCATCATCATTTCAGAACCTTTTTTCAGAGCAGTTGACATTTAGACCTCTGAATGAGGATTATTTCGGAATGGGCCATGTATGGGGAAAAATGTGGATGATGATGGCTGTTCCAGAGATGGCAGAAATGAAGATCTCAGATTGGAAACTAATTTTAGTCATGCTGCACATGCTCATCCCCTGTCACACGCTCCTCTATATCTCGCCTCTCACCGAATGGTCTGCTCATGCTGCAGGCAGTGTCCGATAGCATTTATGGGCATCTTCATGATGCTCTTCCCAAAATGTTTTGTAAAAACTTAGCATTGCCCTCTGATACCAATGACTTATGAAAACGACTTGTATCATTCCATTGCCCAAAGAGCATCGATAGATGTCAGGATTCTGAAATAGCTGCAGAAGCTGCTGCCAGCGCACATTTTGCAAGCAAAACTTACAGGGTGGTGGATTACAATGACAGAACTTTGGGGAAGAGTATTCATCACAAGATGGAATCAAGTGGTTCACATGTTGGCATTTTCCCAGTTGGTGATTGTTAGTAAACTCAGAGGCATCCTACCAGGCAGATTGCCTCTGCCCAAAGACAGCCTGAATCACCAACGCAATAGCATTCTGACGGGAATGTATTAGGGCAGGACCCATTCATATTTCATATACATGTCTTCTCCTGATTTTTCATATTGCTATTCAATTTTCATGAGTTTATATCTTATCTCCTAATTGGTTTATGATTGGAAATCTAGGACCTGTTTGGGCCACCATTGGAAAGACAGGAGCTTAATGTGGAAATGAGATTCTTGTCCAACAGGTTGAAGATTCTTGACAGGAATCAGAGCTAACTGACAAAAGGGGTGGAGATGGGGCCTGCTGGGAGATGTTACTGCTTGAGGGAGATTGTTCTGTACCCTTTGGAATACAAGAAAAGATATGGAAAGGATTTCGTTGGGCTTTTATTAGCATTAACCATTCCTTTCTCTGCTTTCTTGCTCATGTATTCTGCTAACATTTATTAAGCACACACTGTGTTCTAGAAACTTGAATAAGGACTTCTTCATAGCCCTTATTTTCTCTCCAACTCCTTTAATGTTTTATTTAATACAATATTTAAGAGCACGGTCTTTTTGCATCACACAAACATTTTGATGTATCACACAATAAGACCACTTATTGACAATATGAACTCAAACAGATGACTGAATCTTTCTGAGACTCTGTTTTCCAAACAATGGAGATCAGAATATTTCCTACCTCATGGGATTGTTGTGAGACCAAATCAAATAGTGATTATAATAACATATTTTAGGTCCAATTGCTGATAAATTGTAAGCAATTGCTATCATTATTTAGTGCAAGTTTTTTATTGGACTGAAACTTTTGGATGTCAACAATGGTAGAATATTGATAACTTCACGTGGATCAACTTAATATATGCTTTGTTTTCTAGATGGGTTTATGTTGGTTGTCATCATAAATCTCCTTTATAGTGTAAATGAGAAAAGAACCATGGTGTCCAAAGACTGGAACCAAGCCTCCACATTGTAAGTTTATGAAAGCCAGGATTCTACTTTGTGTAACTGAGCACTAAACTTTAGGCTCTCTACATAGGAGATGGTAAATGAATATTAGAATAATGAAATCATATGTTTGAGATATTTGGACTTTGGGAAATAGGCAACTATTTTTAATCACTCCATTTTCATTGGCCATAAAATTTCATTTCTGATACCTAAGAGCAAGTCGACACAATCATTTTAAAAACATGAATAGTAAATATTTATGAGCTGGCCTGGTTGAGTTTGGGAACTAGATCTGTCATATACAAACCATCTGACTTCAAACCAGTGATTCTTGGTGAAAAACAAGGCTGTGAAAATCATAACATGACAATGGTTAAGGGTGAGGCTTTCACTTATATCTCTGCCTCTCTTCAAAAGACGAAAAGATATCTCAGTTTAGAAATAAAAGGAGCTAGAAGATACAAAGCTCTCTTTCCAGTTAGGGATGAGAGCACCATCAGAAGTGAAAGGAAGCTTGGGATCTCCATACTTCAACCCATACACTAAGCAGCATTACTACTAGGTCTAAAAACCACCCTTAATTGTAGATGTGACTCCGCTCCCTGGTTTTGGTCCAGAGGAGACAGTGACGTGATAGTCATTTTGATGCACGATCATTGGATGGGCTCTCTGGCAAAGTCTACTGAAAACCAAACTTGATTGCTGTAAATTTGAATGTAAAGCATAAATTAGGAGAACGTTTGCAAATCTATAGAGACCGAAAGTAGATTGGAGGTTGCCAGCGGGATGCTGGAGGGGGAGGTGAGACAGGGGTTGATTGCTAAGTGGTATGAGGTTTCTTTTTGTGGTAATGAAAATGTTCTAAAATTGACTATGATGATGGTTGCACAACTCTGGGAATATACTAAAAGTCATTAAATTATACATTTTAAATGATGTGTTGTAGGGTGTGCAAATTATATCTCAATTAAGATTTTAAAATAACAAAAGAAGAAGAAAAAATTCATTTTGAAAACCTTTGATCCTTCCATGAATATATATAACTTCTTTAAGCATTTCAATGTGTAATATTCCAGACTTTTTCCCATGCTTTGGGAGCTGTTTAGTCAACTACTTTTTAAACTGAACCGATATAACCCAAATATCTTTTTATGCCAATGTACATTTATGTAATCTTTATTAAACTGTCGCGTAACATTCCAGTTATTTGCATATCCCTAGACTTGCTTAGTGAATCTCTTATTGTTAAATATTCAAATTGCTTCTTTTTATTATTAAAATACTCCTTTGTATCTACAAAAAGAAAAATTAGCAGGGAGAATCCCTGAAAACTGGACTGAATTAACTAAAAACACTGTCAGTGGCGCAAGGCTTGACCTTCTCCTTCCATTAACATAAAGGTTTGCACTGTATAAATAGTCTGTATGACACATAAACACCTACTGTGTCCCAGGTACTGCACTTTGTGCTGGGGATTCTACAAATGACAGAAATTATCTATCCTTAGTTCAGGCCTGAATTATCACTTCATGGGCAATATTCCTAACTCTTCTTACATAATAATTCCAGATAATAGTGTATCATAAACTAGACAGTGAATTTTCCAAGGTGTATTTTACTGTCACAACCTAAGCACAGAATCCAAGAGTATTAGTGCTGACAGATCATTTATTGAAGCCCTGCATCCTTTTGTTGTCAATGAAAAACCTTTGGCCTGAAGATGTTTAATAACTTTTCCCAGGTGACATAGTCAGAATCTAACAGAACTAAGATTTGAACCCAACTCTCAGTGAGTCCATAGCATTTCCACCATACCACACTAGCATCCAACAGCAAATCTCTCTATAACACCTTCCTTGCAACTGCCCCACTCCAAAACCCCTCCCCAACCAGCTTGTGGTGTAAGCTCAGCAGAAAAAAATTCTCATTTTTCCACTAGTTATAATTAGGAGTTTTAAGAAAGCAATTAACATTAAGGAGTGAATGAGAGTAGGTTTAATCCTCCAAGGAACATATGTGTTTTAAAAGAGAGGAAGTCCATAATAATAATTATTTTTGCATATTTGTAGCTCTTTGCCTTTTACAAAGCCACTTTCATATTGGAGCTGCACGATAGTAGGATATTAACTGTACAGATGGAGACGCTAAGGCTCACAGCGAGTCTTCTTTTCCCTGGACAGAACCAGTAAGTGGCAAAGCTGGGGTAGACACCCAGATCTTTGGTCATAAATCCAGAGATCTTTCCAATCATAAATTATCCAATTAAATGGATGGGATGCCTGTCAGGGTATTTTTGGTAAGTGTAAATTATCCCTTCCTCCTTCAAGAATAGGAGTCAACCAGTTGGCTCTTCTGCAAATTTGATGCCCCCGTCACCACCACTGGGAAGCTGAAGAATCTGGGCTCCTGTGACGGCTGTCTTAGATGTTTCCTCATCTCCAAGGGGATGGGCTCTTTATAAACTCCATAAATGAGCACAAGAGGCATTGTTCCCTTTTAGCTTATTAAAACCCAGTTTTAGAAAAGGCCAGGTCAAAAGATTAAAGGGAAATAGATATGAAATGTTAGAAAATGGAAGCAAGCCCTTCTAATCCCCTCCACATTCTTCCCCACGACCCTGTCCCCAACTTGCTACCCAGGGAAGGATCACACCCTTTCCATCACAGCGAATCAGCCACTCTGACACGTCCTGAGATCTGCTTCTCCTTCCAGCCTTTCAGCACCCAATATTGGACACACATTCCTTTAGAGCCTGTGGCGGCCGCTGCCTCGTGCGACAAGTGGCCGCGCATTGCAGATGCACACCACAGTCCACCAAGCGTAGTGGAACGGGTTATCTCAGATCAAATTCCTGCGGCAGCCACTTCCTCTCCTTATCTGGGAATCGGGGATTTTTACGAGGGCGGGTGGATGTAAGCCCTTCCAGTGCACCAGCTGTCCTAATAAGCATGACTTCTTAGCAATGCAATCTGAGAGTGAGCTTTAATGTGTGCTAAGGAGGTATGCTTCCAAGGAGGGAGGGAGACTTGACAAGCAGAAACCCACTCAGTCATGCATTCATTCACCCACAAAGGCTAATTTGATGCCCGTATTTGCCAGACCTGGACTGGCACATTGGAGACCGTGAGTGAGGCCTGATCTTTGCCTTGAAGGAAAGCAAGATGAACAATGTGAAGAATGTACAGAGTGCTGTGGGAATGAGCCATCCAACTCTAAGAAGAGCCAGAGATTACCAGGTTTGACTCAAAAGAGGGCTGACACTCAGCAGGTGAATGATTTGTCCCGTGGCCCTCCATGAATGGGTTATGCAGCCAAGATTAGAATCCCAAGCTGATTCCCATATTCCCCACTGTCCGAACTCCCCACTGTCCAAACTCCCCACTGTCCCCACTGTGAGTCTGAAGGATGAGGAACAAATCACAAAGAGAGATTTTCACAGGGTTCTTATTCACAGATTGCTTCTGTCATTTTTTTCCATCAGTTATTGGGGTACAGGTGGTATTTGGTTACATGAGTAACTTCTTTAGTGGTGATTTGTGAGATTTTGGTGTACCCATCACCTGAGCAGTATACACTGCACCATATTTGTAGTCTTTTATCCCTCACGCCCGTCCCACTCTTTCCCCCAAGTCCCTGAAGTCCGTTGTGTCATTCTTATTCCTTTGCGTCCTCATAGCTTAGCTTCCACATATCAATGAGAACATATGATGTTTGGTTTTCCATTCCTGAGTTACTTCACTTAGAATAATAGTCTCCAATCTCATCCAGGTCACTGCAAATGCTGTTAATTCATTCCTTTTTATGGCCACATAGTATTCCATCATATATATATATACACACACACACACATATCTCACAGTTTCTTTATCACTCATTGATTGATGGACATTTGGGTTGGTTCCACAATTTTGCAGTTGTGAATGTGCCGCTATAAACATGCATGTGCCGGTATCTTTTTCTAATAATGACTTCTTTTCCTCTGGGTAGATACCCAGTAGTGGGATTGCTGGATCAAATGGTAGACCTACTTTTAGTTCTTTAAGGAATCTCCACACTGTTTTCCCTAGTGACTGTACTAGTTTACATTTCCACCAGCAGTGTAGAAGTGTTCCCTGTTCACTACATCCATGCCAACATCTGTTTTATTTTTTTATTATGGCCATTCTTGCAGGAGTAAGATACTATCACATTGTGGTTTTGATTTGCATTCCCTGATTATTAGTGATGTTGAGCATTTTTTATGGTTGTTGGCCATTTGTATATCTTCTTTTCAGAATAGTCTATTCATGTCCTTAGTCCACTTTTCGATGGGATTGTTTGTTTATTTCTTACTGTTTGTTTGAGTTCATTGTAGATTCTGGATATTAATCCTTTGTCAGATGTATAGATGATGAAGATTTTCTTCCACTCTGTGGGTTGTCTATTTACTCTGCTGACTGTTCCTTTTGCCATGCAAAAGCAATTAATTAATTAATTAATTAGGTCCCAGCTTTTTACCTTTGTTTTTATTGCACTTGCTTTTGCGTTCTTGGTCATGAAATCCTTGCCTAAGCCAATGTCTAGAAAGGTTTTTCCAATGCTATCTTCTAGAATTTTTATAGTTTCAGATTTTAGGTTTAAGTCCTTAATCCATCTTCAGTTGATTTTTGTATAATGTAAGAGATGAGGATCCAGTTTCATTCTCCTACATGTGGCTAGCCAATTATCCCAGCACCATTTGTTGAAAAGGGTGTCCTTTCTCCACTTTACATTTTTGTTTGCTTTGTCAAGGATCAGTTGGCTGTAAGCATTTCGGTTTATTTCTGGGTTCTCTATTATGTTCCATTGATCTATGTGCCTATTTTTATAACAGTACCATGCTGTTTTGGTGACTATGGCCTAATAGTATAGTTTGAAATCAGGTAGTGTGATGCCTCCAGATTTGTTCTTTTTGGTTAGTATTGCTTTGGCTATGCAGGCTCTTTTTTGGTTCCATATGAATTTCAGAATTTTTTTTCTAATTCTGTGAAGAATGATGGTGGTATTTGGATGGGGATTGCATTGAATTTGTAGACTGCTTTTGGCAGTATGGTCATTTTCACAATATTGATTCTACCCATCTATGAGCATGGGATATGTTTCCATTTGTTCGTGTCATCTATGATTTCTTTCAGCAGTGTTTCACAGTTTTCCTCATAGAGGTATTTTTACTCCTTGGTTAGTTATATTCCTAAGTATTTTACTTATTTTTTTGCAGCTATTGTAAAAGGGTTTGATTCTTTGCTTGGTCACTGTTGGTGTACAGAGGAGCTACTGATTTGTGTACATCTCGTATCTGGAAACTTTGCTGAATTATTTTATCAGTTCTAGGAGCTTTCTGGAGGAGTCCTTAGGGTTTCCAAGGTAAATGATCATGTTGTCAGCAAACAGTGACAGTTTAACTTCCTCTTCACAGATTTGGATGCTCTTTGTTTCTTTCTCTTGTCTGGCTGCTCTGGCTAGGACTTCCAGTACCAAGTTGAAGAGGAGTGCTAAGAGTGGGCATCTTTGTCTTGTTCCAGTTCTCAGAGGGAATGCTTTCAACTTTTATTCATTCAGTATTATGTTGGCTGTGGGTTTGTCATAGATGTCTTTTATTACATTAAGATATGTCCCTTGTGGCCGGGTGCGGTGGCTCACTCTTGTAATCCCAGCACTTTGGGAGGCCGAGGCGGGCGGATCACGAGGTCAGGAGATTGAGACCATGATGAAACCCCGTCTCTACTAAAAATACAAAAAATTAGCCGGGCGTGGTGGCGGGTGCCTGTAGTCCCAGCTACTCGGAGAGGCTGAGGCAGGAGAATGGCGTGAACCCGGGAGGCGGAGCTTGCAGTGAGCCGAGATTGCGCCACTGCACTCCAGCCTGGGCGACAGAGCGAGACTCCGTCTCAAAAAAAAAAAAAAAAGATATGTCCCTTGTATGCCGATTTTGCAGAGAGTTTTCATCATAAAGAGATGCTGGATTTTGCCAAATGCTTTTTCTGCATCTATGGAGACAATCGTGTGATTTTTGTTTTAATTCTGTTTGTGTGGTGTATCACATTTACTCATGTGTATATTAAACCATCCCTGCATCTCTTGTATGAAACCCACTTGATCATGGTGGATTATCTTTTTGATATGTTGTTGGATTTGGCTAGCTAGTATGTTGTCAAGGATTTTAGCACCTGTGTTCGTCAAGGATATCAGTCTGTAGTTTTCTTTTTTGGTTATGTCCTTTCCTGGTTTTGGTATTAGGGTGATGCTGGCTTCATAGAATGAATTAGGGAGGGTTCCTTCTTTCTCTATCTTGTGGAATAGTGTCAAAAGGATGGGTACCAATTCTTTGAATGTCTGGTAGAATTCTGCTGTGAATCTGGTCCTGGACTTTTTTTGTCAGAATTTTTATTGGTCTGTTCAGGGAATCTAATTCTTCCTGATTTAAGCTAGGAGAGTTGTATTTTTACAGGAATTTATCCATCTCTTCTAGGTTTTCTAGTTTATGTGCACAAAGGTGTTCATAGTAGCCTTGAATGATCTTTTGTATTTCAGTGGTGTTAATTGTAGTATCTTCTGTCTTGTTTCTTAGTGAGGTTTTTGGATTTTCTCTCTTCTTTTCTTGGTTAATCTTGCCAATGGTATATCAATTTTATTTATCTTTTCAAAAACTGGCTTTTTGTTTCATTTATGATTTGTATTTTTTTTGTTTTGTTTCAATTTCATTTAGTTCTGCTCTGATCTTGTTTATTTCCCTTCTGCTGCTGGATTTGGGTTTGGTTTGTCCTTGTTTCTCTAGTTCCTTGAGGTGTGACCTTAGAATGTCAGTTCGTGCTCTTTCAGTCTTTTTGTTAAAAGTATTTAGGGCTGTGAACTTTCCTCTTAGCATCACCTTTGCTGTATCCCAGAGGTTTTGATAGGTTGTGTCATTATTGTCATTTGGTTTGAAGAATTTTTTAATTTCCATCTTGATTTTGTTTTTGACCCAATGCTCATTCAGGATCGGGTTACTTAATTTCCATGTATTTGCATGGTTTTGAAGGTTCCCTTTGGAGTTGATTTCCAGTTTTATTCCACTGTGATCTGAAAGCAGGCTTGATATAATTTCAATTTTCTTAAATTTATTGAGGCTCATTTTATGGCCTATCATATGGTCTATTTTGGAGAAAGTTCCATGTGCTGTTGAATAGAATGTGTATTCTGCAGTTGTTGAATGAAATGTTCTGTATATATCTGTTAAGTCCATTTGTTCCAAGGTATAGTTCGAACCCATTGTTTCTTTGTTGACTTTTTGTCTTTATATCCTGCCTAGTGCTATCAGTGGAGTATTGAAGTCCCCCACTATTACTGTGTTGCTGTCTATCTCATTTCTTAGATCTGTTAGTAATTGTTTTATAAATTTGGGAGCTCCAGTGTTAGGTGCATATATGTTTAGGATTGTGATATTTTCCTGTTGGACTAGTCCTTTTATCATTATATAATGTCCCTCTTTGTCTTTTTTAACTGCTGATGCTTTAAAGTTTGTTTTGTCTGATATAAGAATAGCTACCCCTGTTCCCTTTTGGTGTCCATTTGCATGAAATACCTTTTCCACCCTTTTATTTTAAGTTTATGTGAGTTCTTATGTGTTAGATGAGTCTCCTGAAGGCAGCAGATAGTTGGTTGGTGAGTTCTTATCCATTCTGCAGTTCTGTATCTTTTAAGTGCAGCATTGAGGCCATTTACATTCAATGTTAGTATTGAAATGTGAGGTACCATTGCATTCACCATGCTCTTTGTTGCCTGTGTAGTTTGTTTTTTTTGTTTGTTTGTTTGTTTGTTTTTTAGACAGAGTCTCACTTTGTCACCCAGGCTGGAGTGCAGTGGCACAACCTCAGCTTGCTGCAATCTCCACCTCCTGGATTCAAGCAATTCTCCTGCCTCAGCCTCCCAGGTAGCTGGGATTACAGGCACCTGCCACCACAGCCAGCTAATTTTTTTGTATTTTTGGTAGAGATGGGGTTCCACCATGTTGACCAGGCTGGTTTTGAACTCCTGACCTCAAGTGATCTGCCTGCCTTGGCCTCCCAAAATGCTAGGATTACAACAGGCATGAGTCACCGTGCCCGGCCTGGTTTTTTGGGTTTTTTGTTTTTGCTCTTTAACTTGTATTTTTGTTGTATAGGTCCTATGTGATTTATGCTTTAAAGAGGTACTGTTTTGCTGTGTTTCCAAGATTTGTTTCAAGATTTAGAACTCCTTTTAGCAGTTCCTGTAGTGGTGGCTTGGTAATGGCAAATTCTCCCAGCATTTGTTTGTCTGAAAAAAACCGTATTTTTCCTTCATATATGATGCTTAGTTTCACTGAATATCAAATCCTTGGCTGATAATTGTTTTGTTTGAGGAGGCTGAAGATGGGGCCCCAATCCCTTCTAGCTTGTAGGGTTTCTGCTAAGAAATCTGCTGTTGATCTGATAGGTTTTCCCTTATTGGTTACCTGGTGCTTCTGTCTCACAGCTCTTAAGATTCTTTCCTTCGTCTTAACTTTGGATAACCTGACGACAATGTGCCTAGGCAAAGATCTTTTTGTGATGAATTTCCTGGGTGTTCTTTGTGCATCTTGTATTTGGATGTCTAGGACTCTAGCAAGGCCAGGGAAGTTTTCCTCAATTATTCCCCCGAATATGTTTTCCAAGCTTTTAGAATTCTCTTCTGCCTTAGGAACATCGATTATTCTTAGGTTTGGCCATTTAACATAATCCTAGACTTCTTGAAGGCTTTGTTCATATGTTCATATTTTCTTTTCTTTCTTTCTTTTTTTTTTTTTTTTTGAGACAAAGTCTCACTCTGTCCCCCAGGCTGGAGTGCAGTGGTGAGATCTCAGCTCACCGCAACCTCCACCTCCTGGGTTCAAGCGATTCTTGTGCTTTGGCCTCCCAAGTAGCTAGGATTACAGGCGCCCGCCACCACACCCAGCTAGTTTTTGTATGTTTAGTGGAGACGGGGTTTCACCATGTTGGCCAGTCTGGTAGCAAACTCCTGACCTCAGGTGATCCACTCGCCTCAACCTCCCAAAGTGCTTGGATTACAGGCATGAGCCACCATACCCATCCGTTCATATTTTCTTATTATTTTTTCTTTGTCTTTGTTGGATTGGAATAATTTGAAGACCTTGTCTTTGAGCTCTGAATTTCTTTCTTCTACTTGTTCAATTCTATTGCTGAGACTTTCCAGAGCATTTTGCATTTCTAAAAGTGTGTCCAACGTTTCCTGAATTTTTTGTTTTTTCTTTAAGCTATCTATTTCCTTGAATATTTCTTCCTTCACTTCTTGTATCATTTTTTGGATTTCCTTGCATTGGGCTTCATCTTTTTCTGGTCCCTCCCTGATTAGCTTAATAACTAACCTCCTGAATTCTTTTTCAGGTAAATCAGGGATTTCTTCTTGGTTTGGGTCCATTGCTGGTGAACTACTGTGATTTTTTTGATGTGTCGAAGAGTCTTGTTTTGTCATATTACCAGGGTTGATTTTCTGATTCCTTCTCATTTGGCTAGTCTCTGTCAGAGGGAAGGTCTAGGGCTGAAGGCTGTTGTTCAGATCCTTTTGTCTCACGGGCTGTTCCCTTGATGTAGTATGCTCCCCCTTTTCCTATGGATGTGGCTTCTTGTGAGCCAAACTGCAATGATTGTTGTCTCTTTTCTGGGTCTAGCCACCCAGCGAGTCTACCTGGCTCTGGGCTAGTACTGGGGGTTGTCTGCATAGAGTCCTGTGATGTGAACTGTCAA
This sequence comes from Hylobates moloch, assembly GCF_009828535.3. NCBI lineage: Eukaryota > Metazoa > Chordata > Mammalia > Primates > Hylobatidae > Hylobates > Hylobates moloch. Next base: position 55,674,934 of record NW_026652290.1, on the reverse strand, counting down.
TGGGTCTCTCAGCCATGGATACCAGCACCTGTTCCAGTGTAGGTGGTGGGAGCGTGGTGGGGGTGCAGTAGACTCTGTGAGGGTTGTTAGCTTTGGTGGTTTAATGCTGTATTTTTGTGCTGGTTGTCCTCCTGTTAAGAGGTGGCGCTTTCCAGAGAGCATCAGCTGTATTAGTATGGGGAGGAACCAGTGGCGGGTGGGGCCCTAGAACTTCCAAGACTATATGCTCTTTGTCTTCCTCTACAAGGTGGGTACGGAAGGACCATCAGGTGGGGGCAGAGCAAGGCATGTCTGAGCTCAGACTGTCCTTGGGTGGGTCTTGCTGCAGCTGCTGTGGGGGATGGGGGTGAGATTCCCAGTTCACTGGAGTTGTGTACCTAGGAGGATTATGGTTGCCTCTGCTGATTCATGCGGGTTGTCAGGGAAGTGGGGGAAAGCTGGCAATCAAAGGCCTCACCCAGCTCCCATGCAAACCAAAGGGTCAGTCTCACTCCCTCTGTGCCCCCACCAACAGCCCTGGGTCCATTTCCAGGCAGAGGGCAAGATGGGCTTGAAAACTAGGCTATGTGTCTCGCAGCTATGAAAGAAAAGGGTTTGTGTCTTCCCCTGCATGTGGAGACTGCACACCAGATTTGTACCCTCCCCCAAGTTCTGGCCAGGAGGCTTCTCACCCCATTCAAATTTTTACAAAGTTCAGCTAGAGATTTCCTTCTATTCTCCCTGTGGAGTTGTTTTTTTTTGTTGTTGTTTGTTTGTTTGTTTTTGATGGAGTCTTGCTCTATCGCCCAGGCTGGAGTGCAGTGGCACAATCTCGGCTCACTGCAAGCTCCACCTCCCAGGTTCACGACATTCTCCTGCTTCAGCCTCCTCGGTAGCTGGGATTACAGGTGCCCGCCACCATGCCTGGCTAATTTTTTTTGTATTTTTTAGTAGAGACGGGGTTTCACGGTGTTAGCCAGGATGGTCTCGATCTCCTGATCTCGTGATCTGCCCGCCTCAGCCTCCCAAAGTGCTGGGATTACAGGCGTGAGCCACCGCGCCCGGCCCTCCCTGTGGAGTTTAACCCGGCTCTCTGGCCTCCCTCCCATTGGATCCCTGTGGTTCCAGAAAAGAATGGCCTGCTAGGGGACCCAGCGAGCTCCCAGGGCCTTTCTGCTGCTTCCTCTACCCCTGTATTTTGCTTGGCTTCCCAAATTGACTCAGCTCCAGTTAAAGTCGGAAACTTCTCCCCCAAACAGACCTTCAGTTTCTCCAGTGTGGGTGTGTGTTTGAGAGAGAAGAGTCTCCCTTTCCCACTTCCACATTTGGGGCACTCACAGTATTTGGGGGTTCTCCCAGATCCCGCAGGAGCAGTCTGCTTTCTTCGGTGAGTCTGTGAGTCCTCTTGGGATTGCTGATTTGCTCTTGCAGTTGATCTGGAGCTAAAATTCACAATGCGAGCCTCCGCACGCTGCTCTGTCTGGAGCTACAATCTAGTCCTGCCTCCTGTCCACCATGATCATCCGAGTTTTAGGTATCCTTTCTGCAGAATCGCTTCTGTCATTTCAGAGTCAGGTCATTGCAGCTTGTTGAGACTGTCTTTGAACAAAGATTATCTACTTCAGAACACCTTTTGGTGCAAAACTTTCAGGATATTAGTTTCAGATTTATTCCCTTTAACTCTAAGCCACTCAAAATAGTCACCACTATAGACATTCACAAGTGCTATGGTAGAAGAGCTCTCCTCTCCTTTATCTTGCAAAATATAAATAAATGAGCTCCTTCTAGTCTCTTTCTTTCCCTTTCTGAGCAACATAATAACATTTCCGTAAATCCATTAGGTGGGGCACTGCTAAGTAGATACCCATGCCAGGGAGGATAAAGTGAGAGTAGGAATCATTTTTGCGCAGTGTATTAGTCCATTCTTGCATTACTGTAAAGAAATACCTAAGGCTGGGTAATTTATTAAGAAAAGAGGTTTAATTGACTCACAGTTCTGCAGACTTTACAAGCATGTGCTAGCCTCTGCTCAGCTTCTGGGGAGGCCCCAGGGAGCATAGCAGGAGGTGAAGCAGGAACAGGCACATCACATGGCCAAGCAGCTGTAATGCAAAGAGAGGTGTCATACTATTACAAGACATAACCAGGCTATGAAGAATCGGCCCCCATGACCCAAACACCTGCCACCAGGCTCCACTTCCAGCATTGGTGATTACAATTCATCATGAGATTTAGAGGGGACAACAACCAAACTATATCACCCAAGGTAGGGTGTCAGGATCTAAGCAGGCAAGGAGGGTGCCCATATGGTAAGGAGAGGGCCATGGCCAGGGTGGGCAAGCAGAGCCTGAGTGTGGTAAGGAGGGCATCCACACAGGGGAAGGGGTGCTGGTGGCCATGGGAAATTGGTGGCATGCAGGATGACTGAGCAAAGAAATAAATATATGAAGGATAACAGAAGCCAGGTTTCTCACTGTCAGAGAAGGGAGTTACAAATATGGAAAATGAGAAATTAAAATGAACCCTAGTATTAAGTGTAAATTGAATGGGCTGAGCACACTTGTTCACACCTATAATCCCAGCACTTTGGGAGGGCAAGGCACGAGGATGACTTGAACCCAGCAGTTTGAGACCAGCCTGGGCAACATAGTGAGACCCTATCTCAGTAAATAAAAAAGAAAAAAGAAATAAGTAAGTTGAAGATCCTGGTGTGAGCCGAGGTTTTCATTAGTTAGATAGACATGAGATATATATAATAAATTGGTAACTTATCAATATATAAATATATTATGTAGCATATTTCCATCTATGTCTATTTCTACATATATTGGTGTATATGTATATGCATACGCATATTCCCTAGCTCTGTCCACTGAGAAGGCCTTGGGCAGACCTATTCCAATAGCAATTAGCACATATTGAGCTCAGATCCTGGTTTCTGAATACTATTCTCTTATAAAAGGAATCATTGCTACTTGAAGAAATGGCTGATTGATTGCTGGATTGGGGCAGGAAAATTATAAGATGAGCCTGGAATATCTTGTGCTCAGCAGTAGGAAGTACTCAATGCATAATAAGAGCATATCTATAGGACACAGAAGTCAGTGTGAGGCAATCCTCTGGGCAAATCAGGAACAATCTGAGCATCAAAATGAAAAATAATAGTAATGGATTACAATGCACTGAATTGAATAGGATGCCAAGTCCATGCTGATATAAATAAAATAAATGAATAAATTGAAAATTTGATGAGAAATGGAATATTTACATTGTTCCCAAGTATCTCTAAACAAAATTCTTATTAAGTGCAAAAGGAAAAGAGTAGCTACAGTGGAAAAGCTTGGCAGAAGCCACCCTAGTCAAGTGATCCAACTGGGCAGAAACAGTGTTAGAACAAAACAGAATCATGTGCCACCTGATGGGAGGCAACAAGAAGAACACAGCAACACTTTGGTGCTATTTCTGACAAGGATGAATCCAACCTGAATGACAGCTGGAATCCAACCATAAGGATGCATCAACTGAACTGTAAACTCAGGGACATTCCACTAAATAACTAGCGTGTAATCTTCAAACATGTTAAGATCATTAAAATGAAGGAAAGACTGAGGAAGTGTTTCAAACTGGAAGGGGCTAAAGAAGCATGACAACCAAATAACTCATGATTCTGAACTGGCTCCTTTTTCTATAAAGGACATTAATGGGATAGTTGGCAAAACTTGATCGGGGGCTTACAGATTATATGGCAACAATGTACCAATGTCCATTTCCTGATTGTGCTGGCTGTTTTGTGGTTATCTAGAAAAATGTCCTGGTTTATAGAAAATACAAAAAAGGATTCAGGAGGAAGAGGAGACAGCAAGATGGCTGAATAGAACCATCCAGCAATCTTTCAATGACAAATATGTTTGAAAATTTTATAATTAAAAAATGCAGGCCGGGTGTGGTGGCTCATGCCTGTGATCCCAGCACTTTGGGAGGCCGAGGCAGGCGGATCACGAGGTCAGGAGATGGAGGCCATCCTGGCTAACACGGTGAAGCCCCATCTCTGCTAAAAATACAAAGGATTGGCCAGGCGTGGTGGTGGGCACCTGTGATCCCGGCTGCTCGGGAGGCTGAGGCAGGAGAATGGTGCGAAGCCGGGAGGCAGAGCTTGCAGTGAGTGGAGATTGCGCCAGCCTGGGCGACAGAGCAAGACTCTGTCTCAAAAAAAAAAAAAAAAAAAAATGTAGTATGGCTTTGGCGACTTGAGGGAAAGGGGGGGGGGGGGTGAGGGATAAAATACTATATTATTGGGTACAGAGTATACTGCTCAGGTGTTGGGTGCACCAAAATCTCAGATATCACCACTAAAATCTTATTCATGTACAAATAAATAAATAAATAAGAAAAAAATGTAGTAACAAGAAAAAAAAAAAGGAAGCATTAATAGTGATATAATAATAAACAAAGATAGAATGAAAAACTTGCTGATGTAACAATTATAAACTTCTGTGAACCTAGGAAAACACAAAGAGCAAAAACTGAAAAACATAAGGAAAACAAACAAATCCCTAAGTACATAAATTTATAATATCTATACATTATGTATGGATCAAATGGGTAAGAAGTTAGAAACATAAATGAGATTTGAACCCCATAATTAACATTGTAATCAAAAAACAACTTGAGGTTATTAGATAATTTACTTTTCTTTTGCAAACGTACATATAACATTTAGCAAAGTTGACTAAGCACTAGATCACAAAGGAAGTATCAATAATTTTTTTTAAATTATCATCTTAAAGCTTATTTTCCCTGACCACAAAGAATTAAAATGGGAAACAATAAAATACTGTAAAATTAAAACCCGTGTGTTTAAAAACTAAAAACAAATTATTAAATAATTTATGGCTAAAGAGAAAATGACAGTTTAAATAATAAAATATATAGAACTAAGTGACAATAAAAATTACTATGTTTCAAAATTTGTGGGATACACCTAAATTGGTACTTAGAGGAAAATTTATAGTCTTAACTAAAAAACATGACATTAAAAATAAGCAGGCATGTTCACCATCTGGGTGGCAGATTAATTCATACTTCCAACCTCAGCACCAGGCCATATACCTTTGTAACAAACCTGTATGTGTAACTCCTAATTCTAAAATAAAAGTTGGAAAAAAAAGCAAGTAAAAATTCCTGGCGCATTATACATTGTGAATACTTCATAAACGTTAGTGATTATTATTATTAGCTAAAAATATAAGTAAGAATTCAGCTCAAGAATACAGAAAAGAGTAACTCCCTCAAAAAAGGAAACAAATAATAAGGATGTGTGGAGAAATTGATTAAATAGAAAATAAAAGCATAGATGCTATCAAAAGAAAATATGTTTTGTTTGGAAGATCTGCAAAATAAAAACAAACCATTAGTCAACTTAATAGAAACAAAAAGAAAAAAAGAGAAAAGAAAAGACAGGCATAAATAAATTATTCTAGGAACAAAGAAATGGTCCATAACTACAGTGAGTAGGGATTTTAAAAATTATAAGAGAATATTGTAAGTTGCTTCATGCCACTAAAATTGAACACTTAGCTGAGATGGAAAATATTCTAGAAAAATGACTAAAAGCATAGAAAAACTGTACAAACCAACAGCAATTTTTAAAAAGAAATTAATCTGTGGTTAAAAAGAATACTCTCCTCCAAAAGGCACCTGGACCAGAAAACTTTATAGAAGAAAAGAACCAATATTTGAGATAAAAATATTCTTTACCTTAAAATCTGAGCGAACAGAAAAAGAGCAGCATTTTATGAGATGGTTATAACCTAGATACCAAACCAGACAAACGATTGTATAGTTTTAAAAACTATATACCTATTTCGCTTATAGATAAACATTCAATGTTTCTAAATAAGTTATAACCAATATAAAAATTCATATAAACAAACCAAATGCAACAAATGGCCATTCATTAGGATCAAGTAGAATTCATTTCAAAAATGTAAAATTGGTTCAACCTAAGAAGATCTAGCAATGTAATTTATACATAAATTTATTAGAATCATAATATTCTCTATACATATATAAAGAACAACACAATTTAATATTTATGAAATATGAATATTGGCAAAGTAGGAAAAGAAAGAAACCTCCTTTATGTGAAATGGTATTTTCCAAAACGTAGACCAAACATCTTAATGATAAAGTTGAGGAGTGGTCCCATTAAAGTCAGCAGTTTGGCAATATTGTCCCACTATGCGCACGACTTTTATCATTGTTTTAGAGATCCAGTCAATGCCAAAAGGAAAGGAAAATAAATTAAAGGTGTAAAGATTGGAAAGGAAGAGACAAAAATCGTCTATGTTTGCATATTGTATGGCTATCCTCATAGAAAATTTAAGGAAATATTCAGAAAAAATTATTAGAATTAGAATTTTAAAAATTGCTAGATACAGTCATCGTACACAAAGTAAATGTTTCTGTAGAGTAGCAATAACCAATTATAAAACATAATTACAAAATAGGCCATTCTCAATAATAACTAAACTACTGAGTACCCAGAGATAATTTAATAAGATGTAAGAAATTTTATGGAGAAAATCACAAAATGTAATCGAAGGGCACAAAAAAATAGCTGAATAAATAAACTCAACATTCAGGTGAAAAGTCTCAACAGCATAAAGATAGTGATTCTTCTCAAATTAGTGTTGGCCGGGCGCAGTGGCTCAAGCCTGTAATCCCAGCACTTTGGGAGGCGGAGGCGGGCAGATCACAAGGTCAGGAGATCGGGACCATCCTGGCTAACACGGTGAAACCCCGTCTCTACTAAAAATACAAAAAATTAGCTGGGCGTGGTGGCGGGCGCCTGTAGTCCCAGCTACTCGGGAGGCTGAGGCAGGAGAATGGCGTGAACCCAGGAGGCAGAGCTTGCAGTGAGCCGAGATCGCGCCACTGCACTCCAGCCTGGGTGACAGAGTGAGACTCCGTCTCAAAAAAAAAAAAAAAAAATTAGTGTTTTAATTAAATGTAATTTCTGTCACAATCCTAATAGGATTTTTGTGAAAGTTGACAGAATAATTCCTATATTCACAGGTAAATATATAAGACGTTATGAGCACAGGGATTAGTGACTCTTTTATTCACTGATTTACCTCCAAGCACATGAAAAGAAGTGCATGACATACACTAGTTGCTCAATAAATATTTGTGAAATAAGTGAATGGATGCCCAAGAGTGCAAGGTAATTCTGATGCAGAACCAGACTTATGCCACTAGTTATTAGGTCTTATTATAAAGCGATAGAAATTAAGAGGGTATAGTATTAGTGTAGAGATAGACACACGAATCAGTGGAAAGGATGGAGAATTCACAAACAGAGAGAAATAAATGTAGGAATTTACAATTCAAAGGTGCTGAGACAATTGGTTTTCCATATAAAAAATACAAAAGCTCATTCCTAATTCATACCTTACATTATGAACCTAGACATATCATGACCTAATTGTGAAAAAATATTAAATATTAAATTATAGAGGAATAATTTTATGACCTCAGGGAAGAGAAAGATTTATTAAATAAGATATTTTTAAAAACCCAGAAATCACGTGAAAAAATGGCAAAATTGACTATATAAAAGTTGGAACCTTCTGAATCACAAAAGAAAAAAGTTAAAAGAAAAGCCAGAAAAAGAGATAAATGATTTTCGAAATATGTATAAAGCAAATAATTAGTATTCTGCATATATAAAGAACTCATGCACATTGATAATAAACTCAATTTTTAAAACCAGGTCAACAATATGATCAGGCAATTTACTGAAAAGAAAGCCTGAATATCCAATTGAAGTTACTTCTTAATTTCCAAATATCTCAGGATCTTGTATTTAACTTCTTGTGAGTTTTAGCTTTATTTTTCTGTTGCCAGAGAACATATTATGTGTGATTTCAGTATTTTGAAATTTACTGGGGTATAATTTGCTCAGAATGAATGACTAATTGCACCATTTAGATCAGGATACTCCTTATATTATAGTAACTCAGTGAATATTTGTTGAAAGAATTAATACAAACACTCAGAATCATTGATCTCCCTAACACCCTTTCTCAGGACATTGTTTTTCGATAAGACAAGAAATAAAATTTAAAAATCTGCCACAAAGATGAAAAATTATTAACATTTGTTCATTTTAGGTGGTATTTGGTATTTGTTATCTTTAACTTTTTTGGCATTTTTTGGTATTTATATTTCTAGTACTTAACTTTTAAGTGAACTTAATATATTTAATGAACAAGTCAGATCAACTGAGTAACCATTCTTTAGCATTTTGAAATAAAAGCAAATATGGCTGATGTAATTAGCTGTAAGGAAGAGCACTATTATTGCGTTGGAAATTACCTTGATGCAATGATAGTCTTCCAGTACTCTAGTGGGTGAATGACACCAGAGGCCATGCACTGAAAAGCTTGAAAACCAAATTAAGACATTCAAATTACACTTAAAACATATAGCAAGAAGCAAGAGGAAATAGATGGGGTATGTTAACAAGGTTAGGATAGGTGCAAGTGAGACTGAAGGACCATGCTGTTTGAACCTTGTGTTATACAACGGGCATATGCCATGTCTCTCTCTGCGACCACCTCCTTTTATGAGAGTCAGAGTCAGAGTCAGAGTTGGGCCAGGGATTGCCTAGGGCTAAAGTACTCCTTGGAGAAATGCAGGGCAACGGTGCTGGCCAATAGCTGGAACTTGCCACTCAATTTAACAAGAAGCACTGGGTTTCATTTTCTTCAGTGTTGGGCAGAGAACACTTGGGGCCAGAATGAGTGTCACCAAAGAGTGAGCATGGTGTTAACCACTAGAGAAGAGTATCCAGAATGTTATAGAAGTGTTGATTCTCATTTGCAGCAAGTTTCAGATAGTATTTCAATTTTAAAAATTACACGAAACACTTTAAAACAATGGAATATCCAACTATTAAGTCAGGTTTAACCAGGTACATCCTGATGTTGTACAGTCTCCTTATTGCATCTAAGGAAATTTTGATAATCTTACTTATGCCCCCTTTAAAGGTGCAAAAAGATGGAAAAGATGAATTACAGAAGGCTACTTCACTAATTAGCTACATATCTTGGCAGCATGGAAAAAAAATTTTAATGTCGCAAGTAATCTCTCACACTCTCATGGGGAAAGCTTACTGAAAGTCCAAAACCACCTTGGGAGAGCATAGTGAAGGCAGGTTTATTCAGTCTCCTCATTATGCGTTGGAGCAATAATAAAACCTACTAAGCAAAAATGCTGATGGGATTTGGGTTTCTTTACTGTCATAAAGGCAAGCAGCACATCAACCTTCATTGTTAGACTGGGAGGCCATTCTTGATGTTTATCCCTTTTTACACAAACAAATCATATAAATTCACAATCACAAACCCTCCTTTCCCACACAGTGCACCTTGATTCTGGTATCGGAAAAATATGATTACGATAAGAAGAAAAAGACTTGCACCGAAGAAGATTTAAAGATAAGTGGCCGGGCGCGGTGGCTCACGCTTGTAATCCCAGCACTTTGGGAGGCCAAGGCGGGCGAATCACGAGGTCAGGAGATCGAGACCATGGTGAAGCTCTGTCTCTACTAAAAAAAAAAAAAATACAAAAAATTAGCCGGGCGTGGCGGCGGGCGCCTGTAGTCCCAGCTACTCAGAGAGGCTGAGGCAGGAGAATGGCGTGAACCTGGGAGGTGGAGCTTACAGTGAGCCGAGATCGCACCACTGCACTCCAGCCTGGGCGACAGAGCGAGACTCTGTCTCAAAAAAAAAAAGAAAAAAGATAAGCACACACCATAATCCCTAGAGTTACTGCAAAACATGCCTTCCATACATCTACCCCACCACCAAAGCCTGCCTGATACCCTGGCATCATATGATTCACTTGATCTGCCTCTTTCCAAAACCTTTGATAAGCTATAGGTAGGGTATGTGGCGGGCTAGTGGAGGGGAGAGCAAAGTGAGGGAAACTCTATGGCTTCTGTCTGCTCGTTTCCCTTAAGAAGTGATATAGCTAGTAAGAAAATTGGTCCTGATGCTAAATTTAATGTGCATTCCTTATAAGAAGGGCTCCTAAGGCATCAGAGGGATGTATGCATGTTCCCTGTTATACTGTTCCATGTTATACTAATCCATGTGTGCAACAGTCCATTTCAATGATGGGAGAGTAATACGTTCTGAGAAGCATTTCCTGACAAGTGGAAAAAGATGGAGGCCACAAGATATTATGAACTGAATGTCTGCATCCCTCCACAATTCATACGTTGAAATCCTAACCCCCAATGGGATGGGATTAGGAGGCGGGCTTTGAGAGGTGATTATGTCATGAGGGTGGAGCCCTCATGAATGAGATTGTTAGTGCCCTTATAAAAGCGACCCCAGAGAGCTCTCTTGACCTCTTTCTGCCATGTGAAGATACCATGAGAAACCAGCAGCCCTCAACCTGGAAGAGGACCCTCAACAGAAACCCACCATGCTGGCACCCCGATCTTTGACTTCCAGCCTCCAGAACTGTGAACAATGAATGGTTGTTGTCTATAAGCTACCCAGTCTGTGTGCCTTGTTATAGCAGCCCGGACTGACTAAGACACAGGATACTACAGAAATGCACTATGATCTATTGTAGTGCTGTTTGTATGCTCAAGTTTATGTTTCGTTTTAGTTTTAGCCAATTAGATATAAGGAGGAATTCCTACAGTGCAAAGACAGAAGAACTTGACATTCCAAAGGTTATGAAGCATCAATGTGCTCAAATATCCATGGAATTTCAACTGTCCCTATTCTTATGGAAGCCCAGTGCCATGTAAATATGTATGAATTTGTCCTATAATGCTGCTTATCAGAGTTTTAAGAAAAACCATGCAAAATTGAATTGTATTTTCTTAGCTAATCATGTTATACTGATTTTAAAATGTATTAGTCTATACCAACGGGAAGCAAACATGTTTTTGTAAAAGACAGTATTTTGGGCTTTGTGAGCCATATGATCTTTGCCATAACTACTCAACTCTGATTTTCTGTAGTGTAGAAGTTGCCATAGACAATATGCTTTAAAAACATGAGCAGGACTGTTTTCCAATAAAATATTATTTACAAAAGCAAAAAAAAAAAAAAAAAAAAAAAAAAAAGAACCATCCAGCAATCATGCCTCCCTTAGGAACATCAAATTGAATGACTGTTTAACAAGAAAGCACATTCAATAGGAACCAAAAAAAAAAAAAAATGAGATGAGCAATCACAGTACCTGGTTTTAACATAATAACAAGGAAAGACACATTGAAGAGTGCAGGAAGGACAGTCTTTCATTGCCTACACCACCCTTACCCCAACCCCAGGCAGTGCAGTGCAGAGAATCTGTGTGCTTGGGGGAAGGAGAGCAAGGTGATTGTAGGACTTTGCATTGAAACTCCATGTTGCACTGTCTTGAAGAAACACAACACTGGGCAGAAGTCCACCAGTGCCCATGGAGGAAGCATTTAGACCAGTACTGGGCCAGAGGGAAGTCCTCTGCCCCAGAAGGAGGAAACCAAGTCCTAACTAACTTCACCACCAACTGACTAAAGTGGCCTGGGGCTCCAAATAAATTTAAGTGACGGTCATGCCAAAAGAACTGAAGTTCTTGGGCAAGCCCTGGTGCTTCACTATTCTTGGAGGCTGTGGGTTTGGGGCGCAACGCTGTGTGACACCAGCTGCAGTGACCAGGGAAGTTCCTGCATCAACCCTCCCCTAACTCCAGGCAGTGCAGGAGAGAGACTCCTCCTGCTTAGGGGAAGGAGAGGGAAGATTACAGAGGACTTTGTTTTGTAACTGGGTACCAGCTCAGCCACAGTAAAGGACTGGGTGGAATCCTGAAGCCTTCTACTCCAGGCCTTTGCTCCCAGAGCATTTCTAGGCTCACCTCAGGCCAGAAGGGAATCTGCTGTCCAGGTGGGATGGACAGAGGTCCAACAGAATTCACCACCTGCTGACTAAAATTGCCTTGGATCTTGAATAAACATTAGCAACAGCCAGGCAGTAGCAGGTATGGGCCTTGGATGAGCCTCAGTACTGTGCTGTTCTAGGAGAACGTGGGCTTCAGGCACAACCCAGAGTGGTGCTAACTATGGTAGCTACAGAAGCACCTGTGTCACCTTTCCCTAAATTCCAAGCAGTCCAGCATAGAGAGAGAGACTCCTTCTTGGGGCAAAGAGAGGGAAGAGAGTGATGGACTTTGCCTGGTAACCCAGGGAATTTTCTAACTTCCTCAAGTCCACCAAGGCTGTGTATCTGTGAGTCTGCAGGAGTTGCAGCATACCTGGGCTTAGGGTGTCCTCTAGTGCTGAAATGGCTGAAATGCTGAAGTGATCACAGGCTTAGGTAAAAACACTCAATTCCCTTCGAATTCTTGGAAAGCCTTCTCATGAAGAATGAATACAAACAAGGCCAGCCTGCAAAGACTGGAATAAACACCTAACTCTTCAATGCTCAGACGTTGATGAATATCCACAAGCATCAGGAACATCCAGGAAAATGTGACATCATCAAACAAACCAAACAAGGCACCAGTTATCAATCCTGGAGTGACAGATATGTAACCTCTCAGACAGTGAATTCAAAATAGAGGTCTTGATGAAGCTCAGTTAGCTTCAAGATAACAGAGAAAAAGCTCAGAGTTCTATCAGAGAAATTTAACAAGGAGATTGAACTAATTTTTAAAATCAAACAGGAATCCTGGAGCTAAAAAATTTAATTGACCAACTGCAACGTGCATCAGAGTGTCTCAACAGCAGAACTGATCAAGCAGAAGAAATAACTGGTGAGCTTTAAGACAGGCTATTTGAAAATATGCAGTCAGAGAAGAAAAATTAATTAAAATACATCTACGAGATCTACAAAATAGCCTCAAAATGGCAAATCAAGAGTTGTTGGCCTCATAGAGGATGTAGGCAGAATGTAAGATGTAAGAGATAAAGGCAGAAAGTTATTCAACGAAATAGTAACGGAGAAGTTTCCAAATAAACATATGGAAAAAAACGTTCCGTGCAAATGAAACCCCACCTCCCTGCCGCCAAAAAAAAAGAAAAGAAAATAGCAGGAGTAACTATGATTATCTCAGAAAAACAGATTTTAAGATAACTATGGTAATCTCAGATAAAAGAGATTTTAAGGAAAAACTGTGAAAGAAAGCTATTATATAATGATAAAGGAATCAATTCAGCAAGAAGATATAACAATTGTAAACATATAGGCACCTGATGCTGGAGCACACAGATATAGAAACCAAATATTATTAGAGCTAAAGAGAGAGATGGATCCCAATACAATAATGGTTGGGGACTTCAACATCCCACTTTCAGCATTGGACAGATCGTCTAGACAGAAAATCAACAAAGAAATATTGGACTTAATCGGTACTATAGACCAAATGTTCCTAGCAAACATTTATGTAACATTTCATTCAACAGCTGTGGAATACACATTCTTCTCCTCAGGACATGGAACAGTCTCAAAAATAGATCATATGTTAAGCCACAATAAAAGTCTCAAAATTTTTTTAAAAAATTGGAATCATATCAAGTATCTTTTCTAACCACAAAGAAATAAAACTAGAAATCAATAACAACAGGAATCTTGGAAAATGTACTAATATGAAAATAACATGCTCCTGAATGATCAATGGGTCAATGAAGAAATTAAGAAGGAAATTTTAAAATTTCTTAAAAGAATGAAAGTGGAAATAAAACATCCCCAAATCTATGGGATACAGCAAAAGAAGTACTAAGAGAGAAGTTTATAGTACTTATATCAAAAAAGTAGATAATAAGTACCTATATCCAAAAAGGAGAAAGAGTTTAAATAAACAACCTAATGATGAACCTCAAGGAACTAGAAAAGCAAGAACAAATCAAACCCAAAGTTAGTAAGAGGAAAGAAATAATAAAGATCAGAGCAGAAATAAATAAAATTGAGGCTAAAAAATCAATACAGAAGATCAATGAAATAAAAAGTTGGTATTTTGAAAAAAATAAACAAAATTGACAAATATTTAGTAAACAAAGAAAAAAGAGAGAAGATCTAAACAAATAAAATCAGAAATTTAAAAAAAGGAGACACCAACTGGAACCATAGAAATACGAAGAATCATTAGAGACTATTATGAACAACTGTACACCAAGGAACTGGAAAATCTAGAAGAAATGCATAAATTCCTAGACACATAAAACCTAACAATATTGAACCATGAAGAAATACAAGCCTGAAATACCCAATAACAAGTAATGAGCTAGAAACAGTAATAAAAAGTCTCCCATCAAAGAAAAACCCAGGACAGGATGGATTCACTGCTGAATTCTACCAAATATTTAAATAATCTACACATTTACAAACAAACAAACAAGTTTGTTTTTGATAAAGGCACCAGGAACATACTTTGGAGAAAGGAGAGTCTCTTCTGCAAATAGCATTGGAAAAATTGGATATCAATGCACAGAATGAAACTAGATTCTCATCTCTTACTATGTATGAAAATCAAACCAAAATGGATTAAATACTTAATGTAAGACCTGAAACTATGAAACTACTAGAAGGAAACATCTGGGAATTACTTCAGGACATTGATCTGGGTAACGATTTTTTCAGTAAGAACTCAAAAGCACAGACAACTAAAGCAAAAAATGGACAAATGGGATCACAACAAGCTAAAAAGTTTCTGTACAGCAAAAGAAACAATCAACAAAGAAGCAGCCTACCGAATGGGAGAAAATATTTGCAAACTATTTAACTGACAAGGGACTAATAACCAGATATATAAGAAACCCAAACAACTCAATAGCAAAAAATAAAATAATCTGATTAAAAACAGGCAAAATATCTGAATAGACATTTCTTAAAAAGAAGACTTACAAATGGCCAAGAGGTATATGAAAAAATGCTTAACATTACTAATCATCAGAAAAATGAAAATCAAAACCACATGAGATATAATCTCACTCCAGTTAAAATGCCTTTTATAAAAAATAAATAAATAAAGATTCTGACAAAGATGCCAAGAAATGGGAATACTCACACACTGTTGATGGGAATGTGAATTAACACAGCATAAAAACAGTATGGAGGTTCCTCAAGAAACTAAAATGAGAGCTCCCATATGATCCAACAGTCCCACTGTTGGGTATGTATTGAAAAGAAATGAAATCAGTATATTGAAGAGATATCTGCACTCCCATGTTTATTGTAGCACTACTCACAATAGCCAAGGCATGGAGTTAATCTAAGGGTGCATCAATGGATGAATGGATCAAGAAAATGTAGCACATATACCCAGTGGAATATTATTCTACCATAAAAAAGAATGAAATCCTGTTATTTGTAACAACACGAATGGAACAGGAGGACATCATGTTAAGTAAAATAAGCCAGACATAGAAAGAAATATCACATGTTCTCACTCATAGTTAGGATCTTAAAAAAATTGATCTTGTGGAAGTAGGGAGTAGAATGATGGTTACTAGAAGCTGGGAAGGGTAGTGGACAGGTGAAGGTAAAAAGGGGTTCAGTAATAGGAACAAAAATGCAGTTAAATAGTAGAAATAAGATCTAGTGTTCAATAGCATATTAGGGAGGGTACAGTTAACAATAATTTATTGTATATTTCAAAATAACTAGAGGAATGTATTTGGAATGTTCTCAGTATAGGGAAATAATAAATTCTTGAGGTAATGGATATCCCAGTTACCCTGATTCAATGGTTACACATTGCATACATGTGTCAAAATATCACACGTTCCTAATAAATATGTACAACTATTATGTATTCATAAAAATTAAAAATATTCAGCAATAATGGATGTCAAAATGCCAATTTATACTCAAAAGGGTAAGGAAAATAAAGCTCTTCTACTTGCAACTTTTGTATAACTTTGTAATTGTGTCAAAATAAAAATAAATTATACATAATTGTTATGGAACTGGTGCCCATTTGTTTACAAAATATAGAATATATCCTACTTCATATATTATTTCTTCCAATACATTGTTCCTACCAAATGAGGCCATTAAAAAGGAATGTTAATTTTTTTTTTTTTTTTAAAGACAATGTCTTGCTCTGTCACCGAGGCTGGAGTGCAGTGGTGCAATCTTGGTTCACTGCAACCTCCGCCTCCCAGGTTCAAGTGATTCTCATGCCTCAGCCTCCCGAGTGGCTGTGCCACCATGCCCAGCTAATTTTTGTATTTTTAGTACAGACAAGGCTTCACCATGTTGGCCAGGTTGGTCTCAAATTCCTGGCCTCAAGAAATTAGACCATCTCAGCCCCCCAAAGTTCTGCGATTACGGGTGTGAGCCACTGCACCCAGCCAGAATGTGACTTTATTTGATCAAAATTGCATTTTTACTTTGAACAATAAAAGCCCGTAATTAGGGATTATTCCAGCACTTATCTTTCTTAACTGAGTAATGAGAAGTGATGACAGTAAATTTACCAGCAAGCTGTTTAGTTTCTAAAATTAAATACCCTAACGGAAGCTAACTACCTCTGCTGCTCAGTTTTTGACTTAATTCAGTGAGCAAATTGGAGTAGACTTCTGGTCAGGTGACATCATTGATATGGGAACAAGTTGGAACTGTTACTGGCCCCCCTGAGAATCTTTTTCTCTATGGCAGTTGACGCTGAAAACCTGTGGGTGTGTGTGCGTGTGTGTGTGTGCAGGGTGGTTGTAGAGGAGGAAGGAGTGGTATGGGGGCCCAGCAAGGGCAGGGATTTGCTAATGCATTCTAGCTCTCATCTTCTCAAAAAAAATTTTTTTTGAATGAGATCTGAATTCCCAAATGCAAGATACAGAGCAGCTCTCAAACTTCAGTTCTGAGTTTTCTAATCCAATATTTCATAATACTAACTTCGATAATACAACTGTATAGAATGACTCAACATCAATTATTGAATCAGAATTTGAGTAAGCTGCAAAATTTAAGTTTCCTCACCTTAAATTAATAACCATAATAATGATAATTGAGATAAGAGGCTAGCATGGGGTTAGATTCATAGGAAACAGTCAATAAATTGTGACTCATGGTTATTTGGTTTGAAAGGAGGCACAGAAACAATAGCTATGTGGCCTTCAATAAACTACATAACCTCTCTGATTCTCTTTTTTAATACACAACTCATATTTAATATTCTGTCCAAGGTCATTCTCCTCTCCTGATGGAGGCTAACTTGATTATCTTAGTAGCTTGGGGTTGAGGGTGTGACAGAATGGTCTATCTCATCATCGCCTTCCCCTCTGTTGTCCTGGGTTAGCTGCTCATAAGGAGGGCAATGTTACACACGAGGGAGGCAGGTGGCTCAGATGCATGTCTTAAATGAATGGACCTGGGCAACAAGGTATGGACCAGACACTGAATCAAGCCAGACAGGGTCAAAGGGAGTATTTGAGATGAAAGATGTCAAGTACGTGGTGTGCAGGGCCTTGGAGTGATTCCTACATTAAGAAAGTAGCTGTGGAAACTTTACCCATCCCAATCCCAGCTCCTGAAGATGGGGCTGGCAGGGGACTTAGAGAAGCAGCCATGGGTAGACATGGGTGGCTGCTGAGGGGAGGCACAGAGCTTTCCCCAGTGGAAGTAGGCTTTAATAAACTCTGGAGTGCTTCTCAGGAGCTGGTAATTGTATCTCTGGAGGTCCAGGACCTCTTCAGTCATACACCTGAGTCCCCATTTTGGATCACTGAGGTGTTTTCTGAGGGATGGTGTGGAGAGTCAGATGAGGCGTGACCTCTGAGCTTCAGTGCATCACAAGCAGCGGCCTCCTAACCTCAGATCTGAGGTCTTCTTCAAGTCACAATTTATGCAGAGCTGCTTGCTGAAGGGTGGAGATAAACATCCCTCCAGCGACCCCACGCCACCATCCTGGTACAGGTGAATCCAGGTTCGGTGTGTTTAAAAGGAAAAGAATTCACAAAAGACAAAAGAGTGTGTACATGTATGTGGAATGGGTGAAGGAAGCTTGTCCCCTGCTCATGTGTGAGCCTGTGTGTGTGTATATGCAAACCTCTGATCTGTGCGCAGCCACTTCTCCCTCCCCTCCACAGGCCTCCCTGAGTCACAGCCCTTCCTTCCCAAAGAATTGCCCCAATTTGCCTTATAAGGCAACACTGAGGCTTCTAATTTCTCTTCAAGCTAAGGGAAGTAAAATAGCAGGTGCCAAGAGGCGTGGCCCGGGGTCACATTGCCAGAGTGACTCAGCAAGAATCATTTTGGAAAGCAAGCCCCAGTGTGGCTGCTCATTCTTCAGCAGCCTTTCCTTGATAGACACCGGAGGGTTGCCCTGTGCTGTCTGCTGCTGCTGGGAGCTGCCTGGTGATTGTCCCCAACTTGCTTGCCTGCTCTGCCCATGCCCTGGAGTCAACAGACAATAATCCCCTGCCCCTTGGAAAACCTTCAGGAGGCTCCTTGTGGGTGTCCCAGTAGGAGCCAGGAGAGGTGCGGTGGGCATGCCCTTGACATCTCATCCATCAACCCACCAAAATGTTCCCAGAAGGCCCAGCCTGCTTCTGAAGGCCTGTCAGCTAGCTCAACCCCAGGCACTTCATTCTGGAAACAATAACCTTGTTTGCCCCCATTTCCCCACCTCTGACTAATGAAAATTATTACCCTAGCGAAGAGGATGGACTGGAGGGGAAAACTGGGGTCCTGGGTACCAGTCAGAAGTGAGATGGAGATGACATTGGGAGGAGAGGAAAGATAGATGTGAGATACACCATGAAGGACGATGGCCAGGCTTGATGACTAACTACACAGAGATGAGAGGCACATGGAGGCTGAGGCCAGGATTCTGAACATGGGGATAATGGTCCTGCACCCATTTTCCAGCCATTGCTTTTGATTTCATTTCCACTTGTTTTTTATTCCTTTTGGATAGTGTAGAAAAGAGTAACCTTGATACAAGAGGACATGGGCTCTGTGTCCTCCTTGTAGAAAAGTCGTCTCACTTCTGAGGGCTTCACTTTGTCATCTATAAAACGGGGAGAGAGGCCAGGTGCGGTGGCTCATGCCTGTAATCCCAACACTTTGGGAGGCCGAGATGGGTGGATCACCTGAGGTCAGGATTTTTGAGACCAGCCTGGCCAACATGGTGAAACCCTGTCTCTATTTAAAAATACAAAAATTAGCCAGGCACGGTTGTGCATCCCGTAATCCCAGCTACTTGGGAGGCTGAGGTGGGAGAATTGCTTGAACCCAGAAGGCAGAGCTTGCAGTGAGCTAAGATTGCACCACTGCACTCCAGCCTGGGTGACAGAGCAAGACTCCATCTCAAAATAAATAAATAAATAAATAAATAATATAAAAAATAAAACGGGGAAAGATCGCTCTTCATTTATCCAAAGAAAATAATGAAAATGAAATGTTTGTAAGCTAGGCCAAATAAGTGTAAGATATTATATGTAGATAATTGCAGCCTCATTCTGTCTAGCAAACTCACTCTTTCCCTTGTACCTCGTACCAGGTCTCAAGAAACACCAAAAAGGGCCTGGGGTTCACCTTCCTTGCTCCTACACCCACCTTGTGGCCACTTTGTGAATGGCTGCTTTGTGCTACAGGGACAGTAAGCAGAAACAAAGAGAAAGCAAAGACGTGGCAAATTCACAAATAGAAAATGATTTGTTGGTTATCCCCCAATTTAGTTAATAAGTCAATGCATTGCCAGTCAAAAGCCCTTGATAAGATGGTTCTAAAATTCATATGGAAAAATAAATGAACAAGAATAAACAAGACAAATTTGAAAAATAAGAAAGAGGGAGAGAAAAATAATATTCGAAAGCTACAGTTACAGGCCTGGTGTGGTGGCTCACGCCTGTAATCTCAGCACTTTGGGAGGCCAAGTTGGGAGGATTGTTTGAGCCCAGGAATTTGAGACCAGGCTGAGCAACATAGTGAGACTGCATCTCTATTTTTAAAAAGAAAAGAAAAAAGAAAATTATTAATGTGACAGGTGGCATTTTCCAAAGACAGCCACAGTGATATCTCCAATCCCACTTGCTCTTGCAAAATGACCTTTCTATGTCTCATTAGCATTCAAATGTCAGAGCCAGCATTCAAAGCTAGGCAGTTGATAACATCCCAAATCAAGCCCATGACTACTCACCGGCATTGTTCTGAGTAATCAATGCTTTCAATAATCCTACTAGGTAATACTCCTGGTATACCCATTGGAAAGAAGAGGAGACTCATACAAGAATTGCAAATTGTACTTGATAGGAAAGGAAGAAATAAAGAACAGAAGACAGGGATTTTATGAAAAAATATTTGATCTCATCAGTAATCAAGGAAATAAAACTGAAACAAAGATGAGATGTGATGTCATAACTACTAAATTACAAAACTGAAAAATAAAAGAAATTGTTACTACAAAATTTATATACTCATATACTATGAGAAGTTAAATTTAATACTTTAGAAAGCAATGTAGCAGTGATGATACACATGTATTATATTGTTTAAAACGTTTGACTTAGATTTACTTCTAAGAGTTTATCTTAAGGAAATAATTCAAAACAATAATATTGTTTTTACACAAAGATATTCTTTGCAAAGTTATGTGTGTAATTAGAAAAAGTAACCTATTTTCTATCAGAATGTGAATGAGTAATAGAAATACATCATAAAAAAAATAAGGACACAGTTTTACTTATAGAAACTATGTTAATAGATAAATTTGCATAGGAAAATAACAGGAGAGATTATGCAAAAATAATCATAGCAAGTGAGGGCGCTAAAGTCAACTCAATTTTCAAGATGCTTAATAATTTCGCCATTCTGTTTAAAATTTATTTTTAGAAGAACAAAACTGTTTTGATAATGCTCCTCTGCAGGCCAGTCTCTTTCTAGATCACAATTTTTGTCTTAAAGAGTCAGAGCCAGGAAATCTCACCCTGTCATCTGGCACAAAACAGGTTTCCTCCTGCCCTGTTGGGGGATGGTGGCAGCCAGCAATCAACTACCCAGGGCCATCCAGAAGTTCACTAGCACTGCCCCTGTGCCTTCCACAGGGAGGAGTCAGGCCTGCAGTGTCCGCGCGGTGCCTGCCATGAGTGTCTGACATTCTTCATCATCGAGGCCTGTCTGCTGGCAGCTGAGGTCCTTGACAGTTGGTTAATCTGCAGTGGAGTTTAAAGCCAAAGTCAGTAGTTGAATTATTCTGTTATCCAGATTGAGGATTAACACCTCTATTGAGTTGATGTGGCAAATGGCTCCAAAATTCCCCTTGACAAGCTCTCTCTTTATCAAAAAACCACTCCAATCTCACCTGCTTTGCAATTTGCAGTAAGTGCTGGTGTTAAACAAAATTATAATAGGTAGATTCAGAGTCCGCCCACTCTTCCCAGCACCCAGAGATGAGGAAGCAATAACTCAACCTCGGCCCCCTAACCCCCTAGGGTGAATCTGACTAGGTCCTCACAGAACCCAAACCACCTTTCACGACCTTCCTCTTACTGGTCCCCACGCTTCCCTCTTACTGGGCTCCAACCCATTCTCCACATGAGAGCTAGAAAGGCTTCTACAAAAATCCTCTGGTGACCTCCCATTGCACAGGTGATAGAAAACACTGCTGCCACACCCTACAGGGTTCTGCCTAGTCTGGCCCCTGAGGCTTTTCCAGCAGAGTACTTGAACTTGTCCCACCCTCCACCAGGGACATTCTCTTCCCCTTCCCCTAAAGTCACCAATTCATCCTGGTTTGCCTGGCACTTTCCTTTTAGCGTTGAAAGTCCCACATCCTGGGAAACCTCTCATTGCCCAGCAAACCAAAGCAATGGATCAAGCTACTTTTTATTCCCCAACCCACACTCCTAAGGTCTTATCCTAAAAGCCACTTGCCAGAGGCCTGGCTCCTCCCACCTCCCCCACACCCACCATATCTAAAATGGGTCCTGACTGCTATTCTCTCTCATGACACGCTTCTTTCGCTTGAGGCACCTTTTAATTATTTGCTCCTTCATTCACAATTATTGAATTTCTCCTAGGTGCTCTGCATGGTGTTATGGGCTGGGGCCAAAGCAGAAAGCCGAGTAGACAAAGTCCCTGTCTTCGTGGGCTTACATCCCAGTGAAAGGCAAGAGTATAAGCAAAGGAATCCATAGGTAAAACACATAGTATGTTAGGTTACATTCGGTGTGTGAGAGAAAAACAAAGCAGGGAACAGGGATAGAGATGTCAGGGTTAAGGATGCCGTTTACAATTTTCGATAGGGCCCCCAGGGGAGGCCTAATTGAGGTTACATTTTTATAAAGACCTAAAAAAAAGTAGAGAACAAAAGAATTCCTGAGGGGAAATATTCTAGATGGATGGAATGGAACACGCAAAAGCTCCGGGTAAAGAACAGCAATGAAGCCAGAATGACAGGAGCTGAGGGTGCAGAGAAGTAGCAGGGGGTGAAGGCAGAGGAAGTGGAAGCCTGACTCTGTGGGTGTGGGACCTGGTAGGCCATGTGGCTCATGTGGCTTTTATGCTGAGTGAGATGGGAAGCTAAACTGGGTTTGAATCAGGGGACTGACATGATCTGCCTTACGGTTTAAAAAGGGCACTCTGGCAAACACCTGTTAAGGGACTTTCAAAATATTCTGGGTAAGAGATGGGGGTCGATTAAACAAGGGTAGAAGCAGTAGAGTTGATGAGAAGTTATTTAATCCTGTATACATTTTGAAGGTAGGGCTGGGGAGATCTCCTGATACCGTGAATATGGGTGGTGTATTAGTCTGTTCTCACACTGCTAATAAAGACATACCCGAGACTGGGTAATTTATAAAGGAAAGAGGTTTAACCGACTCACAGTTCCACATGGCTAGGGAGGCCTCACAATCATGGCTGAAGAAGAGGAAAGAGCAAAGGAACGCCTTACGTGGTGGCAGGCAAGAGGGCTTGTGCAGGGGAACTCCCATTTATAAAACCACCAGGCCTTGTAAGACTTATTCACTGCCACAAGAAAAGTATGGGGTAAACCACCCCCAGGATTCAATAATCTCCACCTGGCCCCACCCTTATTACAGTTCAAGGTGAGATTTGGGTGGGGACGCAGCCAAACCCTATCAGGTGGGAAACAGAGTGGAGATGGTTCCAATGTCATAGTGCTTCCATTCCCTGAGATAAGAAAGACTGTGAGGCAGCAGGTTTGTGGGGGATGGAACAATTGGAGATCACTTTTGAACAGGCTGATTTTTAGATCATTAAACATCAAGGAGAAAGTTAGACATATGAGTCTAGAGCTCAAGAAAGTGACCTGGGCTGGAAATGTAAATTTGGAAGTTGTCAGAGTAGAGATTATATTTAAAACCATGACACTGAAAGCAATCACGAAATGAGCTAAATAGAGACAGAAGAGAGGAAAGGCCCAGGAGCTAAGGTTGAGGACACTCCTTCATTTGGGGTTGGGAAGATGCAAAGCAGAAGGAGTGGTCAGAGGATAGAGCAAAGCCACACACGTGTGGTGTTCCGGAGGCCCATTGAGGGGTTGGAGGGGACTCAGCTGTGTCAAAGACTGCTCGTTGGTTAAGGAAGAGTGGGGCTGAGAATTGACCATGCATTTAGTATTGTGGAGGTCATTAGATGTATTTAGGGCAGTTTCAGTGGACTGTTTGAGCTTAAGCCTGATTGGAGTAGGTTCAAGGGAAACCAGGAGGAGACAGTATGAACCACCCTTTCAAGGGATTCTGCTACTAATGGAAGAATAGAAAAGAGGGTCATACTTAGGGTGGGAAGTGCAGAAAGGAGAGGAATTTTTTTCTGTTTTATTTATATCATTATTGTCATTTTATTTTGTTTGAATATGGGAGGAAAAACGCATATATTTTTGCTCACAGGAATGATTTGGAAAAGAAGCGAAAAATAGGCAATGCAGGGAAGAGAAATTGATGATGATAGAAATGCATGAGTGAGCCAGAAGGAATAAGGTCTGGGATCAAAGCAGAGGTGGAAACTAGGGCTAGAAACACAGACAGCCAGCCCAAGAAATAGGAGAGAAGCTAGAGTTTATACACACAGATGCTGGAAGGTGGGTAGACATGGTGGTGGGAGGATAGGGAAGTTTTTTCAGATAGCTTCCATATTCTCAATGAAATAAGGAACAAGTTTTATCAATCAGTGACCAATTTGGAAAACATGAAACAGTCTCAAGCAGAGAGAATTTTAATGGAAGGAACTGAGTGCAAAAGGCTGGAAGGACTGAAGAAGGCAATGGGAGAGAGGGGACCTCTAAGGTGACCTGTGACTTGCAGGCTGAGCCACTGCCAATGCTGAGCAGGAGCTACCTCCTCTGTAGGTGCTGGAAATGCTGGTGTGGCTGGAACCTGCAGTTGCCTGCAAGCAGCTGCCATTGTCAAATCCAGAATAAGAATGATTTCTCCCCTCCTCCTGCTTTCTAATCTGTGTCAGGGCCTCCTTGGCAAATGCTAACTGGAAAGCAGCTGACAACAGTTTGGATAATAGAGTTTTGAGAGTTCTGCCCCCTGCAATACAAGGAATATATTGAAAAGTCAGGAATCAAGCTAAATACCACAAGCCACACAAGACTGTCATCTGATAATGAGGATGGGGGAGAGATATCGGAAGTTTGGGGAGAGATAAAGACACGCAATAGTTGTCTGGCAGAATAACAGAGTGATTGGATTTGAAAAATACAGTACAATTTCCTGTGAGTTTTAAGGCCACCCTAGAGGTAAGTGAATGTGAATTTAAAGTTAGGCCACTCAGCATAGCCACCAAGTAGGCAATGATGTGGTTTAATTAAGAGAGTTCACTGAAGGAAGAATGGGGCAAGGGAGTGGAGGGTACATTCAAGAGAGTGATTATAACACAGGAAAGTAATTGGCCACAGAATTTAAGCTGCATATGGAAGGAAGTGAAGACATGGAGCAGGGGTAGATAACAGACATGTGTATGTACTAAGTTCTTATCTCCTCCACAAACTAAGGGTTCCTTGACATGACGGATCAAATCTATGTAGCTCTTATTGTATTCCTAACACCTAGAATTCCACCAGCTCACAGTAAGAACTCAATAAACATTTGTTGGGTAAATGATCAATTGAATGAAAGGATACCATATTCCCTAATAGGCTGTCAGCAGTATCAGGTCAGGGACCATGTCTAACGTGTTCATTTCTGTCTCCTCAATACTACTGTAGTGTCTGGTACATTGTAGATACTTCAATATATGTGTTACAATGAAATGAATTGAATCCATTGGAAAGGCAAAAAAGCAAACCCAGCAAACAAAAGAAGATAATATCATAAAAGATATAGGGTAGGCTGTGTAGGACTTGTAGACTCTAGCCAGAAGAGAGAGAGAACAAATGAAGGCCTGGTGGTGATCAGTATAATCCAGTAAAATGCCAAGTTCAACTTGAGTCTGAGAAGATGTTACACTTCCCAATCTGTCTCAGCTGAAGGAATGGAAAGAAATACGGCAGCACCAGAACAGGCAGGGGTCATTCTTGGCACAGGCAAAGACTGTTATTGATGCCAGGGGCAAAATGAATGAAATCTGACTCAAAGTCCAGGCTCAGGGTTTGAAACTGAGAGTTGAAAGGCAAAAAAAAAAAAAAAAAAAAATTCCTCTCTCCTACCAACTCCCCCAATCAGAAACTTAGGATACAAGCAAAGCAGATGTATTGCCAACTGGGCTGTCCTCCAGGAGAGGGAAAGCCAGGCCAGCCCCGGGGAGCCCAAATGTGCTGACAGGCAAAGAGGAGTGGGTGCAAGCCACAGCAAGTTCTCACTTATTCAGCCTGGGAGGGTTTAGCCCTGGACAAAATCATGAAGTTGGCAATGTTGGTTCATGAATTCTCAGAAGTTTGGCCTCTGGATCCCAAACAAGTCTTAAATCTGCTTTCCTCGGCCGGGCGCGGTGGCTCAAGCCTGTAATCCCAGCACTTTGGGAGGCCGAGGTGGGCGGACCACGAGGTCAGGAGATCGAGACCATCCTGGCTAACACGGTGAAACCCTGTCTCTACTAAAAATACAAAAAAAAAAATTAGCCGGGCGTGTTGGCAGGCGCCTGTAGTCCCAGCTACTCGGAGAGGCTGAGGCAGGAGAATGGGGTGAACCCGGGAGGTGGAGCTTGCAGTGAGCCGAGATCGCGCCACTGCACTCCAGCCTGGGCGACAGAGCAAGACTCCGTGTCAAAAAAAAAAAAAAAAAAATCTGCTTTCCTTACTGTGAAGTTAAGTCCTCTAATGCTTCCCCGTGTCCCTTTCAAAACTGCTTACAGTTGGAATAGATGACAGATCTCTGCTATGATAAACATCTCATCTCCCCTAGTTGACAGAAAGCTCTTTAGGGGAAAATACTTTGTTTTATTCAACTTTGAGAACTCCACAACCCCCAGGACCTATTCTGTAGAAGATGCTCAAGGAATGTTTGTTCAAGAAGTGAGTTAATTAATGAGTTAATGACTGGGACACTTCAATATATTATTTCTCCTATGGACCAAATTTATGCCTTGATAGCATAAATTTGGAATATGTTTTAAATAACTTATTCCTTCGTTAGGAAAATGCAAATCAAAACCACAATGGGGTACCATCTTACCCCCACTAGGATGGATATAATCAAAAAAAAAAGTTTTGATGAGGATAGTTTGATGGTTCCTCAAAAAGCTAGACATAAAATTACCATAGGACCCAGAAATTCCACTCTCCTGGGTGTGTGTATACCCAAAAGAATTGAAAGCAAGTACCCAAACACATACATGTACACACATGTTCATAGCAGCACTATTCACAATAGCCAAAAAGTAGAAGCAATCCAAATGTTCATCAACAGATCGATGGGTAAACAAACTATGACATATGCATACAAAGCAATAGTGTTCAGTGATAAAATGGAATGCAGTACTGATATCGTCATGTGAATGAACCTTGAAAACCACTATGTTAAGTAAAAAGGTCCAGACACAAAAGGATATATGTTGTATGATTTCACTTGTATAAAATATACAGAATAGGTAAATCCATGCAGACAGAAAGCAGATTGGTGCATGCCAAAGTCTGAGGGAAGGGAGAATGAAAGTAACTGCTTAATGGTTATCAAGTTTCCTTTCGGGGTGATGAAAATGTTCCAGAGCTACACAGACATGATGGTTGCACAACTTTTTGGCTGTGCTAAACGCCAATGAATTGTCACTTCAAAATAGTTAATTTCATTTTATATTAATTTAACCTCAATTTTTAAAAAATTAGCTCTCTTATGGCTAATTAGCCATATGATAATTTATTATGCCTATTTATTATGCTAATTATAATTTGGCATAATAAATTATCCAAAACATGAACACAATTAACATGTATTACATTATACAGTTTTTGAGAGTCAGGAATCCAGGAGGACTTAGCTGGGTGGTTCTGACTAGAGTAGCTCATTGGGTTTTAGTCTAGATGTTGCCCAGGGTTGCAGTCCTCTGAAGGCTTGACTAGGGCTGGCAGATCTGCTTCCAAGATGGCTCCTCACATTGCTCTTAGCAGAAGGCCTCAGTTTCTTGCTACGTAGACCTCTCCATGAGCCTACTTGAGCATCTTAAAACACGGCAGCTGGTTCCTCCAGAGTGAATGATCCATGAGTGTACAAGGCAGAAGTCACAATGTCTTTTATGAACTAACCTAGAAAGTTCCATACCATTATTTCCACAATATCCCATTGGTTGCACAGGTCAACTCTATTCAGAGTGAGTGGGACCTATACAAGGATATGAATTCCTGGAAGCAAGTATCCTTGGACATCATCCAGAAAGCTAATGATTACACCCCATTCTCCCTTACATAAAAGATAATCATGAATTAATGCATCATTCACTCAGCCTAAATTTGACCACCAAAAGTGGAGTATAGGAGGCAGCCTTAGGAACACATGATAGAAAGCAAGGGAAACATTGCATGTGAATAGTATCTGTTGGGGGAATGAGTAGATCATGACTGAGTATGTGCAGAAGTTGCTTCATGCACATGTGTTATAATGAGAACCTATATCTTGCAACAATTTCCTGGAAACCCCAAATTTCTTTGAGGCAAGACTCTCCTAAGTAATGGGAGTATTGATCTCTGATAACAAGACATTTAATTCATAATAGCATATTGGGGATGTTGTAAGGGAACTAAGGAAGGGGGTCTTGCCCCCTCTTTCTGTCTCCCAGTTTTCTTTCAAGGGGTATTACATGCTAGCACATAGCTTCCTCAACAGCTCCTAGGCATGTCCTACTGCCCAAGCCCAGGGCCACTTCCTTCCCTTCTTTGAAATGGCAGTTTTGCCAAGGTTACAACCCTCAGCACCCAGAAGGTACTCCAATAAGACAGTTGGCACGATTGTGTCATCTCATGAGTCAGAGCTTCCAAGATCCTGCCCCAGTCAGATTGCTGATCAGCACATTCCTGAAAGTTAGGCAGATTACTGAACTGTTACCAAAGTCTTGACTTGGGCGGTAACACTATAACACTATTTGGATGCCTTCGTGGAAGCAAGGGGGCCAACAGCTGGCCACTTTTCATCTGGAGAGAGAAAAAAAATGATCAGGCTGTTTGAAGTTTTCAACTGAATAAAAAAAATAGAAATAAGAGAATTCAGCTTTGTAAAAGACTACGTCAGCTGCCTAACAAGATGGGGTGGACTGGGAACCCTGGCTGCCAATTTACCTGGAATGAACTTCAGAAAGAAGTCAGGAGATCGAGACCACGGTGAAACCCCGTCTCTACTAAAAATACAAAAAATTAGCCAGGCGTGGTGGCGGGCGCCTGTAGTCCCAGCTACTCGGAGAGGCTGAGGCAGGAGAATGGCGTGAACTCGGGAGGCGGAGCTTGCAGTGAGCCGAGATTGCGCCACTGCACTCCAGCCTGGGCGACAGAGCGAGACTCCGTCTCAAAAAAAAAAAAAAAAAAAAAAGAAGTGGGGTAAATCAAGCCATTAAGGTTGGGTGCACATAGAGAAAAAAATAAGTAGCTCAGGATAGATACAAGATGCTGCAAGATAACATGTGCTAACATACTGTGCCTACTTAGAAGTTCCTGCTTTAGAGAAAATATTAAGGACAAAAGAAAAGGCACAGAAACATCCAGGGAAACTGAGCCAGAAGGAGAAGAGCTAACAGGAGCACAGTGGGGTCAGGGCAGTTGGTGTCCTGGAAGGCAGGAGTCCTGGGTTCCTGGATGTATATAAAAATGCAGGAGGTGAAGAAGGTGAGAGGAGAAGATCCGCAGGGTAGAAGAGGGAGGAGGTTGAAAACAGCCATAGAAAATAAATGAATATAATCATAATTGAATATAGAGATGGAAAACAAGTGGCACATGCATGAAGAAGGCCAGGCGTCCTCATGTGTATCAGACTGAATGGAAAGAGCTAATGAAAAACAACCAAATCAAACAAGAACATGAGAAGGAGAGTTTGTATGTGGGCCATAATGATGTGATTGGGTTACTGACTTATATTTTTTATTTGCTTAGAGATTAGGGGGAAAATACAAGTATATGGGCCAGGCGCTGTGGCTGATGCCTGTAATCCCAGCACTTTGGGAGGCTGAGGCAGGCGGATCACCTGAGGTCAGGAGTTCGAGACCAGCCTGGCCAACATGGCGAAACCCTGTCTCTGCTAAAAATACAAAATTATCCAAGTGTGGTGGCACATCCCTGTAATCCCAGCTATTCGGGAGGCTGAGGCAGGAGAATCGCTTGAACCTGGTAGGCGGAGGTTGCAGTGAGCCAAGATCAAGCCATTGCACTCCAGCCTGGGCAACAGGGTGAGACTCCATCTCAAAAAACAAAACAAAACAACCTCCTCTGTGTCAGGTACTGTTTTAAATATTAGACACTAGAACTACAGCAGAGAACAAAACAAAGTCTCTAACCTCACAGAGTTGATAATCAAGTGACTAAATGTCCAATTTAATATCCTGATCACACAACTGTACAAATAGATATAACACAACAAAAATATAAATAGCCAAAGTAAGGTACAGGCAAGGAACTGTGATGACTCCAACTTCTTTAATAACTTCTTTAATAATTCAATAACTATTGAGTTTGTGGTCTGTGCATGGTGTTTTTGAAGTACTGAGAGCAATAGAGATATGAGTATGATATTATCTGAGCCCTGGGTGACCTATAGCCCCCAAAATGCAACTACTTGATGTTCCTGTGGCCAATTTTTATTAAGCACTGTAAGGACTGAGCTGTCTGTCTTTCCTCCTCGGGTCATTCCAGTGCCCAGGCTTGCCCATACAGAGCACATGTTCTCAGAAGAAGTATCTGTTTGGTTCTGGCCTTCTGGAATTTGATCCAGGTAGCTGGGCCACCGCCAGTCAGAGCTTGAGGAAAAAAAAAAAAAAAAAAAGATAATGTATGAAAAGGCCCGAATTGATGCTTGACTTATTATATAAAGGCAATATTTTCCTATGTCTCAGGACTTCCAGGGCTGGTCAAAATGTTCTTTATGGAAAAACGTGCCCTGAAATGAGAGGTCAGAGGAAAGAAGCTAACCATGTAGCAGGAGCAAAATATCAGGACATCGGGAAAGTCCACCAGGGTGGATGTTTCAAGAAGTGAAATGAGGTCAGCTTGGTGGGTAGACAGAGGACAGCGCAGGGACAACCACATGATTTTTGGTTTGGACGAAGAGCGGGACCAGATTGCTTTTCAATCAGTCTAATTGTGTAGTTCAGGCTGTCTCTTTTGGTTTCATGAGGTTTGTCTCAATCACCCACACTGTTAGTAAAAACACTTTTAGGAAATTGAGAAGTAGAAACAGTGAGCTCATTGATTTTTATATCAGAACCATTTTGTGAGGTCAATGTTTGCAATGTTCACCTTAGTTGCTAAGGTCATGGGCATACCAGCCCACAAAGACTTGCTCATATGCCATGTTTACCTTGGAACCAATGTTTACCCTGATACCTTGGTATCAGGGTAAAGAGAAATACTCAGATGTAGTTAAAGAAAAGCAATAACTGTGATTACATAAACCTGCCTTTTTTCCTCCCTGAATGGTATCCAGATCATAGGAAACTACCTGGAACCCCTTATCATGGCAATAGTTGAAAGGCATAGGACTATATAAACCAGATTTAGAAAATAAATGTGACATAGAAAATTCTCCTGGGCATGCTGTTGCATGGGGTATGAGACACCATGAAACACCTTGTAAGTATATTTTCTAATTTCAAACGTAGGTGATTATGTTCTCAGAGCCAAAATAGCCAGGGAGTTCTTTTTTCCCCATGGACTCTTCAAATTAAACTCAAGTAGAATTTAGAATTTTCAAACATTAATTTGAAAAAACATAGCCTCTCTGTTTTGGAACATCTGAACAAAGAGTCTCTCCCAAAGGAAGTAATAACTAAGTTCTTAAAGGTCCAGAATCCTTGGGGGTTACGTAGATATTCATATTTTAGGGTCCTCTCTTCCTAGACTTGTCTTATTTACAAATTTCCAGTGAAGGAAAGTTTCAGATATATTTAATATATACCAACCCTAATAGTTTCATAAAATAGTGTTGCTATTTGTAGCTCATATATTTCCTCTATTAGCCTTACAGCATCATGATGATTATTCATAGAGTAGCTGTTTTCTTTTCTTTTGTATATGTATCTCACCTTTGTTTGCTTTGGTTGCGTGTGGGATATTGTGGGGTGGGGGAGAAGGGGAGTTCCTGAGCCTTCAGTAGACCAGATGAGGATGAGGTATGGAATGTGGGGAAACATTCATTGTGCACTTTCTCACCTTGTCCTGTTTCTGCTCCCACCAATTCTCTCTGACTTACTCTCTGATGCTTAAAATTCCCTCAACAAGCAAGGTAGGCCACACTGAGAAGAAATGATTAACTGCAAATATTTCAATAACTCGTCACATTTAATTAGCACAATCTCTTTCAAAATAAAGTGCAAATAAGTGGTTCATGGTCTTTTATTCTCAGGCAAAGTAGAGAATCTAGACGAAAGGAAATCAGGAGGATATCAGTTTCCAGAGAGGGCAGAGACGGAGTCTCAAATGCTTGGAAAGAGAGAGGAAGGTGCAGAAAAAGAAGACTGAGAACCTGAGTTATCATCACTTATTTTACAATTTGGCCTGAGATGGTCCTTCCCCATGTGCGTATCAAGTGGTTGGTCACGTTGCCTAATATTTAGCCCAGTGATTAGCAATACATGTAGAGTGAAGCAAAAGTTATCCTTGACTGAACTATATAAAGCTTTGTCTCCTGAGTAGCCAGCGTATCAACCATACTGAGTGACAGTCTCCTGATACACTGGGTCCCCCATGCCATGAAAGATGATAGGAATTAGAGATCATTTAAAGAAGGCTCTAGCCCCAGCAGGGCTTGGGGCTCTGGACTCTGAGCTCACCTGAAGCTAAGGCAAAAGTGCCCTGATACGTGTTTCCATTCCAGGTTGCATCTTCCATCCTTGGGGTCTTCTTCCTAACCCCATCCCTGGCCATCATGGTGAGTAAGGATGGAGAGAGTTCAACCTGTCTAGTCTTCCTTTAGCAGAAGCATTTTAAAAGGTGATAATTAAGGGCAACCTCCTCAAATTTCCTGTGAGTACCCGTAAAACCTACAAGGCATGGGCAAAGTAGGAACTCTGAACTTTCAACTTTTCTCACTGTTGCTTGGTTTTCTCCAGAACACCCATTTCAACCATCCTCTGGATGGATCTGTTGGGACTCAAATTATCCATATCAGTGCCTTCCAAGGTATGGTCAGCATCCGAGACAACAATGTTTTCAGTGAATGGGACGGAATCCTGACCTACAAGAATGTAAGATGAGAAACACATTCATTACAATGTGAAAGAAAGCCACACCTGGTACAAAATGTAGCCTTAATGCTTTTCCAGAGAAAAGAGGACATTTGCCTTCTCTAGGTTTAGGTCCTTGAAGGACATGCACATCATTAGGTAAGGGAACAGCTTTCCTGCAGTTGCAGTAACTTCTTTTTGACCCAAAAAATATAGGGGGAATTCCAGCTGGTCTATAGGGATCCTACATCCCCTATATTCCTGTGAGGTGTTGACTTCACATGGCCACTGAAGGCCTCTGATCTCAGAAGCCCGCATGTCTTGTAACTGGTATGTGCTGTAGAAGTTCTTTTGTCTTGACTTCTGATTTTAATGTTAATTTCCAAAGAAGAAGAATGATGTATTTTCATTTTTAGAAATCTGACTGCAACTTGCCCATCACTTTCAATGGTAAGACCTAGCAGAAAGACACAATATCGAGAAGGCTCCACCTGTGTGCTTGGCCTGGCTCTCTGATAGAAAAGCACTATAACCACAAGGACATCACTCGGCCTTTGTGTGCCTCAGTTTCCCCATCTGCAAAATAGTATTAATAGCTACCATTCCTACCTGGCAGGACTCTGAAGGGTTAAGTGAAGCAGAAGCCCACACTCCTTGTTCTGCCCCACAAGGCCCTGTCCCATCTGGCCCCGCCCTCTCCCATCTGGCCCCACCCTCTCCCATCTGGCCCCACCCCCACCCACATCCATGACATTCCTCCAGCCACTCTGGACATCTCAGGACGGGCACCTCAGGCACAGGCTTTCTTTCTGCTCCAGTCTATATCTGCTGTGCTCCCTTCCCTGACTACGTTCCTCACTAGTCACCTAACTCACTCCTGATTTCCTCAAGGAAATGTCCCCTGAATCCTGCTAGAGGGCACACAGTCTACACAGGCTAGTGATTTTCAACTCTGCTCTATGCCATGGAGACTTTTCTTCAAACAAAAATGTTCCACGGTAGTCTATGACATGGAACAGAAGAAGCCAAAACTACTCTGGCTGGAGGAGGGAGATGCAGGCGAACCTTAGGCTCAGTCACACACAGCTGGAGAACCGCTGCTTTACTCCAGGCTGTGAGAGGCCAGAAGACAGGCTCAGGGACTCATGGAGGGGGATGGTCAGTGGCAGACCCAGGGCTAGAATCTGAGTCTAGAGGGCCTGGCCCAAGGTTCCTGACAACCTTGTACATTCAGAGAGCACTCCATAATTTTCAGAGTGCCCTCACAAGCTCTCACAAGCAGTTAATTTCTCCTCTCATCTTCACAGCAACCCTGTGGGAGAGAGGCTATTATTATTTCTGCATTCAGATGAAAAAACAGGATCGTGGAGCCCACTGAGGACCATGATGGTTGCTAAGTGGCAGAACAGGACCTGCAAGTCAGCCTTATTATTAGATCTAACCCCCTATCCCTCCCATCCCACCTGTCCATTCATTGTGTGCAGAATGCCCTGAGAGATTCCTTTCCTCACCCACATCAGGGGACAGTGCCAAAAGCCCCGGGAGCAGCAGGGCTCTGAACGTGTTACCAGTCCTGATGCTGGCCTTTTTTTGGTGCCCAGAGTGGCACTCTGCTGGATGCTGTACATCAGTCAGAAGGGCAGCTGTGCCACACTGATAGAGAGTGGGTGTCCATTAATATTGTGACTGCATGAATGACGTGTTTCTGCTGTGTTGCTTTAAGGCCCTGTTGGTGGCTAAGCTATTTAACAAGATGGCCTGTGTCCTGGCCAAGATGGACCAGCCAGTCTTCCCAAGTTTGGATGACATTAGCAAGGCCCTGGACAAGCAGGTAAGTGAAGCCAGTTCACTGTGGTTTCCTTTTAGTTTGGTGTTTTCCAACTCTGCATCCAACCTCCTAGGATAAGGCTGTGCACAAAGAGAGACTTGGGTCATGCTTGTTCTTCATGCCCATGAAATTCCACCATCATACCAAGGACTCCAGGTGCTGTTGATGGCTCAGTCAAGTCAAGTCATAATTTAATCAAATAAAAGTTCTACACAGTGATCTCATTTTGATGAATTCCAGAAGGGTTTGAGCTACATGTTAGTGAATATAAATTGTTGAATGTAAATATGAGTGAATTGATAGAATATTCACATTCCCCTACCTTCTTTCTCCTCTACCTACCCCCTAAACATATCCACACGTATTCTCTTCAGTTGAAAATAAGCCCAGGACTGCTGAAGCTCTCTTCCCTTCAGCTTCTTAAATGACAAAAGTAGTCTAGTAAGTTAAAAACCAGCAGGTGGTCCTGGGCAAGTCATTGAAATCTGCTGTCATTTGCTTAAGTAGCCTGCACAGCACATTTGGCCGACACTGATATTCATGGCAGGAGGTGCTGACTCTCGATGGGGGGGACAAGATACACTTCAAGT
The DNA here is from genome assembly GCF_009828535.3 of Hylobates moloch. Classification (NCBI taxonomy): domain Eukaryota; kingdom Metazoa; phylum Chordata; class Mammalia; order Primates; family Hylobatidae; genus Hylobates; species Hylobates moloch. The sequence goes on along the minus strand of NW_026652290.1, from coordinate 55,639,772 downwards.
CACATAAAAATAAGGCAACTTACCAATTTTTTTAAGAGAAAAGCTGAAAGTATCCCATCCGATTTAACAAGCAAAAACATAATATAATGCAACAAAAAAATTTAAAGCATTCTGTATTTTCATTAGAAATGAGAAAGCATCGAAGACTGAATGAATTATTAAGTTTAAAAGGGTGAAAGGAACGGACAGGAAAAGTCACCTGAACGCACAGGCAGATTTTTCTGGAGTAATGTCAACACCTTGTGGCCAGACAGGATATTGCTGTTAGAGACTTCAAGGGCGTGTTTGGGTTCAGAGCTATTCTGGTCAATTTTATCACCCCATGCACTGCCTCCACTTACTCATGGGCCAGGGTCTCAGATCCTTTTTGTCCTGCCTCCTGTGCCACCCCCAAATGCTGTCTCATCATTTTGATGTGCCACCGCTTCCAGGCTTTTAAGCATTACCCGTCTACTCGCGGCCTGACCTACACTGTTTTATCCAGCCGGGTCAAGAACTTAGCGCAGTATGGAATGCCCATTAAGAACATGTACAGATATGAACCCACCTACTTTGCCCGGCAGCAAAAAGAAGGTGTGTTAGCAACTTAACTAGAAACCCAAGACCATGGGTGAGTCAAAAGGCACAGTATGAATTTTAGGTCATTGACAAATTCTAATAACAGTTGTTGGGTTTGTTCTATTTATTTGTTACTGCATATAAAAATAATGGGGCCTGGGATGTATTCCCCCTCTGGTTGTGGAGATGATTTCCTGACAGCGGGACTTGTTGAGAACGGGGAGCTGAGTTAACTTAGCTTTATCAGGAGGCTAAGTTCAGTCATCTCATCAGTGGGATTTGACAGTGGGTAGATATCCTCGCTTGACCCAAAGCCTCATCACCCCTGCCCAAGCAACACAGTGCTCAGCATCCTATCATTAGAGTCCCATTGCTCTGGGATCCCCAGTTTCCTCTTCTGCAAGTTTCCCAGAGGTTGGAAGGCAAAACTCTAATAGTTATAGACCACTCTGGAAAAGGAACATCTCAGTGGCTGGCACTCCTGCTAGGGATGTGGTGGGGGATCAGTAGTAACCACCTTGGAAAACTACTAGACAAGACTTAAAGAGCTGCTTTCTAATCCAGATAGGCAGTAACCACTTCCCATTAGGCTGCTGCCAGTCACTTTACATCCTAATATAGGTTAACCCAACGAACAGGGCTTCTTCATAACAGGAGGATCCAGCAGGAAAACAGGGAGAACTTGAGGGGCTGGGGTTCAGAAGGATGATTAGGGATCACTTAAAGAAATAGAAAAAGGAGAGGTGAGGCCAATGATTGCAGGGGCAGGCCGTAGTAGGATCTTTCATTTTAGTCCCAGTCTTTTGCTAGAAGAGCTGTCCTGAGCACTGCAACTGTGTTAGTTGCAACTCATAATATACCACTCTATCTGGGGGTCTTAAAGTGCTATTTTTTAAAAATAAAAATCCTTCTCTTTCCTTTTAAAGGTACTGCCCTGGCAATTGACCCCGATTCTTGTTTTGAAATCCAACTTCTGTCCTTTATGGGACTCTTCATCTGCGGTGAGATTCCTGGGCTCTGAACCTCCAGGACGGCTGTTTGGCATGTGGACTCACCTGGCCTGAAGCCAGTGCTAGGACCCAGCCCTCCCTCTGCCTGTGGGAAGCTGCTGCTTTTAGTCTTCTACCTTCTGCCTTTTGTCCCAGTACCCAGTTCTGTAATCTGAAAAAGTGTGTCCACTTTCTCCCTCTGGGTTAGAACAAAAAAGTTTCTTGCCTCACTGGTCTAGCAAATGAGTCCTCCCTGGCTGCCCTGTCCCCTCTCAGCATTCCCGGCTGCGTGCAGCCCGGGACCTCCCACTCCGGCATGGTGCAAAGGAGCTGGCACCTCTCCCAGGATGTCTCATCTCTAAGGGCTTCTTTCTGGGATATCTCTTGAGAAATTTCTTGAGAATTTTAGCCAAAAAAAAAAGAATCAATCAATCAATCAAAAATAAAAAAGACATTAGCCATAGCAGACTTAGCTGTTGGGTCTGAGGCTATATCTCAGTCTCCTGAAAAATTGGTGCTGAGATTCCAAGGAAGCTTATTCTCTGTGGTGGCCCAGCCTGTATCATGAAAATCCCTGTGAGAGATCCAGGTGAGCCTCCCTTTGGAACTGGCCTAAGCCCTTTAGTGGTAACTCCCAGGCATTTCTCTCCGTTGCAAATGAATAAGGGCCATGGATTCTCAGCACTCTTTTTATGTATGTATTTATTGTTTATTTTTTGGAGAAAGGGTCTTTCTCTGTCACCCAGGCTGGAGTACAGTGGTGCAATCATAGCTCAATGAAGCCTCGGACTTCTGAGTCAAGTGATCCTCCTGTCTCAGCCTCCCAAGTAGCTACAACTATAGGTATGAGTCACCATGCCAGGCTAATAAAAAAAAAATTTTTTTTTTAGAAGCAGGGTCTCACTATGTTGCCCAGGCTTTTTAAATCTGTCTTTTTTCTTTCTCTCTTGTTGAAATTGAATAGGCTTTGTATTTTAACTGTCCATTCCTATAGCTGGGAGGGCCTGAGCCACGCCTATCCAAACCACAGAGCATCCCTGGCTCCTCTCACCTCAGGAACAAGAATAAATGGGGAAGGAGTGTTAGAGGCACATGCACAGATGTCCACAGAAGGTCACGCTGGAGTTTGGAGGACTATAAAATAGAGTAGGACTGGGTGGGGTGTTGCATAGTGCTTGTGCATGGAGCAGGAGGGTTCTGGGGGATGACAGAGCTGCTAGGAGCCAGTTCTGCCAAGGAGATAGAGCAGTGGTTGACTGCCTATAGCCAGGAATGAAAGCTGACTGCACCAGAAAAGCCCAAGATGAACCTCTACCAAGGTGTACACAGGATGTGGTTGGGCAGGCCAGAGGCTCTGAGCCTCTGGAATTGGTCACATATGACTTGTTGAGGGCAAAGCAAGTACAGATACATACACAGCCACACTATGTGGAAATATTAGATGCAATATACCAAGGCGTGGTCAACCCGAGGCCCTGAGAGCACCATGAGGGAGGGTCTGGCCCCCAAGACTAAGCCCAGTGAATCCCCAGAGTCAAATCACCATGGTTGTCAGTGCATCCTGTATGTGCCTTATCCCTGACATCCAGCCTCCACCTTCAACCTGAGCTCTGGGGACCAGTCCCTATCTTGTCGTATGTGCCTAAGTCCCGTTACAGTTGCTAGATCCTCACTCCTGAACCTTCTGTGATGGTGGGGGCCTGCTGCCTACTGACCATTCTGATGCCAATCTCCCTCTTATGGACTTCTGAGCTTCAGCTGCTCCTGAATTTCCCATCACCTCTGGGCTTCATCCAATTATTATAATACCCTTGTTATTTCCAGGAGACTTCAAGACCCCCCAACATGCTTGTCTCCATCTGTTACATCCTTGCAGATACTCGCTTTCCAGCTGGGACTGGTTTCCTTCCAGAAATGCCAGGTTCAGGGCCTGCTGCCCTCCCAATGTGCATCATCACACTTGGCTGTCATTGGCTGGGCTGTGATAGCTCCCTCCTGAGAAAGAGCCAGCACACCCCTCTAGACCTTAGAGGACTTGTCAAGGTAAATTTGGGTCCTTATAAAGAATCTTCTATGTATGCACCAGGATTTGGATCCTTTGGGAGTTGGGGTGGTGATGGCAAAAATAGCATTCAAGATGTTACCATCCTACTGATGGCCATTGTTAACATTTATTCTCAGAATACATCTAATTCAGCACTCAGTGAAATTTACCATATTTGAATCTCAAATCCGTGTCCCTGACCCAAATGTATTCCATGTTTATTAAGGCCCTAGCCTTCTATTTAAAAGAGGATCATATGAACACTAATAACAGATTGTATGTTCCACCTGGGATTAAAGACCTTAAGCTTTGGACCTCTTCAAGGAGAACTACAAACCACTGCTCAACGAAATAAAAGAGGACACAAACAAATGGAAGAACATTCCATGCTCATGGATAGGAAGACTCAAGATCGTGAAAATGGCCATACTGCCCAAGGTAATTTACAGATTCAATGCCATCCCCATCAAGCTACTAATGACTTGCTTCACAGAATTGGAAAAAACTACTTTAAAGTTTATATGGAACCAAAAAAGAGCCCACATAGCCAAGACAATCCTAAGCAAAACAAACATACCTGGAGGCACCACGCTACCTGACTTCAAACTATACTACAAGGCTATAGTAACCAAAACAGCATGGTACTGGTGCCAAAACAGATATATAGACCAATGGAACAGAACAGAGGCCTCAGAAGTAACACCACACATCTACAACCATCTGATCTTTGAAAAAACTGACAAAAACAAGAAATGGGGAAAGGATTCCCTATTTAATAAATGGTGCTGGGAAAACTGGCTAACCATATATAGAAAACTGAAACTGGATCCCTTCCTTACACGCTATAAAAAAAATAATTTGAGATGAATTAAAGACTTGAATGTTAGACCTAAAACCATAAAAACCCTAGGAGAAAACCTAGGCAATACCATTCAGGACATAGGCATGGGAAAGGACTTCATGACTAAAACACAAAAAGCAATGGCAACAAAAGCCAAAATAGACAAACGGGATCTAATGAAACTAAAGAGCTTCTGCACAGCAAAAGGAACTACCATCAGAGTGAACAGGCAACCTACAGAATGGAAGAAAATTTCTGCAATCTACCCATCTGACAAAGGGCTAATATCCAGAATCTACAAAGAACTTAAACAAATTTACAAGAAAAAAACAAACAACCCCATCAACAAGTGGGCGAAGGATATGAACAGACAGTTCTCAAAAGAAGACATTTATGCAGCCAACAGACACACGAAAAAATGCTCATCATCACTGGTCATCAGAGAAATGCAAATCAAAACCACAATGAGATACCATCTCACACCAGTTAGAATGGCGATCATTAAAAAGTCAGGAAACAACAGGTGCTGGAGAGGATGTGGAGAAATAGGAACACTTTTACATTGTTGGTGGGAGTGTAAATTAGTTCAACCATTGTGGAAGACAGTGTGGTGATTCCTCAAGGATCTAGAACTAGAAATACCATTTGACCCAGAGATCCCATCACTGGGTATGTACCCAAAGGATTATAAGTCATGCTACTATAAAGACATATGCAGACGTATGTTTATTGCGGCACTATTCACGATAGCAAAGACTTGGAACCAACCCAAATATCCATCAATGATAGACTGGATTAAGAAAATGTGGCACATACACACCATGGAATACCGTGCAGGCATAAAAAAGGATGAGTTCATGTCCTTTGCAGGGACATGGATGAAGCTGGAAACCATCATTCTCAGCAAACCGCCACAAAGACAGAAAACCAAACACCACATGTTCTCACTCATAGGTGGGAACTGAACAATGAGAACACTTGGACACAGGGCAGGGAACATCACACACTGGGGCCTGTCCGGGGGTGGGGGGCTGGGGGAGGGAGAGCATTAGCAGAAATACCTAATGTAAATGACGAGTTGATGAGTGCAGCAAACCAACATGGCACATGTATACCTATGTAACAAACCTGCACGCTGTGCACATTTGAACTTAAAGTATAATAAAAATAAATAAATAAATAAGAACTTCAGCTTCTTGCGGAGTCCATTGAAATAATTTTTGGGTCTCCCTGGGAGTGCCTAAAAGTAGCTAAGAATGAGCCCAGTGATCTTCCAAGCAGGGAAATCATCTCTTTTCTTTTCTTCCTCCCTTGGGGCAGCCCCTGTCTTTGTCATAGGCTGACATAGTCAATGCTGCCTCTTACAGCTGAGAGTAAGGGCCAGGGAACCCACAGCACTCACAGTCCTCAGCTGAGCCATCTCCACCTGCTGCCCCTCTGTGGAGTGCTGCCTTTTGGGTAGACACTGCCATCTCTGCCACTGATCTGGGGAGCCTTAGGGGGCTTAAGGAGCATTAGCCCTCTGGACCCAATGCAGAAATAAGAAAAATTAGTCCCTCCTCACCCTTTGGCATCTCGATCATTCATGTATGCCCTGCGTATTAGTTTGTTTTCACACTGCTATAAAGAACTGCCCAAGACTGGGTAATTTATAAAGAAAAGAGGTTTAATTGACTCACAGTTCTGCATGGCTGGGGAGGCCTCAGGAAATTTACAATCATGGCAGAAGGGGAAGCAGGCACGTCTTACATGGTGGGAGGTGAAAGAGAGAGTGTGTGAAGGAGGAACTGTCAGACATGTACTAAACCACCATATCTCATGAGAACTCACTCACTATCATGAGAACAGCATGGGGGAAACCATCCCTGTGATCCAGTCAGCTCCCAACAGGTCCCTCCCTCAACACGTGGGGTTTATGGGGATTACAATTCCAAATGAGATTTGGGTGGGGACACAGAGCCTAACCATATCACCCTGCAATGTGTACCCTAGTTTCTTAGAGAAGCTAGTGAAAAAAAAGGGGGGGGCTTTTCTCATCTGTGGCTACTGTTGTTTTTATACTCAGTCCCCACCCACCACCCTGGGACCTGGAATATGAGTTCACTGGGGACTGGACCGGGGACAAATTTGAGCCTGAAACATCACAATGTCATTAAACTGCTCCTCCGTCTCCAGAGTTTGTTACTGGATTAGGACTGTGTCCCAGCCCCCTCTTTCCTGAGCAGATTTACCCTGGAAGAATTTTTAGTTCTGCAAATGGGCATTTGGAGGATTACCAAGAAGTCTTTAAGCAATGTCTAAATCCCAGCTGGGACTCAAAACTCTCTTGCAATAAATAAAACTCTCCTGCAAGAATTCCATCCTTGCTCAAGAGTCCTTTCCCAGAGAGAGGAGATCTAAAACAGAGGCCAAATTTCCTGGCCTCTTTGTTTCGAGAAAGGCACTCCATTGACAGACTTCCCTTTAGGGAGAACATCTTAATTTCCTTACTAGTCCTTTCCACCCCCGATGGTGTCACTTCTAATTCTCCCTGCCACTCCTGCTTCTCTGCAGTCTAGGGAAGAGCCAGCTGTGTCCAAGCTCAGGACTGTGGGTATAGGCGAGCTGGCTCGCCAGCCACGGGAGGCAGCTGCCCAGTGTTCATTTTCTAGCTACCTACTCACTCTGTGCTCTTAGTTTCCTTCCCAAGGGATCAGGAGCAGTGCCCCTTATCCTGCCTGGAATGTGCTGCTTCTCCTTGTCCTTCTGTCTGCTTGGAGCGGAAAGAACCACCCCATAACTTAACCCATAGGTCAGTAGTTATTTTTGTGGAGCCCCCCCATTGGACTGAGTTAGTTTGGGTGATGCTTTACACACGGGCAGTATCCCAGCCGTCCACAGCAGGCAGAGCTGTAGCTGTCCATGGACTCACATCCTCCCCATCCCTGAAGGAAGACCACAGCCCTGGGTCCTCTGGCCTGGCTCCAGGCACCAGGCAGCTGGAACCTGGGCCTTTCAGTGCTGATGGGCTCTAGCCATGGCCAACTTGTATGTATCTTGAGACTGCTGAAGACTGGGTGGGCCTCCTTTTTATTTTGTGTTTTAAATTTTAAAAATATATGAACATTTTTATTGAGTTATACAATGAAGTGCAGATTTTAAGTGCACAGCTCAATGAATGTTTACATATATTCATCCAATGTAGCCATCAGCCAGGGGAAGACATAGAAGATTTCCAATGCCCCAGAAGGCTTTTTCATGCCACTCCCAGGCAATATCCAATCTCACCCTTGGCCCCAACGGAGTGGAAAGGGATAGTAATGGAATTATCCTTTAATTTATCCTTAGCATAATGGAATATGTCGAGGAGTTCTCAGCAAAAATCAAACACACCCTGGCAAGTCTCTTGAGGTGGGGGTCAACTGCAGATGGCAAGGGGTTGGCGAGTAGCCCCAGGATTCTCCCTATCGTGATTAGTTTGGGTCAAACAGGAGAAAAGAGAAGCTAACAAAGGTCATGAATAAGAGGACAGGATGATTGTCCATTGACCAGGCATTGTTTACCTAAGGCCATGTAGGGGTGTAGCAACAGTAACTTTTTAGAGGAAGATTGAGGGGTGAGCTGCATCATTAGAGGCAGTGAGGGGTGAATTCTTGGGGTGTCCCTTTTTGGGGTCATATGCTACTGCATGAGCTGGAAGGGCCATGCAGCAGCCAGGGAATCCTTCCCTAGGGGTTAAAAGCATGCTGAGGAAATGGGCTTACCACCTTAAAATGGGGTACACCTAGACCCTAAATGCTAAGAAGCACTTGATTCCATTCCTGAATGTGTGCTGAGCCCTGTGCGTCAGAGTTGCTGCAACATCAGACATTTCCCCAAGAGCCAAGGGAGAATTAGGGACAGTGTCTGGACTGGTAAGAGGGAATGGCAGGCCAAACAGTGCTGGGCAGTGAGCTTCAAGTGACATTTGCTTGAAGTTATCCTAGGAGTAGCCCTCAGTATTGGGTTTCTGCAGCATGAGTAAAGGAAGGTGGTGAGCCTGGAATTTTCAAAGGGGTTTTAGGGGTGAAAGAAGTGGAGACAGCAGTGCTGGGTGGGCCCAGGTCTGGAGGCATGTGTACTCACTGGAGTTATCCAGCCTCTTTCAGGTGTATCTGTAAGGAATGCTTTCAGCTGTGAAAAAAGAGAACTCAGTCACAGTGGCCTAAACAGGTAGATACTGATCCAGGAAGGAAGTCCCAGCTGGAGCAGCTCTGGAATAATGCAGTCAGGCATTCTAGCTCTTTCTTTCTTTCCTGAATCTTCCTTCTCTAGGATTTTTGCCTCGTGGTCCTAAAATGGACAATCATCTCCTGACATCAGCCTCATATCCTCATTGAGGGGATGATAGGAACACGCAAAGGGCAGAGTCACATGCCAGCTGAGTCTGTTACTCCTTATTAGGAGAGAGAAATCTTTCCTGAAAGCCCCACTTAGCAGATTTCTACTTATAACTCATTGGCAGAAACTGAGATCATATGGCCACCCACAGGCCAATCATAGGCTGAGGAAAATGATATTGATTTATTGTCTTAAAAGAAACCAAGACTGATTTAGCCCAGGGCTTTCTCAGCCTTGGCACTGTGAACATTTGAAGCCAGAACATTCTTTGTTGTAGGGCGGTGCCCTGGGCATTGTAGGATGTTTAGCAGCATCTCTGGTGTCTACCCATTAGATGCCAGTAGCATACCCTCCAGCTGTAACAATCAAAAATGTCTCCAAACACCACTAGATGTCTCCAGGGGAGGGGAGAAAAATCACACCCCAGTTGAAAACTACTGATTCAGACTAATCATGATTAATCCCCTGGAACTAAAGGAATATATTTTTCTAAAATTAAGGGCTTTTTTTTGTTGCTACTTAAATTGGAGCTGTGTTAGAAGGAAAGAGGGAAGTGGGGAATAAGGATTGGGTAATCAATGGACTGGTTTTGCCACAGAGTATTAGACAACTCTTACCAGCAATAGATGAAGAAACATTTCTTTTAAAGGTCATATCTTCTTTAGTTTCTGCCTGTTTAGGGTAACTTTATTGTCTTCAAATGGCTACTGTTTATATTTTTTCCAGGTTTATAATTGTTATGGCAGGAAGGTTAGTCTGATATAAGATACTTCATCATTATTAGAAGCTAGAAGTCTCAATATTTTATTAATTCACCAATTTATATTTATTATGTTTGAGTTAACAAATGCTTGAATTCATTCATTGAGTCGGTTATCCAAACAGATATTTCTATAACAACGTATTTGTCTGGGTCCATGTATTCTAATCCTGGGAGCTCTGAATGAACAAATTCTATTTAATTCTATCTCAAATGAGCAAAGGAGTTTGCGTGACATGTGACATGTCATTTACTGTAAGAAACACAATTGTATGGGAAATAAGAAAAATAAGAACCTCATCTACATGCCTCACCCAGCTTCCTGCAAAAGCTCCGTTGGCACACTCATATCCTGGGCCAGGTTTCTCCTTCAGGCCAGCTTTTTAAAAAAAAAAAAAAAAAAAAAAAACACAAACATCAGTATATTTTATGTGCACACATATGAAAAGGAAGACAGAGGGACCAATGAAGACCCAGAGCAGGCAATAAGCACACACACTGCTCATGTGTCCTTTTCAAGAGCTGCCCATTTGGGAGACAGTCTCACCCACCTCAAAGGTCCTTTTGCAGAGCCAGGGCCTGCAGCTTCTCCAGGTCTGGTGTGGCCTCAAGGTGGAAGGCACTCTCCCTGCTGTAGATCCTCTAAGGCCTTGGCCTCTTACTTGTCTTCACTGAGGATGATGCCTACACACTCCAGAGCTTCATAAATGCAGGTTCTCATGAACCGACCCACTCAGCAGATGCCTTCCCAGGAGATCCATGCGGAGCGAGGGACCAGGACTAAAGGGCTTCGTGGGCACTCCCTAGGTATTACTGCTGTGAATAAGCATAGACATTGTGACTCACTGGCATCGAAGAGGGGGTAGGGCACATGGGACGGGTTGCCTAGCAGATGTCAGAAGCGGTTCAACCATGCAGGGCAGCACATTGTTATCTGTAACTTAGAGATGCTGCCATGTCCAGTGGAGAGAGACCCAGGACAGCAGAGGTTCATGAACAGCCAGCAGACACTCCCCACCAGCACCCCTACTGTTTGGCAGGGCTGGGATTACTCCAAACTTTGAATCCCTGGGCACTAAGGGATTGGGGATCTAATACCCTGAAAAGCAAGTTGAAGTCTGGGCTGTCACTAGTGAGATCTGAACCAGTATATCCCATGGTCAGACAGGCAGCATTGCGTTTGCTGTCTCCCTTTGCTGAAGGCTTGATGCCCTACGACAGGAAATGGGAGCAACAAGACACCTAGATGAAGCAGCAAACACAATGCTGGATGTTGCCAAGCACACAGTGTACCCCAGAACCTCCTGCACTTGGGAGCTTACAGGACCCAGAGAGAAAATGGTGCCAGAGAATGCCCACAAGTCCACATCTGAAGCAGCGAGACCCCCGGGCCATCCGAGGGCTAGCTCTGGCTGAGAATTAAGGAAGTATCAACAAGCTGGCCACTGGACTCAGTTGTGGAATGGGAGTATGAAGGTGGGTGGTGTGGTCTAGGGGCCCACATGGAAGACCTGGAGGGGTATTGGGATCCAGGAGACTGAGACAATTTGGAGTTAGGGAGAGAACCAAGGAAACAACCCAGAGAGAACAGTGAAGCCAGACAGTATTCTCCTTCTGGAATCTTCTCCAACTGTAGATGAGAAGCAGTCTACCTCCCCCCGCCCCACCCCACTGGAAGCCTGGTTCCCTATAACCCTCAAAGCCCTGGAATTGGCACCATAATGAAACCAAAAGGAGGGTTGGCCCTGCAGAAACTATTAATAGTTCATCCCTGGATTTGAGGAGCCTGCCCAGGCAGGAAACAGGCTGGGAAATTCCCTTCATTCTGCCCAGGAGATGGCTAATTGCAGAAAAATCCTGCCAAAGGCAGAGTCTGCAAGCCTTTCTCCAGAACTGGGACACCACTGCTTCCCTTCCTACCACAGCCTGCCCCAGCCTGCACCCTGGGTGGTGCTATCTACAAGGTGCAAGTAGGGAAGCCAGCAGGGAAGAAATTAGCCTTCTCCTTTTAAAAAATCATTTAAAAAGTGGCAATATCTCCTGTGAAATGTGGTAGTGCCACTTTTTAAGTGATTCATAAAAAGGGAAATGCTAATTTGTATTTGAGTCCTAGTGTGGTCAAGAAGAGACCATGTACCATGGGATGGGCCACTTTCTAAAGGTCCCTAGCCCTTGGGGAATGAGGAACAGAGCTGAAGAAGGCTGGAGTAAGGATTTTACCTGTCCACTGCCAGCAAACGACCTGTCACAGGAGAAAGGGGGTTGGGGAAACCAAGATGACAATGCCTATCAGTGTGGCATGGTTAATACTGTGTAAGGAGTAAGCTCAAAGCATCAGCCTCACTGGGAGGGGTTTGGAGAGAGGGGAAGCCCTGAGGAGGTTTTGCTACAGGGCTGGGACTATGGTCGAACCAGAACTAATCCCCTCCCACAAAGGATGCTCCAAAGAGCCTTCCACAGCTGAAAGGTCCTCCTCTCTCTTTCTCCCCCATTATCCATGGGTTTCCAATGCTGGATATCTGCTCCTCCATCCCGCAGAAAGCTAGATTGCTCAGCTGGCTTAAAAATAAACTAGTCAGGGCACAGAAGACCTAGAACTCTGCCTTTTCCCTATCAAACTAACTTGCCTCTAGGGCCATTCCAGCTTGACTGTGCATTGGAGGGTACCATCAGTTCTCAGCTGGGCCGCTATGAGGAGAGAGCACTGCCAGAACCCACTAGACTCTGGGCAGGGAGGCATAACTCAGCTCAAACCAGCTTTTGTAGCCTGACCAACTCTTCCAGCATCATGGGTACTTTGTGGTATTCGGTCCAGGTTTGCTCCTTCTCCCTGATGGCCCAGAGAGGGTCTCTGGCTTGAGCATCCAGTAAGTTAATGGAGTCAATATCTACTTTTTTCAGCCTTTAAGAGGGGGCTAATTATGGAAAAAATATAACCAAAGCCCCAGCTTCATTGTAGCTTCCATTTAGACACATTCTTTTTAGGGTGTGCCTGTTGTCCTCCACTGGCTGCTCCTAACATGTATTCAGCATGACAACAGCAAAGAGGAGAGTTAGAGAGCAAATGCTAAAAATAGGAGCAATGCTATAAAAATTAATGAGGATAACACATCTGTAAGCAGTAGATTCCAAAGAAGTTTACCAGTCATAACACCCCTTCCTGCACCCCACCTTCCTATCCCTAATGCTGGCCACAGGATTGTGCCCCACATGAGCCAATTAGGATCATATTCTTTTAAAATTAAAAGTAATTTGAAATTAGAACTAAAAGGAGTCCTTTTCTCTCTGATGATCAAGATGGGAAGATGAGGACCAATAGTGGGTGACTATAGTGTAGTTGACAGTGGTATTGACTCTATCCTCATGGAGAAACCCAGTGTAAGATACTGAGGTTGAATGCAGAGAGGAGAGTTGAGACATGGAAAGAGAGTGTGTGGTCACGTTCAAGCATCTAGTTCTGTTACTCAAGACCAGAGTATCTCTTTTCTTCCATGGTTAGTTATATGAGACAGTAAATTCCCCCTTGGCCCCAGCAAATTTGATTTGGTTTGCATCACTTGCAAACACCAAAGCCTCAGCTCAGACACTCTACCATTCATTTGGCACTTTATTGTGCATTCATTACTGTTGTTAGCAAATGTTTTCATACTAATGCTTATTTCCCCAACAAGAAAATAACTTTGGCAGCTATGGTAGCTTTGCCTTGGGCCTCTTCCCCCAGCATACCTGTTCCAGTGCTGAGTACATTGATGACTGTTAAGAAGTAGATGTACAGTTTTAGAAATAAAAGTAGTAAATGGCACATAGAAATTATTTTTTAAATGTTATTAAACTCCTTTTACAAAACAATCAGAGGAACCCCAAAACTTTTGTGGCTAGTTTTCAACTGTATTTGAGTTTCCAAAGTGACAATTGATAAGGAGAATTGGAAAAACCTATTTGTTGTTGCATTTTTTAAAAAATCAGTGTTTATTTTATATGCAGGGGGTACATGTTCAGATTTCTTACATGGGAATATTGTGTGATGTTGATGTTAAATATACACACCCCATCACCCAGGTACTGAGCGTAGTACCAGATAGGTAATTTTACAACCTGAACCTTCCTCTCTCCCTCCTTCCTCTAATAGTCTGCAGTGTCTATTGTTCCCATGTTTATGTCCACGTGTACTCAATGTTTAGCTCTGCCTTGTAAGTGAGAACACGTAGTATCGGTTTTCTCTTCCTGCATTAATTTGCTTAGGATTATGGCCTCCAACTTCATCCATGCTGCTGCAAAGGACATGATTTCATTCCTTTTCATGGCTGTGTAGTATTCCATGGTATATATGTACACATTTTCTTTATCCAATCTACCATTGATGGGCAGCTGGGTTGATTTTTGTCTTTATTATTGTATATAATGCAGCAATGAACATATGAGTGCATGTATCTTTTTGGTAGAATGATTTATTTTCCACTGAGTATATACTCAGTAATGAAATTCTGGGTCAAATGGTACCTGTGTTTTAAGTCCTTTGAGAAATCTCCAGACTGATTTCCAGTGGCTGAACTAATTTACACTCCCACCAACAGTGTATAAGTGTTCCTCTTTCTCCACAGCCTCATCAACGTCTGTGGATTTTTTTACTTTTTGATAATAGTCATTTTGACTGGTGTGAGATGGTATCTCTTAGTTGTTTTATTGGTATTTCTCTGATTATTAGTGATGCTAATTTTTCATATGTTTGTTGGCCACTTTTAAGAAGTATAAATTGACCTCCTTTGCCTATTTTTAATGGTGTTGTTTGTCACTTGTTGATTTAAGGTCTCTATAGATTCTGGACAGATATTTTGCCCATCAGATCCATAGTTTGAGAATATCTTCTCTTATTCTGTAGGTTGTCTGTTTACTGTGTTAATAGTTTCATTTGCTGTACAGGAGCTCTTTAATTAGTTGCCACTTCTTTGCCAAGGCTAATGTTGCCAAGGTTAATATTGTATTTCCTAGGTTACCTTCTAGGATTTTTATAGTTTGAGGTCTTTGAGGTCTTTGATCCATTTTGAGTTAATTTTTGTATATGGTAAGAGGTAGGGGTCCAGCTTCAATCTTCTGCATATGCCTAGCCAGTTATCCCAGCACCATTTATTGAATAGGGAATCCTTACCCCATTGCTTGTTTTTGTCAGCCTTGTTGGAGATCAGATGGTTGTAGGTATGTGGCTTAATTTCTGGGTTCTGTAACCTGTTCCACTGGTCTATGTGTCTGTTTTTGTACCAGTACCATGCTGTTTTAGTTACTGTAGCTTTGTAGCGTAATTTGAAGTCTGGTAGCGTGATGTCTTCAGCTTTGTTTTTTGTTTGTTCATTTGTTTTGTTTTGTTTGCTTAGGATTGCTTTGGCTGTTTGGGCTCTTTTTTGTTCCATATGAATTTTAGAATAGTTTTTTCTAATTCTGTAAGAATGACATTGGCACTTTTATAAGAATAGCATTGAATCTGTATATTGCTTTAGGCAGTATGGCCATTTTAACAATATTAGTTTTTCCAATCCATGGTCATGGATTTTTTTCCATTTGTTTGTGTCACCTATGATTTCTTTAAGCCTTGTACAGATCTTTCACCTCCTTAGTGAAAGCTGTATTCCTAGATATACCATTTTCTTTGTGGCTATTTAAGTGAGTTTGTGTTCTTGATTTTACTCTCAGCCTGGACACTGTTGGTATATAGAAATGCTACTACTTTTTGTACATTGATTTTGTATCCTGAAATTTTACTAAAATCATTCATCAGTTTTAGGAGTGTTTTGACAGAGTCTTTAGGGTTTTCTTGGTATACAAATATATCATCAGCAAAGAGAGATAGTTTGACTTCTTTTCCTATTTGGATGCCTTTTATTTCTTTCTCTTGCCTAATTTCTCTGACTAGTACTTACAGTACTACCTTGAATGGGAGTGGTGAGAGTAAGTATCCTTGCCTTGTTCCTGTTCTTAAGAGGAATGGCTCAAGCTTTTGCCCATTCAGTATGATGTTGGATGTGGACTTGTCACAGATGGTTCTTATTATTTTGAGGTATGTTCCTTTGATAGATGTTGAATTTTTATTGATAGCTTTTTCTGCCTCTATTGAGATGACTATGCAGGTTTTGCTTTCAATTCTGTTTATGTGGTGAATCATATTTATTGATTTGCCTATGTTGAACCAGCCTTGCATTCCTGGAATGAAGCCTACTTGATCATGATATATTAACTTTTTGATGTGCTGCTGGATTTGGTTTGTTAATATTTTGTTGAGAATTTTCACATCTATTCAATCTTGGGAGATTTTGTGCTTTCAGGAATTTATCCATTTCCTCTATATTTTCTAATTTGTGTATGTTCATAGTAGTCTCTGAGGATAAGTATTTCTGTGGATCAATTGTAACCTCACCTTTGTCATTTCTGATTGTGTTTATTTGGATCTTCTCTTTCTTTTTTGTTCATCTAGCTAGGTGGGTCTATCAATTTTATTTATTCTTTCAAAAAAAACAACTATTGGTTTCATTTGATCTTTTGTATGGATTTTGCATCTCAATTTCATTCCATTCCTCTCTAACTTTAGTGACTTCTTTTCTTCTGCTAGCTTTGGGGTTGGTTTGTTCTTTTCTGTCTAGTTCTTTTAGGTGCAAAGTTAGACTGCTAATTTGAGATCTTCCTAACTTCTTGATTAAGGCATTTAGTGCTATAAACTTTCCTCTTAACACTACTTTAGCTGTGCCCCAGAGATTTTGGTAAGGTATGTCTCTGTTTTTAGTAATTTCAAAGAATTTTTTATTTCTTCTTGAATTTTGATGTTCACGCAAGAGTTATTCAGGAGTAAGTTGTTTAATTTTCATGTATTTATGTAGTTTTGAGAGATCTTCTTGATATTGATTTCTTTTTAATTGCATTGTGGTCTGATATTAAGGTTCGTATGATTTCATTTTTTTTTAATTTATTGAGACTTGCTTTCTTACCTAGCATGTTGTTGATCTTGGAACGTGTTCCACGTGCAGATAAGAAGAATGTATATTCTATCTTTGTTGGGTGAAGTTTTCTGTGGATATTTATTAGGTCCAATTGGTCAAGTATCAAGTTTAAGTCCAGAGTTCCTTTGTTAGTTTTCTGTCTCAGTGATCTATAAGTAGGGTGTGAAAGTCTCCCATTATTGTGTGGCTGTCTAAGTCTTCTTGTAGATCAAGAAGTACTTGTTTTATAAATCTGGGTGCTCCAATGTTGGGTGTGTATATATTTAGAATAGTTAAAACCTCTTGTTGGATTGTACCCTTTGTCATTATGTAATAAATACCCTTCCTTTTTTCCAATAAGGCTTCTGCGGTCCAGGCAATACCCTTCTTTGTCCTTCTTAATTATTAAGGGTTTAAAGTTTGTTTTGTCTGATATAACACTACTGACTCCTGCTCTTTTTTGTTTTCTGATTTTGCATGATAAATCTTTCTCCATCTCTTTACTTTGAGTCTGTGGGTGGCATTACATGTAACATAGAGCTCTTGAAAATAGTGGATGATTGGGTCTTGTCTTTTTATCAAGTTTGACACTCTATGTCTTTTAAGTGGGGCATTTAGCCCCTTTACACTCAGGGTTACTATTGATGTGTGAGATTTTGATCCTGTCATTGTGTTGTTATGTAGACTTACTGTGTAATTGCCTATAGTGTCTGTCGGCTATGTGCTTAAATGAGTGTTTGTGGTAGCAGGTGTTATTCTTTTGAGTCCATATTCAGCACTCCCTTAGTTAGGCTGGTCTAGTTGAAACGAATTCCTCCAGCATTTGCTTGTCTGAGAAGGGTTTTATTTCTCCTTCACTTAGGAAGCTTAGTTTGGCAGTGTATGAGACTCTTGGTTGGAATTTCTTTTCTTTAAGGATGACAAAAATAGACCCCCCTCCCTCCATCTCTTCTGGCTTGTCAGGTTTCGGCTGAGAGGTCCACTGCCAGCCTAATGAGAGTTCTTCCGCATGTGACTTGACCCTTCTCCCTAGCTGTCTTTAAGATTTTTTTCTTTTGCATTGACCATGGTGAATCTGATGACCATGTGCCTTGGGGATGGTCACCTTGTATATTATCTAACCAAGGTCTTCTGTATTTCTTGAATTTACATGTCAACCTCTCTAGAGAGATTAGAGAAATTTTTGTGGGCTATGTCCCCAAATATATTTTCCAAGTTGCTTATTCTCTCTCCTTCTCTCTTAGGGATGGCAATGAGTCATGGATTTGGTCTCTTTACATAATCTCATATTTCTGGGAGATTGTGTTCATTTCTTAAAGCTCTATTTTCTTTATTTTTGTCTAAGTTGATTCAAATAACCAGGGTTTGAGCTCTGAGATTCTTTCCTCAGCTTGGTCTATTCTGTTGTTAATACTTTTGATTGTATTATGAAATTCTTTTTTCAACTCAACAAGCTCAGTTTGGGTCTTTTGTAAAACTGCTATTTCATCTTTCACCTCTTAAACCATTTCACTGGATTGCTTGGTTTCCTTGGATTGGATTTCAGCTTTCTCCTGGATATCTATAAGCTTCATTGCCATTCAGATTCTGAATTCCATGCTCGTCATTTCAGATTGGTTAAGAACAATTGCTGCAGAGCTAGTGGGCTCATTTGGAGGTAAGGGGACACTCTGGTTTTTTAAATTGCTACAGTTCTTGCACTGATTCTTCCTCATCTGGGAGGGTTGGTGTTCCTTTAACTGTGGTGTAAACTGAGTATACTCAGTTGGCTTCATTTCTGGAAGTTTTCAGAGGGCTAAGGCTCTGTACAGTCTGCTGAATTCTAGTCCTCCGCCTGGCAGGAAGGAAAATTAGCAGTTTATCGTGTTGTAGTTTGGGCTGAAATCCAGTAGATGGCGCATAAGAGCAATAGGAGGTAGCTAGGCTCTCATTCTGCCACCTGGCTCCTTTGTGTATCCGGGCCTTTGAAGCCGTGCTCTGTGGTGCAAGGAGGAGAGGGGTGACCCCTCACCAGGTCTCCTCCTGGGTCTTGGGGAGAGGGACCCCCGATCACTGGCACTGTGGCCGTGATTTTTTGTTGTTGTTAGGTGTTCCAGGTCGTGGGTCTCCTTGAGGCAGAGGTCCAGCAGGGAGACAGGCCCCACACTTACTGGACCAGCTCTGTGGAGGGAGGCACGCCTAGGTTCCACACCAGCCCAGGAACCTGTGCGACTCACCCCTCTCTGAGAGTTTTCTGAGAGTATGGGCTCCTCTTCTGCTGAAGCACCGGTCCCAGTTCCGCACTCCGGAGCCACAGACCTTAGCCCTGGGACGTCCGGATCTGCTCACAGCTCCCTCCCCTGGACCTTTGGGGTTGGGATCTGTGTGCACTGGGGGATCCAAACAGCTCCCAGGCTGCCAGAATGCACTCAAGTGGAGCAAAGCACCCAGGCTGAGCAGCTGAGGCTGCACTGTGTACACACTCCTGTGGGGTGGCCAGGCAGGAATCTTGGGAGGGACTGGCAGGCAGGTGGGCCTGCGGGACAGATGTGCCCTAATCCCACGGGGAAGCCCTTCTTCTCCCATTCTGGTGGTTATATGGGGCCAGAGCCTCTCAGAGGGAGACAGGGAGCCCTGGGGGATGAGTGCTCCCGCGGAGCTTTCTCACAGACAAAGCCTCCAGCCCCGTCCCTGCTGAAGCCCTTTCTGCATCTAATCTCTAGTGAGAGTCTCAAGTCAGCTCAAACGCGGAGGCCGGGGGTCCTCTGCAGCTAGGATCCCAGAGGTCTGCGCAAGAGAACAAATTGTTGTTAAAATAATTCCTCTTTGCTCTGAATTTGCAATCAGCCAAACGTTCAAGTGTGACCCAGCTTCACGATCTGAGATTTGTACACAATGTGCAATTTATTTGAAATATTGGAAGTTGCTTTTCTGCTATGTATTGACTTGGCATTTCTAGTTAGGTTTTCACTCCCGTTATGATCTTCAGTATGGTGCATCTTTTCCTGGATGTTAGGTGCTCCTTCCTCTCTCCCTTTCTCCCTTCTCACTCCAGGACAACACATATTATTATAATGTTTATTCAGGTTGAGTCTACTGCTTTGGTGAGTTGAAGGACATTTTAACTCATATGAATGGCCCTAAAAGCCTTCACCTGAGCATTCAACTTGTTTGATAAGCATACACCACGTCCCTCCCCTGGCCAGGTCAAGGCCACCACCATGTGAGCCTCTTCTCTACCCAGGTTGCTCCCACGTATTTGGATGGTTAGATGGGAAGCTGGTCCAGAGGGCAGATGCAGAAATGGAAATTCGACCCCAGCTGACTAGTCCGCATGTGACCCAGTGGTATTATCTGGGAATTTTCACACATTATGCACCTTATTTAAAATTCTGGCAATTTTTTTTCTTCTATATAGTGACAAAGACATTGCTTGGATTCCCTTTGCTGCTTACCAAAAACAACAAACACCATAAAATCCATAAATACAGCATTTATGTTTTCTGACTGAATCTCAAAATTAGTTGGGGCATTGGGAAAGAATTTAATTTGACTTTTGAGTGTAAACCAAGGATGTATTTCTTTGAAAAGATAAAACAAGAGGGCTAATCATCCTAAACATGAATGTCTGCACAGATTGAAATTCCCAAGATGCCCAGGAGCCCAGCCTTTGCACAGCCTCCAGCACCGACATTATCTGGAAAAGGGAAAATTTTTCAGAGAAAGAGCATTACAAATATATTATTGGAATTATTAGAATAATAATACATTTGCTTAAATAAAACTGACAACTTTTGGAAGTGCTGTTTGGCTTGATCCCAGGGATATTATGCCATTCTGTGTCAATGGCATACCTATGTGCCTTTATTTACTTTATGAATGAGTACTTAAAATTTTTTCTGGGCAGTGGATATATAATAAACACGAACTCTTCTTTATCTACCTTCCACTACTCTGAGAAATTTCCTTTGTTGTGTTCATCATCAGTTGGCCCAACCTCTTTCACTCTGGTTGCTCTGCCACGTTTAGAAACTGTATAAAAATGACAGTAATATCTGCAGTGGCATATGTTACCCAGATGAATCAGGGTTTTTACTCTCTGTCTGTAAGTCCACTTGGCCTCCTCTTTCCTGTACCAATTCTATTCTAGATCCTGAGAGCATTTCTTAATGACTTCCTTCTTATTATCTTCAAAAGATGCTATTCTAAGGGCCCAGATGACTTTTTGCTACTTGAAATTCTTACATATGAAAGTATACAAGAATTGAGTAGTTTTTCACTGGCACCCAGGAATCCTTTATTCCATCCTCTCTTTTCACTTGTCAGCTTCTTCACTAGACTATGTGTTACTTGGAGACAGTTTAATTCATTTCTGTATTCCTAACATTTAGCACAATTTACACACATGGCATGTAATTAATTCCCAAAGCAAACTGAACTGAGTACTGTTTCCATTTATTTATATTTCACATGGCACCCAGCAGAGTACCTGGCACATAGTAGCTTTCAGAAAGTATTTGGTGAATGAATGACTTATTGGTACTCACGTGTGTTTTCAACCACTTCCCCCTTATACAAGGGGATATGTTTGCAGAGTTTCTCAATGGGTGACCCAAGCAGGAACCAATCCACATCTTTGATCAGAGACTCCAGAGGGTTGTACTTGACCCAGGCGTATTTGTTGGAGAATATGTTGTCCAGAGTCTAGATCAGTATAACAGAAAAGAAGAACATAAAATAAATTGACAAAAATTTGTGTACCTTATTCTAAATTGTGACGATTTTTCTCTTTCAGATTATTAAACAGAAAGAACTTAGGGATCTCAAGGCATCATCTCTTTTTGAACACTCTATCTGTGAAGTAGCCTCATCAGTAATTACCAGTGTTATTTTACCTCTGGTGGCAATGAAGCCCAAAGAAAGTAAGTCCCATGTCAAAGGTGGCACCTATAAGAAGTTGTGGAGGGAGACTTAGGCCTTGGGTCTCTAGCTGCAGTGCACTGTTTGTATATGTTCACTATGCTGTATTATTTCTTTGCATCTTTGGGTCATTGAATATTAGAACTTCTCTTATTATTGTTCCAATCACCATTTCTCTTAGCCCTGCTCTGAGAAGAGAAGCTGATCAGTCCTTGCTATAATGTCACTGGAAATTATTATAAATTCTTGTATTTAGGACTATATGGTGGAAATCAAGCTGAGATTTACTCCTGCTCTTAAAAAATAATAAAAGTAAAAATACTTTAATAACTTTAATAAGTTGAGTATCATATTTACGGTAAGGCATGATAGTATGATCTTCTCCCTCACCCTCTTCATTTTTCCATAAATACCAGTATTGCCTGGCTTAAGAACAGAGAATACTCAAGAGTGCCCCAGAATTACCTGTTTCTCATAGATGTACCGTTGGAGATTGTTCAGAGAAGGGATGTTCTGATGGTCCATCTTCAGGATAAAGCAGGCTCTTCGGGAGAGCACCCTGGATGCAATATAGCCCTGAGGGAGCAAGAGTACAGTTACTGTTCCTCCCTAGTTCCCTGAATCTGAACTTGGTGAACCTCAGAAGAAAGACTTGAACATGCACAGTGAATATATGGTGGGATTGCTCTCCAATCTGCAATCAACTTTATCCACTTGACTTAATTTACATAACATTTTCATTTTTTCACTTGTCATTTCTACCCCTTTGAAATTGTGCAAACCCATTACTGTATTCTGCTTTTCATGTTATGGAACCAGGGTCTGCAGTTTGAGGTTTGAAAGACTGAGAAGAAGCACATCTCTGTCTCTTTCCATTGTTTTATTATTATTATTATTATTATTATTATTATTATTATTTTGAGACAGACTCTCACTCTGTTGCCCAGGCTAGAGTGCAGTGGTGCAATCTCAGCTCACTGAAGCCTCCACCTCCCTGGTTCAAGCAACTCTCCTGCCTCAGCTTCCAGAGTAGCTGGGACTACAGGTGTGCACCACCACGCACAGCTAATTTTGTATGTTTAGTAGAGATGGAGTTTCACCATGTTAGCCAGGCTGGTCTCAAACTCCTGATCTCAAGTGATCCACCCACCTTGTACTCCCAAAGTGCTGAGATTACAGATGTAAGCTACTGCATCTGGCCTCTTTCCACTAATTTTATTCTGCCTCCTCCCCAATTTGGGGTAAATAGAATATTTTTTTAGAACTGTGCTGTCCTGGCCAGGCGCAGTGGCTCACGCCTGTAATCCCAGCACTTTGGGAGGCCGAGGCAGGCAGATCATGAGGTCAGGAGATCGAGACCTTCCTGGCTAACATGGTGAAACCCCGTCTCTATTAAAAACACAAAAAATTTAGCCGGGCGTGGTGGCGGGCACCTGTAGTCCCAGCTACTCAGGAGGCTGAGGCAGGAGAATGGCTTGAACCTGGGAGGTGGAGCTTGCAGTGAGCCGAGATCGCACCACTGGACTCCAGCCTGGGTGACAGAGCGAGACTCCATCAAAAAACAAAACAAAACAAAAAACAAAGAACTGTGCTGTCCAATATGATATATGATATTTATTAGCTATATGCTGCTATCTAAATTTAAATTCAAATTAGATAAAATTTAAAATGCACTTCTGTTACAAATTTTGAGTACTCAATAACCACAGGGGGGCTGAGGGCTTCCCTATTGGAAATTCAAATCTAGAACACTTCCACCACTGCAGAAAGTTCTGTTAGACAGTGCTGCTTTAGAAGCTCTCATAACCATACCCACACCCACACTCATGCACGCCCACACACGTCTCATCTATCCTCCCCTCATTTGCCATCTTTTCTTCCTCTCCAGTTTTCTCCATCCCTTCTCCATCTCAAACCCAAGCTGGCTGGAGAGGGATGGGTTGGAATAAGGTGGGATTGAAAGAGCAATGGAGGGTGAAGACCCTGGGGCCAGAAGGGACCTAAGGCCACTGAGTCTTCACCTGGAGTGAAAATTGTCTCTATAGAGTTCCAAATAATGATATACCCTAGAAAGCTGTATCTAATAGAAATCTTTCTGGTTCTTATTTTTCAATTCTCACAAATTATCAGTTCCTAAAATTCAAAAAATAGACAGAGGCTGAGCCTGGTGATAATGGAAGAAGCTTAACGCAAATCCTCACTACTCTATTTTTTTTTTAAAGACAGTTTTGGGATTTCCATGACAGTTGCTTAAAAACAATTTCAGTGCCACTTCCTTTTAAACCACATCTTCTAATGACTCTATACTTTCAAATGTGCGATTGAACTGCGAACACCAATAGGAAAGAGGAACGTGAAGATATTTCTAGAAGAAAAGGGACAGAAAAGCATGTTCAAAAGTCTAGTGAGATGAGCTGGAACCTACTTATATCCATAGTGCATAGCTTGGAACCTAGGTAGAAGCAGGTTCATAATTCATTGGTGGAACAAATGGAAAACAAATGAATAAATAACCGATGGAGGATATGTTTTCTGAGCAGTTTTCTGTGACTTATTGTTAATGCCAGTATCTAACACTTGAAAATAGTTTAGTGCTTTTAGTTAGCAGACTTTCTTTCTTACAGAAAAAGTATGATTTGTTGCCTACCCTATGTACATAATTAAATGTGTATAGTTGCTCTGGATTTCTGCTATGTTGTGATTGCTTTGTGATTGTTCTTTTTATTATTTTATATTTTTTAATTTTTTATTTATTTATCTTTCTGAGACAGGATCTTGTTCTGTCATCGAGGCTGGAGTGCAGTGGTACAGTCTCAGCTCACCGCAGCCTTGACTTCCTGGGCTCCAGCAATCCTCCCACCTCAGCCTCCCAAGTAGGTGGGACCACAGGCCCACACCACCACACCCAGCTAATTTTTGTATTTTTGGTAGAGATGGGATTTCGCCATGTTGCCCAGGCCAGTCTCCAACTCCTGGGCTCAAGAGATCCTCCTGCCTCATACTCCCAAAGTGCTGGGATTACAGGCATGAGCCACTGTGCCTGACCAATTGTTCTTTTTCTGCATGATGTTCTGTGTTAGAAACTCTATTCATTCATTTATTCACTCAACAAATGTGTTTGAGTGTCTGCGTGCCGGGCTTTGCTTTGGACTTTGGTTACTCTTCTCTGCACTTTCTGAGCCTGTAGTGGGATAATAGCATCACTCTTCCAATTTCTACCTGAAAAGGTCAAGCAAATGCATATGTTTCCTGTCATATGTTTTTCTTCAAAATGGTTTTGTTTTTTTAACCAATTGCTTGATTCTTTAAAGAGAAAAGTGAAAGTGAGGAATTCTTGAAGATTTGCAAGGTTAAATCTAAGAATTCAAGTATATATGCCCCATATATATATAGATCCCTCTGCTCTTTAGCAAACTAGTCCTGATGAATATGAAAATTCATTTGCTGCTTACATGTTTATAATCAAAAATTGTGGTAGAAGAGCATGATCCTGCATGGATGTTAACGATGGCGGTATTTTTCTCATTATCAATTGTCACTGTCTCCTGAACATTGCCACCATTGTTGCTTGGGCTGATGATGTTAAAAACCTAGATTGAAAAGAAAGACAAAATGTTTTTCCATAAATCTTATATATTTGAAAGGCAACTCTTCCAACAAAATAAAGCATCTGCCTGCTGTGAACAAGGGATTAAAAACTAAAACTCTCCACTGGGGTCCCAGTCCAAAAACTTATGATGCCATAAGAAGGCAAAGCTTTTCCTTAGAGTTTACTATATTATATACGGGAGAAGCAGTGATATCACAAGAGAAATGAGACTGACCACATTTTAAAGCAGTGGCTTACATTTGCAAAGGTACGGTGGTTGGAGAGGAATAGCCAAGCTCATTATTTCCATTATTGGTTATTTCTGAGATTCCATCCCAAATAAGGCATATGGCCTCTCTACTGTCTTCAGGCTCTCTTGTACCTTCCCTTTCCTCTTCCAACATCCCTAAGAGATAAAGCCCATAAGGAACCAACTCACCTCGTATCCATGAGATTGTATCCCAAAGATGGTCAGCACCACCAGAAATGCCACCTGAAAAACAGACCCACCACATCCATTCTTTATAGGGTAGTCATTGAGTGTGGGACAGGAGGAAACACTGGACAGGAAAGGCACAGATATCTCAGAAAATGTACACCTAGAGACACTGAGTGGCCACAGATGGTCAGCACTCCCTTTCCACGCACACATTGATTGGCTCACACATTGGCTCATTTAACAGGCATTTGTTGAGTTCATTCTATTTGCCAGACACAGGGTTCTACAATTGCCACCTAATTCCCAACTCTTTCTAGCATTATAACCATGTAGATAGTAGGAGAAACCTGGGGCAGATGAGCAGTGAAGGATTCATTTCACTATGGAAATACCCTGGTATGATTCACACTAGCTTTGGATAACAGTGGTCAAATTGTGTCCTCTAAAAAGAAAATTAATTAATTAATTAATTTAAAAAACTTTAATCCCTTAAGACTGAGAGGGTAATACAGATTTAAAATGAATCATGGGTGATAAAGACACAACAGGTTCCTAAGGGAAACTATGAAAATAGAATGCTTGGGAGCACAATTAACTTTTGAGGCTGACATCAAGTAAAACCCCCATATTCTCCTATGCCTTAGTGATACTATCATACAAGTGCTGGGCCCGCAGGTCGTGAGCTGACATTGAGGCAGTTCTGATATTTTGCTGTAGTTCTGTAAGAGTCTGTTCCAACATGCTAACCCAGGTTTTGTACCCTCTCTTCTGAACATCAGTGAACTGTACTATCACTGAAAACTACATCAGTACATAGTTGACTCTGTCATTTGAAAACTGCTGATGAAAGGAGTCTTGGGGAAGGGGGATATTTTTAAGAACTGTCAGTGAGACTTTCCTACTTCCCTTTCCATCCCACCCTTAATATTTCTCTTCTGGGGACTGAGAGTGGAGCATCTAACAAAGACCTGTGTGCTGATATTCAACGTTCCATAGGGATACATCTTCTCTTACCACAGACCAGCTCTAGCAACATATGATACTCCTGTATATTCTATTTAATGAGTCTAAAATAGTGGTTTGAACAAGTAGTCGAAGGACTAAACCACTTTAATGGTATGATTAGAGAGAGCTTGGGGAGTGTCCTCTGCCCCAAAATGATCTCCCTTCCAACACTGTGGTTAATACACCATGGTTATATAATAATTTTGTGCTTCAGGGTTAGGTCTCAATTTGGAAAATCAAGACAGCCCTGAGAGAGGGAGCTCTTTAAGCTGACAGTCTTTAACACTTTAGAAAGAGGTACTTAACATTTTGCTTTCTCCCTTAGCAGCTGAATGAGAATAAAGGACAGAGACTAGGGGAGCGAATTCCATTCTAGGTCAGAACATAGCCCACTGTCCATGGGGCACTGCAATGTGGAACTATGGAGGCTGGGATCAGATGGAGGGGTGGAGTGGCCATAGAAGGAAAGTTTTGTCCTAAGGGAGAATTTAGTCATAATGAGAGGCCATTGAAGACGCTCTGGCTGCTTAAATTTGCCATGATTTCACCTGCAAGTGGGGATTCAGATGGATAAATTACATTCTAAATCCCACATTTACGGGCTTGGGAAAATCACATTCCTCTGCCTCTCAGTCTTCTTATCTGTAAAATGGGGAGAATACTACTCAACTCATACGGTTGTTGCAATGAATAGATGAAATTATTCATGTTATATGCTTAGTCTAAGGCTTAGTATGCATTTGAGAAATAAGAGGTACTATTATTACTATTACTGATATTATTTTTAAATTACAACTTCTCTCTTAGACAGCAAATGTAGTTGTTTTAAATAGCCCAAATTCCCTATGAAGCTCATAATAAAGGATTATTATTAAACATCCTCCAAATCAAAATTATCTAGAGATTTCTTTGTATTTTTGTATTTTCTTTTAAGTAAACATCTCAAAACAGGAAAAGGACAAAAAAAGTCAGACTTATTCAACACTATTTCTGCCAAAGATGTCATTAATTCAATCACAGAAGCTTAGAAGCATGCACAGTATCTGTCTAAGACTCCCAAAATCCATGGCATATTAGATATGAGCATTGTCTGCAAGCAGTCACCACAAGAGTATCAAGAAGCAGAAACAAATACTCACAAGTATTTTCATTTTGCCTGGGAGAGGAAGGTGCTGGAGTAAGTAAAGCTGCCCCGTGCAGCTTCTATCCTTTATATGGGCTTGAAGATGTGGATATCTCTTTTTCAAATGGTCACTTTGGAAAAGACCATGTCTATATCTCTGACACACCCCAGCAAACTCCTTTATCAGAATTGAGATCCAACCACATACCTGATATCAATGAAGTTCATTAGTCAGTAATGAAAATTCACCACTTGGTCACTCTGTAAATATTCCCTGCTATCCGTACTATGCTGCACTTGAGATTTTAATTTCCACCCTTTAAAAATATTGCATGATGCTTGTTCTATGCATACATTTTATAGCTCTACAAGGACAAATTTCTAACATCTCCTCCTAAAGGAAGAGTGCTTCCTTAAGGCCTGAGTTGGGCCCCAACTCAATGTCTTTTCACCACCGTTCTGCTGGCTGAATTCTTCCACAGAGGGAACGGATATGAGACTGGGTGCCAAGACAGTGGCTGGGGAGGCCTGCTTGGAGAACAAACAGCCTAGGACTTTCATCGTTCTTCCCTTTAGATTTGGTGTCAATTTCCAGAAATTAATGAGGAACAAGACTCAGAAAGCATTCTCCCCAATTACCAGGGTTAACCAAATTTTTACATTAAGCTTCGCCCGAAACTGCACAAAACTGTAAGTTCGAGACCTCTAGTTATCTTGCAGAGTGTTGAAAAGTTCTCAGATTGAAAAAAAAAAGGAGAGAAAGAGAATAAAGTTTAATTTGTGTAACTTTTTTAACATGACAATTAGAAATGGCTAGTTAGTGTCAGGGTATAATCATGAACTCAGGAAGGGAAATTTAAAAACAAAACAAACTACAACAACAACAACAACAACAAAAACAATAAACTGCGGCTGGGCGCAGTGGCTCATGCCTGTAACCCCGGCAATTTGGGAGGCCACGGCGGGCAGATCACCTGAGGTCGGAAGTTTGAGACCAGCCTGGACAACATGGTGAAACCCCGTCTCTACTAAATATACAAAAAAATTAGCCAGGCGTGATGGTGCTCGCCTGTAGTCCCAGCTACTCGGGAGTCTGAGGCAGGAGAATTCCTTGAACCCAGGAGGCAGAGGTTGCAGTGAGCCGAGATCACGCCACTGCACTCCAGCCTGGGTGATAGAGCAAGATTCCCTCTCAAAACAAAAACAAAAAACCCAGTAAATTGCAAAATTGTAAAATATTGAGAATCATCACAGTAAGCAAAGAGATAACATAAATAATTGCCTTGTTCTACAGCCGAAACAACTTTCTAACTAGCAGCTTTAAACAAAAATGGGGCTCTCAGAAAGTAGACATCTGGGCAAGTTAAGGGTTACCTAGTTCACTGGAATCTCCCTACCCTGGCTGTTCAGTGGGGGTGGATGTAAAACACGCAGCTTTATTAAATCTTTCTGAGATAGCACTTGCAGAAAGGATTACAGTTTTGTAATGCACCTGCAAATTTTCTCTCTCATCTGGCTTCAGAGACTCAAAAAAGCAAACCAGCAATGCCCATAGACATTAGGGCTAATGAAAGTATTACATGCTATCCTCTACCATGTCCCCCTCCTGTCCTCAGGAGTTCTGGGTCTATAGTCTAATAATGATTGTTGCTAGTGTTTGTAGAGCACTCAAAATGTTTCAACACTTTCCAAACACTTCGGATATATTGATTCATCTGATTCTCATATCAACTCTAGAAGTTACCTTCCATCCTGTTCCATTTTACAGATAGGAAAACCAAGGTGCAGGGAAGTTAAGTGACTCTCTGGGATCACACAGCTTCGAAAGGCAGGGTTTTGGATCTGAGCCCAATTTAACTCCAGAGTCCACACTTTTAACTCTGAAAATGATACAGCCTCTCCTTGCCTTGCTGAGACAGGAGCATTAGCAAGGAGGCTTCTGCTTCCAGAATGCTCCCTGACTGAAAGACAGACTTGGAAATTGTCAGGTCTACCCACAACTCAGGAGTGAAAACTAAAATGAGAAGTGGTGCTTGTAAACGTTGTTATGAATGAAATTCCTGTCTTCACTCCCAGCTCCCCGCCGAGGGAGTGAAATTGCTGACCTGGAAGGGCCTGGTGCTGACCGTGCCCACCTTTGGATACCCTGACATAGTAGGTCTGAGAAGGGGTGCAGGCATGTGGACTTCTAAAACTTCCGTGGGTTTTTCAGATTGAACGCTGTTTCAAATCTCATCTAAACCTCTTACAAGGAAACTAAGAGCCAAAGAGGTTAAGGAATTTGCCTAGGATCATATATAGTTAGTATATAGTTTCTGGCAAAGATAACTCTCCCTCAGGCCTTCCGACATTAAGTCCAATATTCTTTAGTTGGTAAAGCACCAAAACGTTTAAAATAATACTTCAATGAATGAAGGTATTAATGTTCATTTATCCACTCTTTTTTAAAAAATTATTATTATACTTTAAGTTCTGGGATACATGTGCAGAACGTGTAGGTTTGTTACATAGGTATACACGTGCCATGATTGTTTGTTGCACCCATCAACCTGTCATCTACATTAGGTATTTCTCCTAATGCTATCCCTCCTCTAGCCCTCTACTCCCCAACATGTGCCGGTGTGTGATGTTCCCCTCCCTGTGTCCATGTGTTCTCACTGTTCAGCTCCCACTTATGAGTGAGAACATGCAGTGTTTGGTTTCCTGTTCTTGTGTTAGTTTGCTGAGAATGATGGTTTCCAGCTTCATCCATGTCCCTGCAAAGGACATGAACTCATCCTTTTTTATGGCTGTGTAGTATTCCATCACATATACGTACCACATTTTCTCTATCCAGGCTTTCACAATAGCAAAGATTCGGAACCAACCCAAATGCCCATTTATTCACTCTTCTATATGGTCCATTGCTTTACTGTTACGATCGGTGCTGACACAGATGTTTTCGTACCTGTTCAAAATCGTCCTGTAGTGTATGGCTTGCTTGGGCCACAGGAGTGTGCAGAGTCAACTATTTGCTAGTTCATATCCTTTCCTCTTTTTCTGATTCTTGTCCATTTTTTATTGCTATGTAGGAGTTCTTTTCACATTCTGAATAAGAATTCTCTAATAATCTCCTAGTCCATATAGCTCATCATTTAACTTTGTTTATGGTGTCCTTTGCTATACAGAAGTTTTATTTACATTTTGATGTTGTTGAAATGAGCAATGTTTTCTTCTCTAATTTGTGCTTTTTAGTCTTGCTTAAGAAATGCTTCCAAGGTCTTTAATGTATTTTCCTACATTTTCTTAAAGTCTAGCATTTAACATTTAATTTTACTATTATGTTTGAATATAGTATTAGGTTGCAATCTAATTTTTTTCTTCATTTTGATATCCAGTTGTCCCAGCATCCATTATTGAATAATTCAGGCTTTTTTTCACTAATTTATAATGTCATATAGTTTCCATGTATGTGTTAGTCTATTTATTGTCTCTCTATTCTATTGTTCTATTTGTCCATCCAAATGACAATGCCTCCCAGTCTTAATTTCACTATCTTTATCAGTAAGTTTTAATATCTGGCAGA
This sequence comes from Hylobates moloch, assembly GCF_009828535.3. Lineage (NCBI taxonomy): Eukaryota > Metazoa > Chordata > Mammalia > Primates > Hylobatidae > Hylobates > Hylobates moloch. The sequence continues at coordinate 55,608,639 of NW_026652290.1, read as the reverse complement.
GGAAATCTTCCAGCCTTGCTATTTTTAAAAATCATCTTGGCTATTTTTGTGAATTTTCTGTATTGCTTAGTTGTTTTTCATTTCATTGATTTCCACCTTTATTAGTTTTTCTTTATTTTCACTTCCTTCATAATTATTCTGTTGTTATTTATCTAACCTCTTGAGCTGAAACTCACCCATTTCTATTAAATCTCTTGCTATTTTTAAAGGATAGCATTCAGCAATAAATATTTACCTCTAAGTACTTTTTATTTGCATTTCACAACTATTTTGATCAGTTCTTAATATTTATTAATTTCCACTGTGATCTTCTCTTTAATCCACATGTTGTTGAGAAATCTTTCAGTTTCTTCTCCTTTCTCTTGTTCTTTCTTCACCTTTTCCTCTCTTTTCCCTCTCTCTTTCTCTTTCATCATCTATAAACACTCCAATCTTTGAAATAAATGTATATTTTATATCATCAGGTTACATTTAAAATGGATATTTCCATTAGATCAAGCATGTTAATTTTACTTTTCAAATATTCTACATTATTCCTAATTTTTTATCTACCAGATCTAACTAATTCTACATGTTAAAAACCTTTCTTAGGACTGCACTTTTGTCTGTTTCTATGTAATATTTATAAATTTTTGTTTGATGACGTTCACAGCAATGCTCTTTGGAATATGCAAATTCATCTTCAGTATATCGTCCTGGAGAACTGTCTTTCATTCTTATGTAATATGTCCCACTGTGCCTCTATTTATGTTCATTTCTTTTTGCCTTTGGTTTGCCTTTTTTTTAGTACTATCTGGGTAGTAGACTTCTTTGCTCATTTTATTTTTAACTTTTCTGTGTGGCATTACCTTAGATGTTTCTCTAGCTTATAGTATTTTACCAAGTTTTATTTATTCTACAGTCTGAAAAACTCTTAATATGTGAATGTCATCCATTTCCTATATTGTGATTACTAATACAATTTAGACTTTTTTCTAGTCTTATTTTATTGTATACTTATTGCTGTCTTTCTTAGCATTCATGCCTTTATTTTTTGCCTTCTTTGTACGGATAAAGATTGTATAGTCTTTTCCCGTTATCTTTTTGAAATATGTAAATTTTTTTATTATTTAGGGCTTCCTTTGAAATTTTAACAAATATACTTAATTATCCATATTTCCTATGAATCCAAAAAGCATCCTATATTTTGTTCTTCCCCAAAGACATAGAAACTCAGTACTTTTACGAGCATGCTTTCTATCCCAAGAGTGTTATAATTATGTAGTTTTATTTTCACCTTTAAAAAAATCACACAGGCCAGGAGCAGTGGCTCATGCCTATAATCCCAGCACTTTGGAAGGCCGAGGCCAGCAGATCACTTGAGGTCAGGAGTTCAAAATCAGCCTGACCAACATAGTTAAACCCTGTCTCCACTAAAATACAAAAATTAGCTGGGCATGGTGGTGCGTGCCTGTAATCCCAGCTACTTGGGAGGCTGAGGCAGGAGAATTGCTTGAACCAGGAAGGCGGTGTTTGCAGTGAGCTGAGATCGCGCCACTGCACTTCAGCCTGGGCAACAGAGTGAGACTGTCTCAAAACAAAAAACAAACAAACAAAAAAACACAAAACCTCAAAATAGTTAACTGTACCACCAATGGATAATTAAATTTACTAAGATACTCTATCAATCTTATGCTAATTATTTCTTATAGCTCGAATACTCTCTTTTTGCTTAAATATATCTCTTAATAGTTTTTTTATTGGAAGCCTATTGATGCTAAATTCTCTTGTTTTTCTATGTTTAAATGAGTCTTTATTTACCTCTTACTTTTGGATAGTAGTTATAGGTTGACAGTAATTTTCTCTGTAGTGTTGTGAAGATATTACTAGATTGCCTTCTGGCACTTATTGTTGCTTCTGTGAAACCTGCTCCCAGTGTAATGTAATGTTTCTCATTTGGTTTTTTTTCACAGTAATACGCTGTTTTATTTCAGCCTGCTTTATTTACTAATTTTTTTCTTCCTTACATATGTAATACCTTCGTTTATATCTTTAAGTATCTTAGACATCTTTACAGATGTCTTTTTCTCACTATTCTACTGTTCAAACCAAACAGTAAAATCTACTCTAACTATTGATTTGGTTAGTTGCCTTTCTTGACAATTAGACCTGTTTAGACCCATTGTAACTATTACTTTTTAAATTACAAAACTTAAAGCCTCTATTTTTACAATATTTCTCTGAAGCACACTCATGCTCTCGCTCTCTCTCTCTCTCTCTCTCCTTCTGCAACTCTTTTCTTATTTTCCAGGCAGCATATACTATCTCAAGCTCACCATGTCTAAAATAAAAATTGTTGCACTCCTTTCCCAAAGCTATTCTTTTTTCTGAACATTGTTATTTCTGTTGACAATTTATCTAGGTCTTTGGGCTACCCTTGAAGTCATCCTTGATTCTTCTGCCAGTTTTCCTCTGTAATGCCTCTCTAATTCATATCTTTTTTTCCAATCCATCAGCCCAAGCTCTATTGCACATTCTTATTACTGCACAGTGTCCCTATCACAGTGACTTTCATTAGTCAGAATAGTGGCACTAACTACTCCAACAAGCAATGCCTAAATCTCAGTGCTTTCACAAAATAAACTTCCATTTCTCACCACATAACGTTCAAAGCAGATGATGCTCATGGTGGGTAACTCTCCTCCAAGGAATGATTTGTTGATTCTAGCTTCCTTCTTATGTGGCCACCATCTTCCCACATGGCTTCATGTTTTTCCTGGCATCACTCAGCTGGCAGATGGAGGTTCAGACTGACAACACAGAGAAGTCACACCTGCTTTCAGATTTTGCTTTTAAAAAAAGCAATTAATGATCTTTTGCATTTCATGCAGTTAGGCTTTTATGTCTTTTTCATATGATTTATTTCAATATTTTTAGGCTTAGAAAATCCTTTGCATTGCCAAAATGAGATTAGAGTTTACGTATATTTTCTTCCAGTTTTTTATGGATTATTTCATATCATATACATTGTTTACATTTATTTTTTTAATTAATTTGGAATTAATTTTTGTTTATGGTCAGATCTATTATACATCAGCTTTTCTCAAATAACTAAACCTTCATCCCAAGGCTATTTAAAGCAGAGTCTTTTTCTCCCCAATAGTAGTTTTTGAGCCCTTGCTTGGGGTATGGCAGAAAATGACATGGTAATGAATTAAAATACTTCTAATGTATGAGGGAGACAATGAGTAGGGTATCTTCAACTTACCAATAGTTTTAATAAATCCACAAAAAAATAGTTGATACATAGGATTTTTTTTTTTTTTTTTTTTTTTTTTTGAGACAGAGTCTTGCTCTGTTGCCCAGGTTGGAGTGCAGTGGCAAGATCTCGGCTCACCACAACCTCTACCTCCCGGGTTGAAGCAATTCTCCTGACTCAGCCTCCTGAATAGCTGGGACTATGGGCACACACCACCACACCCGGCTAATTTTTGTATTTTTAGTAGAGATGGGGTTTTGCCATGTTAGCCTGGCTGGTCTCTAACTCCTGACCTCAGGTAATCCACCCACCTCGGTCTCCCAAAGTGCTAGGATTGCAGGCCTGAGCTGCCGTGCCTGGCCAGGGTTTTTTGTTTTGTTTTGTTTTGTTTTTTAATGGGCAAATGACCTGATTCGAAGGAGAGGAGCAATCATAGGAGATGGTAAAGAGTCGAGGCCTCAGAAACATCCTACCTGGATTTGAATTCCAATTTGAATTCCATGTTCCCTATCTCTCACTGTGTGCCTCAGTAACCTCATTTGGAAAGAAAGAATAACAAAATACCTCCTCAAAGCATCATTATAAACATTGAAAAGTTCACATATATAAAATATTTAGAATAATTGCCCACATACAGTAAGCTCTCAATAAATTTATCTAATAATATTATCAATATTTATTAAAAGTAAAACATACCAAACCTCATAAGTTATTAGGGAATTATACATTTAAACAGCAGTATTAAATTAAAATGGAACTATGACATCCAAAAAGTCCCTAATTATTATTTTTTAATCACTTCTAAATAAGGCATGGACTAAACAGGAAGTCACAGGGAAATTTAAAAAATATTTTTAATTCAATGGAAGTGAAAATATAATATATGAATATTTATGAGATGCAGCTTAAGCAGTACTTACAGAGAAATTTATAGCATTAAATACTTATATTAGAAAAAGGAAAGATCTTAAATAAATTATCGAGGCATCTACCTTAAATTTGAAAATAAATATCAAATTAAACCTAAATCAAGCACAAAGCAAGAAGTAATAAAGATAAGAGCAGTAATCAACGAAATTGAAAATAGAAAAACAAAAGTAAATCAATGAAAAACACCAATGGCTTATTTAAATAATCAATCAAATTGATAAATCTCTAACCAGACTATTCAAGAAAAAAAAAAAAAAAGAAGACGTACACCATTCATATCAGCATTAAAAAGGGGACATCAATACTGATCTTATACACATTAAAAGAATAACAAGGAAATATTACAAACAATTTTATATCCACAAATTCAACTTAGATGAAATGGAAAACTTCTTGCAAGACACAAACACCAAAGATCACTCCAGAAGAAATAAATAACCTGAATGGCCCTATATCAATGAAAGAAATTGAATTTGTAGTTAGAAACCTTTCCACAGAGGAAGCTCCAGGGCCAGGTGACTTCACAGGTGAACTCTACCAAACATTTAAGGAAGAAATAATCCGAATTCTATACAAATTATTCTAGAAAATACAAGAGGAGAGAATACTTCCCAACTCATTCTATGAGACCAATATTACTTTGACACCAAAAATAGACAAAAATAATATAAAAAAAGAAATTACAGTGGCCGGGCATGGTGGCTCATGCCTGTAATCCCAGCACTTTGGGAGGCTGAGGCGGGCAGGTCATGAGGTCAGGAGATCGAGACCATCCTGGCTAACGCAGTGAAACCCCATCTCAACTAAAAATACAAAAAAAAAAAAAAAAAAAAGAAAGAAATTACAGATCAGTATTCCTCCTGAAAAAAATAAAAAATATTAGTATATTGAATACAGCAGTATATAAAAATAATAATAACACATAACGCAAGTGAAGTTTTTCCTAGGACTGTAAGGTTTGTTTAACATTTGAAAATCAATCAATACACAGCAGGTTATCAAATAACATTGTTTAGTTCAAAGTGTTTCGTTATAATGCTGATGAGAAAAAAATTGATTTCCAGCCAAGGTCACTCACTGTCCGTGTGGAGTTTGCATGTCCTCCCCACGCCTGTGTGGGTTTTTTCCAGGCACTCCAGTTTCCTCCCACATCCCAGACATGTGCCCATTCAGTGAATAGGCATGTCTACATGGTCCCAACACGAGTGAGGGGGAGTGTGTGCGTGAGTGTGCCCTGCAATGGGATGACATCCTGTCCAGGGTGGGTTCCTACCTCGTGCTCTGAGCTTCTGGGATAGGCTCCAGATGCCTACCACCCTGAACCAGAATAGCAGCTGGAAAATGAAGGAATGAATACAAATGTCTGTCAAATAAAAACTCATAAAGTATATGCCAGTCATATAAATGCATATGAATAAACAGTGCTCAGTGATCCCACTATATTTGTTATTGTTTGTTTTATAACTGTATGGTGGCAAGAAGTGCTCCATATAATTTTCTCTTAGCAAAATCTCTTCCTTGATTTAACCCACTACTACTACACCAGCTTCACTCGCTGATTCACCAGAAACTGGGAAAACAATTATCTTACTTGTTTTTATGAATGTTTCTTAAGTGTATATATACCTCATATTTATTTCAATGTTTAATATAAAAAAATGTTTTGGGTCTTTATTTAGAAGTTCGATGATGTTTTTATGACCAGAAATAGGCCTCAGGAACTTAACTCTCACTTATATCAATTATCCTATAGTAAAATTGATTTTCTTTTTTTTTTGAGATGGAGTTACGTTCTTGCTGCCCAGGCTGGAGTGCAATGGCACAATCTTGGCTCACTGCAACCTCCACCTCCTGGGTTCAAGCAGTTCCCCTGCCTCAGCCTCCCAAGTAGCTGGGACTACAGGCAAGTGCCACCACATCCGGCTAATTTTTTGTATTTTTAATAGAGGCGGGGTTTCACCATGTTAGCCAGGATGGTCTCGATCTCCTGACCTCGTGATCCGCCTGCCTCAGCCTCTCAAAGTGCTGGGACTACAGGCATGAGCCACCGTGCCCAGCCTGATTTTTTTATACATCATTTCAATTAAAGTTGCAGTTTCCACGAACCTATTCACGATGTTAAATGAGGACTTACTATAATCTAATATATTGTATACTAAAAATGAAAAACCATGTGTTCATCCTTATAGGTGCAGCAAATCATTTGACAAAATTCAACATACACTCGTGATAATAACTCTCAGAAAACTAGAAGTAGAAAGGAATGTCTTCACTCTAAGAAAGAACACCTATGAAATACCTTGAGTTAATATCATCCTTAAAAATTCACAAATAGAAAATTAATAAATTGGAGCTCAGTAAAGTAAAAACATTTGCTCTTCCAAAAACAGTCAAAAATATAAAAATAAGAGGCAGACTGGAAAAAATATACTTGTAAAATACATATCTGATATGTACATCTGATAAAGAATTTATATCTAGAATATATGTGTAACTCCCAAATTCAATAAGAAAACATACATTCCAATTTTAAAAACAGGCCAAAGATTTGAAAAGATGGTTTACCAAAGAAGATATACAGATGGCAAATAGGTGCGTAAAAAGATGCTCAGCATCATTGGTAATTAGGGAAATGCAAACTAAAACCATGATGTGATGCCACTATACACCAGTTTGAATGACTAAAACAACAAATAAGCAAACAAAACAAAACAAAATTGAAAAGTCCAAGCGTTGTCAAAGAGCAGAACAACTAGAATAATCATGCATTGCTGGTGGGAATGCAAGATGGTAAACCACTTTGGAAAAAATTTGGTAATTCATCATAAAGTTAAATATAATTATCATATGACCTAGCGATCCCACTTCTAGGTATTTACCAAAGAGAAATGAAAATATATGGGCCCATTAGAACCTGTACATGAATATTTGCAGTGGCTTTCCCTGTAATTACCCAAAACTGGAAACAACACAAATGCCTTTCAAATGAACTGTGGTACATTTATATATTAGGATACTACTTAACAATAAAAAAGGAATAACTCAATTTTTAAAATGTGCCATGACACATACAAATCTCAGTGCATTATGCTGAGTGACACTCTTGTCACCTATACACAACAGTAAGCACAATCCAACTCCTAGCAAGACTAACATAAAACCTCATGCAAAATGGCTATTCACCTCAGTTTCTATCACCCAATAGGTCATATCCAACGTTCAATAAAAAATTGCAAGTCATGCTAAAAGCCAAAAAAATTTAAAAACTGTCTGAAGAGACAAAGCAAACAACAGAACCAGACTCATATACGGCAGGATGTTGAAATTATCAAATAGGGAATTTAAAATAACTATGACTACAATGCTAAGAGCACTAACAGAAAAAGTAGACAACATGCAAGAGCAGATGGGTAATGTAAGCAGAGAGATGACAACTCTAAGAAAGAATCAAGGAAAAAACAGAAATTGAAAACACTGGAACAGAAATGAAAAATGCCTTTGATGAGTTCACTGATAGAACTCTTTCATGGAGGATGAAAGAATAAGTGAACTGGAAAGTATGCCAATAGAAACTTCTCACATTGAAATACAAAGAGAAGAAAAAATTTAAAAAGTGAACAGTTATTTAAGAATTATGGGACATTTTGTAAAGGTGTAAAATATGTATAACTGAAATAGCAGAAGGGAAATAAAGAGAAAAAGGAGCAGAAGAAACCATTGAACTAATAGCCAAGAACATTCCAAATACAATGACAGACACCAAACCACAGATCCAGGAAGTTTAATGAAACTAAGCAGAATAAATACCAAAAAAATCTACACCTGGGCCTATCATATTCAAACTGGAAAAAAAAAAAAAACTCAAAGACAAAAAAGGAATCTTGAAAGAAGCCAGGAAAACAAACAAACAACAAACACCATACCAATAAAGGAAAAAGGATAAAATTACAGTGGATGTCTCTCAGAAATCATGCAAGCACAAAGACATTAGAGTGAGATATTTAAAGTGGTAAAAGAAAAAAAATCACTGACTGAGAATTATACATTCAGCAAAAATTATCCTTAAAAAAATGAAGGAGAAACAAAGACTTTCTTAGACAAGCAAAAAGTGAAGAAATTTATCATCGCAAACCAGCCCTCTAAGGAAATATCAAAAGAAGTTTTTTAGGCAGAAGGAAAAGTATATAGGTAAGAAACTCAGATCTGCATAAAGAAAAAAAGCATCAGAGGAGAAATACATGAAGGTAAAATAAAATCTTTCATTTTTATTATTCTTAATTGATCAATATGTATTCAAAGTAATAATAGTAACTATTTTGAGATTATAGCATATGAATAAGTAAAATGAATGGCAGCATGTTATAAAGGATAGGAGGGAGGAATTGGAAGTACTCTGTTAAAGGGTACCTGTACTACCCATGAAGCAGTATAGTGATATTTGAAAGTAGATCTAGATTAGTTGTGAATGCACATTGCAAAATCAGCAATCACTAAGAAACTTCTTAAAAGGTATAACTGAGGAGATAAAATGGAATCATATAGAATCCTTAGCTAAAACCAGAGAAGGCAAAAAAGAGAGGAAGAAAAACAGAAACAAAAACAAATGGAATGAACAGAGAAGTTACAGCCATGATAGATATTAATCCAACTGTATCAAGAATCACTTTAGATGTGAATGATCTAAATACACCAAGTAAAAGACAGAAAGTGACAGAGTTAATCTGGCTCATGCCTGTAATCCCGGCACTTTGGGAGGCCGAGGCGGGTGGATCACCTGAGGTCAGGAGTTCAACACCAGCCTCAGCAACATGGAGAAACCCTGTCTCTACTAAAAATACAAAAAGTACAAAATTAGCTGGGTGTGGTGGCACATGCCTGTAACCAGGAGGCCGAGGTTGCAGTGAGCCAAGATCATGCCATTGCACTCCAGCCTGGGCAACAAGAGCAAAACTCCATCTCAAAAATAATAAAATAAAAAATAACACCAAACTATATGTTAAGAAATTCACTTGAAATATAAAGACACAGAGATGTTAAAAGTAAATGAGTGGAGAAAATACACCATCTAACACTAATCAAAAGAAAACTGAGGCACTTGTATTAATTTTAGACAAAGTGAACTTCAAAATAAAGAAAATTATCAGGGATAAAGAGAGGCATCACATAATTATAAAGGATTTAGTTCTCCCAGAAGATATAACAATCCTTAACGGGTATGCACCTAACACCAGAGCATCAAAATATGTGAGATGAAAACTAATAGAGCTGGGAAATCTTTGTACCTTCCAATCAATTTTGCTATGAACCTAAAATGGCTCTAAAAATTAAAGTCTATTTTTTAAAAACTGATAAAACTGCAAAGAGAAATAGACAAACCACCGTTATAGCTGGAGACTTCAATACCCCTCTTCCAAGCACTAATAAATCAAGTAGGCAGAAAAGCAGTAAGGGTATTGTTAAACTAAACAGTATCATCAGTAAATTCTATCTAATCAACATTTATAGAATACTTCATTGAATAACAGCAGAATATACATTTCTCTCAAGCTTCCATGGAACATTTACCGAGATAGACCACATGCTAGGCCACAAAACCCACATTAACAAATTTAAAAGAATATAAATCATACTCATAAATCATAAAGTGTGTTCTCAGATCATGATGAATTTACATTACAAATCAATAACAGGAAGATAATTGAAAAATCCCCCCAAATTTGAAGACTAAACAGCACGTTTCTAATAATAAATGAATCAAAGAAGTCACAAGATGAGTTTTGTTAAAATATGATAAAAAGTTAACAGTGATTATTTCTGCATAGTAGAATGATATGTGTCAATTATTCTTTGATCATTTTTATGTTTTCCACAATTTCTTATGAGTTACTTTTATGCTCAGAAAAGAGTTTTAGATGGTTTTTTTAAATAGATATTTAAAAGATAGAATTTAAAGGCTATAGTTATCCATTGTGAATCAATTTTACAATAGCTGAGGTATCTATTTTGATTGACTCAGAGATTAAAGTGCCATTAAAATAAATAGAAATAACAGAAAAACAGCATGTTTGAGAACTAACAAAAATAATTTGGTTTGAAGTCTATTTGATTTTGAAACATGATTATTAAATACATCTAATGTATGCAACAAACTAAAGCCTGAAGCTCAGTAGGGTTGGACCTGTTTTTCCATCTCGTATGGGTGGCTCAAGTATTTAGACTAGAGGAGGTCACACAGGAAGAATGCGAAGGATGAAAAAAAGACCAAGGATGGACTCCAATGCCAACATTGAAGGGAAAGATGAAAGAGAAGAAAGCAAATGTTGAGATGATAGAAGGAGCAGTTGAAGTACAAATGGGAGAAAGCAATGTCACAGAAGTAAAGAAAGGAGAGAATTTTTAAAAATAAAGGAATTGCAGGCTCAGAAAGTACAAAGAAGTTAGATAAGTACTGAAAAAATAGCAGCATGTCAGCAATTTTGAAGTTAGGCTCTTTGTCTTCCTCACTTTGGTGTCACCAGTACTGGAGCCCAATTGCAGTGGGTTGAGCCATGATGGTAGGTGGGGAAATAGAATCAGAAAATGTATGTGATTCTTTTAAGGGATGTAAAGAGGAGGGGAGATATAAGGTCTCCATTTGTGAGGAAAGTAGACTTAAGGGAAAGTTTTTATGTTTTGTTTTATTTTGTTACTATTGAGGAAATTTGGCCATACAAATCAAAAAGAAGGAGCAAATCAAAAAGGAAGAGAATGAAGTTTGAGAAAAAGGACAGCTATTTGATGGAGGAAGATGAAAATCAGAGATAGAATTGTTGGTCTTAGAAATGATATATTAAGAACATATTCCTCCAAGATGAGAGGGAATGAAGTTTGAGTGAAGACAAAGATGGAAGATGGAGGGATGACAGTTCAAGAAGCCTGATACCTTTGAGTTTCTCCATGCAATAGGCTGTTAGGTTGAAGATCGGAGTGATAGAGAGGACTTGGATAATCTGGCAAGGATTTGAACAGCCACTGAAGGGAAGAGGGAAGAAGCTGGAGATAAGTCACAAAGCTGAGCTCAACTGGTGCTATGACAGGTCCAAGAAGAATCAGTTTTAAGTTTAAATTCTTTTCTATATTGGCTCCCACCCAAGAAGAGAGAAAGGGGTTTTCTGGGAAATTGGCCTCTTCCAGGTTTGAGAAAAGTGGCAAACATTAGTACAACCTTTTTTGTATCAGAATTTCATTTGAGGGCAGGAAGTGTGCTGGACACAAGTAGTATAAGTTCTGTCTCAAGAAACTACACAGCCTAGCACTTTGAGAGGCCAAGGTGGGTGGATCATCTGAGGTCAGGATTTCGAGACCAGCATGGCCAACATGGTGAAACCCTGTCTCTACTAAAAATACAAAAAAATTAGCCAGGCATTGTGGCGGGCCCCTGTTATCCCAGCTACTCAGGAGGCTGAGGCAGAATCACTTAAACCCGGGAAGTGGAGGTTGCAGTGAGCCGAGATGGTGCCATTGCACTCCAGCCTGGGCAACAAGAGTGAAACTCTGTCGAAAGAAAGAGAGAAAGAGAGAAAGAGAGGAAGGAAGGAAGGAAGGAAGGAAGGAAGGAAGGAAGGAAGGAAGGAAGGAAGGAAGGAAGGAAGGAAGGATAGAAGAAAGGAAACTCACAGCCTAATAGATATCCAGAGATTCCATCATATATCATCTCTATATGTATTCTATTTCAAGATGAGTCATGAAATTCTAAATAATAAAATGTATTTACATTTCTAAAAAGTATATACTTATTTATATACTTTCCTTTATATGTGCTTGATGGTCCTTTAAGAAAAAGCTAAATCAAATTGAAAGGTGTGTCAATTACAAAAAAGTTAAGTGACTACGTTTTTAGGGAAACACCCATGGCCACTACCTAAAATATTAATTTACTGGGAGGAGCTCAAGGCTGTTGAAACGTGTGGGTGTGGAAAAGAGAAAAGAACCTTCAGACATGCAGGGAAGTACTGGGCCAAAGAGAAAGGGAAGTTTCAAGTGTCAATTGGTGAAGATTAAATCCCTGTAATATCTTGATCTCAGGGTGTAGTAAATTGCAGGTTTTTGATAAGTTAGATAATCCTGAGTCAATTCTTCTCTATCTACTATGATTAAATGAGATATTTAGCAACCTAAAAGCAAATCTGAGCGTGTTAAGAATGCCATAAAACAGTCTCCTCACAACTACTGAACCTCTAGTTCACACCACCTGGCTCTGCTGCTCCTCTAGGCTGGAGTGGCCTGACCCTCTCTCTCTCTTTGTCTATGTCAGTCTATCCCACAGGACTCAGCAAAGGCCCATATGCTGCATGAAGCCTCTGTAACCACTCCAGCTGAGAGATGGCACATTCTTTTGAACGTCTGTCTCTACTGCTTATTTGGCATAAAAGAAAGAGCACAGGCTCCAGGGTTATGTGAATTCAATCACTCCATTCTCACCTGCCATGTGACCTTGGACAGGTCAAAGCCTCTCAGAACCTCGCCCTCCTCTCATCTTGCTTTGGTGTGTCTATACTACACGTGTGTATTGCCTCCCATCAGGACTAGCTATGCAATTTGCAATGCCCAGTGCAAAATGAGAATGTGAGACCCCTTGTTCAGATAGCAGGGGAAAAAAGCTTTTTCCTTTCATCCATAGGTAATCTCTTTCTCTCAACTTGTGACGGTGTTTTTGATTTGCTATTTATTGTCACACACTCCCTTGGGCATAGGGATTTTTGCAACATAAGTGGCCCCTGCAACTCAGCATCTGGGTGTATGTGTCTGACCTTAACTCTCCTGTACCTCTAGCCGTGTACCACCAGTAGAGAGTAGAGGAGTGGTGATCAAGAACCCATCCAGGGAGGTGGGCATAGCAGGACCACGTGTGAACCAAGGCTCCAAGCAGGAAGAATGCAAAAGATGAAAGAAATGCTCCATTGTCCCATTCACTCCACTTAGAAAACAAAAATTCAAAAATAAAAGTATTAGGATTTTCAAGGTGGCAACTGCAAAGCACTAAACCCAAGTGTGGGGCTCTGTTCCAAGTGTGGGCCCTCTGCGACTGCACTAGTCACACATCTATAAAGCCAGCCCTGCCGCTCGTATAGATTTCAGGATCTTGGAGTGTGAGCATTGTTTGTTTTACATCTTTAAATCTTCTGTAGCACTTGTGCTTAATTGGGGCATGGCATTAGCTGCAGCATGATGCATTGCTATTAATGGGCTATTTTTCAATATGAGAAAATGAGTAGGGTGTTGTGGGCCCAGTGACCCATTTCTGAGCAAGCAAATGATAGAACTTTCCTGGCATGGATGAGAGGTTTCTATTCAAATCCAGTGGGACCTCTGAAGGAAACGCACACTCCAGAATGAATCCTGATGGATATGTTTTATTAAGCATTTCCAGGAATTACAGACTAGGAATGTAGGTAGGGAGAGAGCATAATTGAATAAACATGGAAACTCAAAATTCCCTGAGGCACCCCTGAGGATCCAATGTCACCATCTGAAGATGTGTTCTTTCAGAAGTGAAAAGATTGCATATGTGTATATTGTGTTCTATGTAAGACGTAGAAAAGGAAACCAGTTCTCACCGGTCACCCTACAGAAAACTCGATGATTTACAAAACTGTGCTTCATTGTTCATTGGCCTTAGGGCAAGTCCTTTACTTTGGCCTTTTCTGCCTGGGAAGCCATGGTGTGGTGGCCTGGGGTCCTCACAAGGCCCTGGCTCTAGGCACTGCTCTGCCAGCGCTAGCACTTTGGTTCCAACCATTTGGGATCTTATTCTCATATTTTAATGAGCAATTTAGTCATTTCCCAGCCTGACTGCTGTTACTTAATGAACACACCATCAGTGTGAGTGCTTTTACACCATTATCTCTAAACCATTTCAATATGAACACTGAACAAAAAGTATAGTGTTATTATTTCTGGATTAGCCAGGACGTAATTATAAAGCAATATGTTGCTATCACTTTGTGATTTCTATTCCTCATATGGGCATACTTTCTTTCAATCTTTTTCAGAATGGAAGTGTTTAACCAGGCTTGATTGTCCTTCACGATGATAAACATGAAGTTATTGGTCAGCGTTGTCTTTACCTCTACTTTCATATATTTTATACACATGATGCAATTACTCAGGAGATCTTCTTTTAGCAAGATTTTTCCAAACCCTACTTATATCACTCTATCACTCAAGGTAACAACTAATCTTAGGCATAATATATCACTGCCTGCCTCTGAGGGGATCCAGAAGGTTTGGCAAACGCAATTGAACAGACATACGAACAGCCACAGAAAGGCAGAGTTATATGTATTTTGGAAGGCAATGGTCCCAGAGGAAACAACAGAAATATCTACTCAGTAATGCAAAGTGCTCCCTCCACTCTGCTGTAACTCAAAAAGAATTTCTCCCCTATACAAAACTAATTATGTATTAAGTTTGGATTTTCTGGAACTTGAAGCTCCTCTAGCAATAACTATTAAAATGTTATTTTACATGTTTCTATTGCTATTTTTTTACATGTGTCATTCCTAGCCATAAGTACATGTGGAGGCTTTGATAAGGGTGTGTCACTGCTGCAAGCACCAAGGCTGTAGTCATCGGAACCATCATGAGAGTCTTAGCTACAGGCTGGGAAATCAAGACCAGGGAGGGGTAGAAATTTCTCCACAGTGAAGTAAGTGTATTCAGACCTCATAATGAACCGCTTGACTGGGGACCATCAAAAGGACCATCAGACTGGTGAGCAGTTTGCTCAGAAAGACAAGAGTAAAGGCAAGAAGACTGAAATAGAGTCTCTGCATGAAGGGACTTCCACACTCAAACAGATAAATTATCATTTGCAGGCAAATGGACTAAGGCCAGTTGAGTCCTAACTATCAGAAAATGGAGCAAGAATGAAAAGGAAGCCAAGGTTACTAAGGGCTTCATAGGTATTAACAACCACTAGGTCAGCCCATTAACATGTCTGTACAGAGACGGAATCTTGAATAAGAATATTTAATGATTAAAATGTACCCTATAGGCAAACATTCCGTTCCACTCAGAGAACAAGAAGGAATGTGAAAAGTCTGATTTCTGTGGGAAAGCACTTTGGTTCCAACCATCTGGGATCTGATTGACATCTTTAAATGAGCAGTTTAGTCCTTTGCAGGCCTCCCTCCAGTTGCACAGAGGAGCATATTGCACATGGGATGCATCCCGTCTGCTCCACACAGAGGGAGTTTCCACTGAGCACAACACAGGGTGTGGAGTAGAATGAAGCCTTGGGTGTGTGTGCATTGTGAGATAAAATGATGATAGGGGCTTGTTTCTTGGCATGGCCCAGCATCAATCTCTGTAGGCGGGGCAGGCTCTATTTACCCATGGGCTGGTTTGTTCCACACTAACCCCAAGCCACAGAGGTCACACCATCAACTGAGACTCCTCCCTCAATGTGTCATCACAGCCAGTGTAGGGCAGCCGCTCTCAGGCTGGCACCAAAACCAGAAATGACTAAATATAACACACTTTTTATCCTGTAGCTTAACATCTCCTCTACACAAGTAAAATTTTTACAAGGTGCCTACTGAGCACCATATATGTGTCTGCATATTTTAGATTCTATGGAGGTGACCAAAAACATCGGTATGTTCTGTCTTCCTGGGAAGACATTCTTCTTCATGGGAAGAATGAAACATAAAACGCAGTTCTCAGGGCAAAAGTCTTGCTCATGCTTCATTAGGACTTTTGGCCTTGGATGAGACCAGGATTGAGGTGAGGGTTGACCCCCACCTCGACTCCCACATTCCCTCTCCCCCAACCTCCCACACCACACAAAGTACAGAAAAAGAGTTTTTCTGGTTGTAGAGCCATTGAAGTAACAATATTGTATAAAGGAGGAATTTCTTCTCTTTTACCCACAAGAAACCTAAGGCCTAAAGGAAAAAAATAAATGACTCATTGAAAGATGGGAAAATAGAATCTAGGTCTCCTGGCTCCCAGCTTCATCCAGTAGCTCCCCAAATGGGTTTTCAAATCCAGGGTGCATCCTCAGAGGCGGCACAATTGTTTCACTAAGGCAGGGGTCCCCAGAGTTGTTATGAGATGTTAAGACAAATAAATAAAAGAAAAAGGGAAAACAATCAGGTTCTGTAGTCAATTAAGATGAGAAGAATCTGGACGAAACATAGATTTTTCCCCTATAAATTTCTTAGCCCATTTGATGTGTGAATGTGAATTGTCAGTCTCTAAGGGGGGGATTATTGGACCCTGAACTCTGCCTACGTATCTATGTATGTGTGTGTATCTATGTATGTGTATGTGTGTATGAATGTATGTATGTATGTATGTATGTATGTATCTATCTATCTATCTATCTATCTATCTATATCTGTCTATCTGTCATGGAACATCTTCCAGACCAGCATTTCACAGGTCCACTGCAGAACTTCAGGCCCTTGACCTCGGCATGACATGCAAAATGTGGCTGGGCACTGCACCTGTGTACCAAGATGACTACCGGTGGCTGAGTTTAAATGTAGAGACCATGCTGCCCACTCATTGACTTCTCAGTGATATAAAGTTTCCTAAAGCAGATGAAGGCCTCTTCACACATGTCTGCCCCTTACTCCAGGCTTATTACCTTTTGTGGATAAAGAGTGAGTTTGAAAGAAATCAGTGGACACATTAAAAAATATCCAGTAATACTGCAGCTGTTCTAATCCACTCCTACCAACATTTTTGAAGAGATGTTGATAGCAAATCAAGTTTTATAACCATGTGATCCCATCTTATGGTTTCAATCCATGCACAGGAGGAAAATTGTGGGCACAAAGTTTCCAAAGGGAAAATTTACAGATTGGTAGTTAATGAAATACAGTTTTCCTCTTTGGCAAATGTAATTTACTAGCTTCACTGTATAGGAAGAAGCAGGAAAAAAATTAAAACCAACTCACCTCCAAACCTGTTTTGAGCTTTTACTTGTCTGCCCAATTGACAGTTTCTACCCTCTGCTTTTGATGAAAATGTTTTTTATTATTTTAATGTAACTTCTGAAAACTAAATTATCTGGAAGCAAATAAAAAGATATTGCTTTTATAGTTCCCAGAAGGAAAAAACAAACACTAGGAAAGTTCTATCTAGCAGATGGGGGAGATGTGATGGAGGCAGTGATATTTGAGCTGAGCCTTGAACAATGAACAGGACTCTACAAGAGAGAGGCTAGGGGGTGACCCTTCAAGATAAAACAACAGCATGTACAAAGGCATGGAGACATACACATCTTGACTTTTCCAGGAATGGTGGGAACGCTGGTGGAGCTAGAATGTAGGTACATAGCATAAAGCGGCACATGGGAAGCCTTTGGAAATCTTATTACGAAGGACCCTGGATGCCATTCCAATGACTTTGCATTTTCTGTAGGCTGCCAGTGAAATTTCCAAGAATGATAGAGTCATGTCTATCTATGCACTTCAGAAAGACAACCTCAGGGTTAATGAAGAAAATGCATTGGAATATAAGAAACTGGTGACCAGAGTGATGATCAATTGCATGACTGTTGTGAAAGTCCAAGTGAAGGGAGCTGTGGGCAAGGTCAGAGTTGAGAGGCATTTCAAAGATAAAATGACAGTAACTAACTGGATGTGAGGCTGAGAAGAAAGGGCTGTACCAGATATATGGTGCTATCATTAAGTGAGCTCAACATTGCAGAAAAGGGATAGGTTTGGTGGGAGTTGCTCACAAAACGTGTTTAGTCTAAGCAAAACTATTGACATGGGCTCAGATAAAAGTTAAGAAGAGGAAACCATTCCTACATTCCTATAGGAGCTGCTATCAGGAAGGCCTAGTATACACATGGCTTTTCAGCTGTGATTTTGTTTGATTTTAGGGATTATTCATTTTCTGAATCTGAGCAATGTTAATGTGTAAAATATTCACACCCACAGCTTCGATTGGGTGAGAAGTTATCATAAATCATATTGAGTTTGTTGTGATACCTTCAGCTTCAACAAGTGATGAGTCAGGTCAACTCCATGTGAAAGTTCCTTGCTAAGCATGCAGATATTCTGAAAGGTTTCCTGGTACACTGGCTCATGGCACAGATACGAAAAATTGAGGAAGATAAGTTTGACCCCACCTGATAACACCTAGTTTGAGTCAACCTGGTTAAGTACAAATATGAGAAGGCTTCTCATTCAGCTCCATGCTTGCCTGCTCCTCTGTCACTGCTTTTGGAAAGACAAGATGAAGTTCACAGTGAGTAGATTTTTCCTTTTGAATTTACCGCCATATAGTTGGAGACTGTCAATATTCTGAGATTTAGGAGGTCTGCTTCTTATGGCCCCATCATGGAAAATTTGTTTAAAAAAATTCTCTTTTCAAACACATGGACACAGAGAGGGGAACAACACACACCAGGTCCTGTTGGGGGGTGGAGAGTGAGGGGAGGGAACTTAGAGGACGGGTCAATAGGGGCAGCAAACCACCACGGCACACATATACCTGTGTAACAAACCTGCACGTTCTGCACATGTATCCCTTTTTTTTAGAAGGAGAAATAATGAAAAAAAATTTTTCTATTTATGTAATCGTGGCATTTATAAGCATCTCTATAGAGAAGGATAATTGTGCTGAGATTAGACAGCTGTCTGAGCACCATACACTGACCTATTTTTAACAAAATGACTTTCCACATCACCTGATTCCGGTCTCCATGCAGGGTAAGCAGTTCCTAAGCCCCAGAAAGTGCCGATCATCCCTCATTCTTGAATTCTTCCTTTTATTTACCAAAATTCCTGAGCATGTTCAGGCAAGATGAAAAGCTTATTATCAAAATAAGTGGCTGAGATAGACTTCTTGTCACATTTGTTACAGTAAAATGGGTCTCCGAGAAAGAAAGATTTGCCTTGGGCTCTAGCATGGCCATTTATTTAAGAAAGCATCTGAAACATGAAGCTACCACAGCATCTCTCCTGCGCTTCCAGGCAGAAGCCTGAGAGTCTAGGAGGAGGTGGACCGAGAAACCCTGCCAAAGTAACTAGTAGTGCCGGGTTTCTCACAACACGATGCAAAGGGGCTAGAATCAGATGACTATTTTCATGTTTCAACATACTACGCACTGGAAAACGTTACGGCAGACTCTACTTTATGATGGGGCTGCAAATGTAAAACGATTACCTAGAACTAGGTCCTCTTAAGAGCAGCAAAGTTTAAAAGGGTCAGAGGGAGCTCCAGACACAGGTTAGATTTGATTTCTCTCCTAGTTCTGCTGTGAACAAGAGGTATAAATTTGGACAACTCACTTAACCCCTGAAGCTCAGTTACCTTATCTATAAAATGATTGCATTGTACTAGGTGTTCTCTAAAATTTCTTCTACCTCTGACTTTTTAGGAGACTAATTTTTTAACTCCTTCTTAAGCTATTGGGAAAAAAATTTAAATTTTTTTTAAAGTTACCTTGAATCTCTAGAGCAGTTCTCAAAACTATTTTGTCCCAGGCAAAGGAAATGAGACTAGATACCCAGAATGAGGCACCCTGCATAAAGCTCTATGCTCTGACAACCAATGTCAGGGACCCTGTGATAAATAATTAAACCAAATATCCTGGGACACCGCTAGTGACACTCTATCCTTGCTTTCTCATTGTTGGCATCCAACCTGCCTAATAATCCATTGCTTTGGAAAGTTTTTTTCAATAAAAAGATTATTTCTATTAGGAAGAAAACATCCCATGTTAAATAGGAAAATTAACTGAAATCATTTTCAGATGTGATTTTTAGAACTTATAGCCATTTCAAACCATAGTATTCATTTATACTGTGCTATTTATTGTAAAACTTATTTTTTCCCAAGGAAAATAAGACGGTTTGCTTTATTTTAAAACAGTAACTTTCTTATATTGGGGCACTGACCAAAATTCAATACTGATACAAATATGTTTCCTAGGAGGTCACAATATGTGCCAGGTGAATTTTCTGAATTTCTCTAAAGAGAGAATTTTAAACCTTATAAAACAATTAGAAACAAGTGAGTGAGAGGTGAACATAAACAACCTGTGTAACATAAGCCATAGTACAAATTTAAGATGAATAACCAAGCCATGTCAGTTACCCCAAGTCATTTTTGTTAATATTTAGGAGAATGCACATATTTTCAATAACTTAAAAGTGAATCTTTACTCCCATCTCTTAATACTCGAAGAAGTATAACTTTCTTCTTTTACTAGATTTAAATAATCCAAATATCTACTCAAGGTAGGATGCTCTGTCATTAACTATAGCTGAGTTTATCCAAAATAGAAAAATCGTGAAGATTTATAAAGCATTTAAAAAATAATCATTTATAGCAAGTCCTTGAAAGCTCTAAATAAGAAAGGCAGTTCTCTACTTTCTAATAACACCTATGGTTTATATTACATAATATAATTCAACAAAACAGCATTCTGACCAATGATAATTTATAGGAAATTCATTTGCCAAGTATATGTTTTATTATAAAGTTAATATTTTGACCAATCTAAAAAATTTTTAAACTCTATTCTGACATTTCCAGAAGTATTATCTTAGCAAAGTCATCTTTATGATGCCACTTATTAAACTGAAGAGAAACAAGATGGTACATTCTGGGTTTTACTTTAAAAGGGATTTGATTCAATAATTTGGTTTATCACTACTTGAAAATTACATTTTCTTCCTCAGTACTGGATGGCAATGAGATGAAAGCAGCTTTCCTGGCTCTCAACTTCCCTTCTTCATCAATTTTTCCAGCATTTCATAAGACCTACACTAAAAATTCTAAAACTATATATCACATTAATATAATTACTTATAATTAATCGGCAATTTCACATTATCATTAAAACTTTTACGGTTAAAAAATGCAAGGTAAGAGAAGAAGAAAACACATTGAACTAGCACTGAACACATTGGTAAAATTAGCGGATACTTTTTATAAGCTTGGATAGAGGAAGAAAGAAGAAGACATCATTTTTCCATGTAACAGGAGACCAATGTTGTTTGTGATTTCAGGTTGTCTTTGCTGGACTTCTTGGAGTCTTTCTAGCTCCTGCCCTTGCTAGCTATGTAAGTCTCACCTTTTCAAGTTTGCTACCAAAATGCATTTGTAAGGAAATGTGGTATTAAATCACTCTCAATCTCTTATAAACTTCAGAATATTAACATCAACGATGACAACAACAAGGCTGGAAGTGGGCAGCAGTCAGTGAGTGTCAACAATGAACACAATGTGGCCAATGTTGACAATAACAATGGATGGGACTCCTGGAATTCCATCTGGGATTATGGAAATGTAGGTAGCCAATGTGTAATTTTCACTTTGTTGTTTAAAAATAGGATTTCTTTTTAACAAAAAATGTGCATGTTAACCATAAAGAAATTAAAAATAAATTCTAATTACACATAGCATGCAGTTAAAAGTAAAGGTTCCCATTTTGCTCATCCAATTTTGTTCCCTAGAGATAACTACTGTTAATAAGTGTTGCATGATCAGTTAAAATTCAAACCAATAAACACTATGTTCAAGGGATTGTGGGTATATACAGCAAATATGAACATCCTTTTGCCTTGCCTGCAGATACCCTCAATAATGCTGAAAGACTTATACAACATTACTGCTTCCAAAGCTTAGACTATCTCACTTTGTTTTCAAAGGAGGTTTTATGACCTTCTAAAGAGATTGAAATTGACATTTCACCTAAAACTCTGGAAATGTAAATGACAATATTAATTGGTAAGAGAGGAAAGAAGAAAGAAAGAAAGAGAGAGAAAGAAAGAAAAAAGAAAGAGAGAGAAAGAAAAAGAGAGAGAAAGAGAGAAGGAAAGAAAGAGAGAAGGAAAGGAAAAGAGAAGCAAAGAAAGAGAGGAGCAAAGAAAGAGAGGAGCAAAGAAAGGAACACTTAGCATTGGTTAGGAGACCCAACTCTGGAATTATCAGCTATATGTTTAACAAACGTTGTACTTTTAAACAGCAAACTCTTTATTGTTTCAATTTTATCTGGTCAATTGGAAAAATAATTTTTGTCTTACCTGTCTCCTTGAAATGTGAGGATCAAAGGAGACTAAAACGTGATAGCTTTTAAAGTCTATTTCAGTAAAACAGACTTATATAGAGGGGTTTTTATCATGCTAGAACCTGAAAATAAGGCAAACCAGTTAGATGCTCAGTCTCTACCCTCACAGAATTGCAGTCCGTCCTCACAAATGTCAGCAATAAATATGATTGCCAAGCAGTGCCCCATCCAGTGCTCTTATCCCAGCTCATTACGATCTTGGAGTTCCATTTCTCCCTGCAGGTGGAACTGACTTCTGATAAGAAAAGCTCCTTGGAGAACACATGCCTCACTATTTGCCATGTACTTTAACAGGGCTTTGCTGCAACCAGACTCTTTCAAAAGAAGGCATGCATTGTGCACAAAATGAACGAGGAAGTCATGCCCTCCATTCAATCCCTTGATGCACTGGTCAAGGAAAAGAAGGTAAAAATAAAAAGCTTTTAATTTTTGGTGAGGGGAGAGGTTTTACATCCTTCAGTAAATAACGAGAAGATCACAGTCATTCCCTCTTGACTACAGTATGTTGTAGTGTGCAGCGCAAAGGGGGAAGTTATTGGTGATTGCCTGAAGGAAGGCAACTTCTGCCACATCAAATGCTGTGGCTCACACCTACCTCCACAACCGCTGAGGAAAGCACTTGAAACCTTGACTGTTAGAGGAGCAAAGCTCCGGTCACACCAATAGGAGCCTCAGTACTTTGCCAAGGACATTTTTCTGCAAGAGTTAGTTAGGGTTATTAGATTTAGCAAATGAAAATAGAAGATATCCAGTTAGGTTTGAATTTTAGGTAAGCAGCAGGTCTTTTTAGTATAATATATCCTATGCAATATTTGGGATATACTAAAAAAAGATCCATTGTTTATCTGAAATTCAAATGTAACTGGATATCGTGTATTTTGTCTGGCCATACTAATCCAGGTGAGTGGAAAGAAGAGATCCATAATGCTTTAAAATGTTTGCCTGAGTTCATATTCCTATAACTGATAAATGGGTACCTTTCATTGACAAGGTAGAGAAAATAAATAAACTGCATTCTCAGAAGATGATTATTACATAGTCTAATCCAAGGAATCTATGATGACCAAATGAGGTCCAAGTTTCAGAATAAATTTAGCCTCAGACTTCTGTTTTTATGAGAAGCTGAGGTTTCAAACCAGCTAAATCCCTTAGGACATTTAGAAATGCTAAGATATACAGAATAAGCTAGAAATGGCTCTTCTTCATCTTGATTATGGAAAAATTTAGCTGAGCAATACTCACTGTTGGCCTTGTATATGCCTCAAGTCAACAAACCACTAGGCTTGGCATTCATTCTCTCCCATTCTTCCTTTCTACCTGTCTTTTCCACACTCAGCTTCAGGGTAAGGGACCAGGAGGACCACCTCCCAAGGGCCTGATGTACTCAGTCAACCCGATCAAAGTCGATGACCTGAGCAAGTTCGGAAAAAACATTGCAAACATGTGTGATGGGATTCCAACATACCTGGCTGAGGAGATGCAAGGTGAGTAGCATCCCTGCTGAGCACCCCAAGTTAGTGCTGGTGGGATTGTCAGACTATCCTCACGCGTGTCCATAGTGGGCACCAGTGATGCAGGGATGGTCTTCAAGGCCAACTTTCGTGCAGTGCTTGCTGTGTGCCGGGTACTGTTCTATGTGCTTTAAGTGCGTTAACCCGGTTGGTTCTTCACAGCAATTTTACAGGTTCTATTTTAATCCTACTTTATGGATAAGGAAACTGAGGTACAGAGAGGTCACAAAATCCTTGCCTGGGTCAATTCCAATCATTTTGGTTCTGGATTCTGTGCTCTTAAATATTATGGAACACTGCCTTTTAAGTGTGAATCAAGAGTAGACTCAAGTCATATTCAAAAGAATGCATGAATGGCTAAATGAAAGAAGAATGCTAATAGAATCTACTAACTTTCTATAGCTCAGGCAATCACTTAATTTCTGGACATTCAAACAACAGCTGCACAAAAACAAAGTGTCTACCTAGGGACCTAACTTAACAGCAGTTTTCCAGATCTCCGAATTGATTGATTTCATCACAACAGATAGATAAACCTTGACATTAGCGCATAGCTAGTTTGGAAACCCCTACTCCCCCAATCCGCTGCAAGAAAAGAGTCCTTGAATAGACAGTAATATAGGCTTCTTCTTTTCTCTTTATTAGGGGCAAGCCTGATGTTTTACTCAGAAAAGTGCTTCACGACCAGTATACTATGGATTTTGGACATTTCCTTCTGTGGAGAAACGGTGGAGAACTAAACAATTTTTTAAAGCCACTATGGATTTAGTCATCTGAATGTGCTGTGCAGAAAATGTATGGGCTCTAGTGGTTTTTACCATGTCATTCTGAAATTTTTCTCTATTAGTTATGTTTGATATCTTTAAGTTTCAATAAAATCATTTAGCATTGAATTCAGTGTATACTCACATTTCTTACAATTTCTTATGACTTGGAATGCACAGGATCAAAAGTGCAATGTGGTGGTGGCAAGTTGTTGAAGTGCATTAGACTCAACTGTTAGCCTATATTCAAGACCTGTCTCCTGTAAAGAACCCCTTCAGGTGCTTCAGACACCACTAGCCACAACCCTGGGAATGGTTCCAAGACTCTCCAACTGCTCTGAAGGCTGCTCTATAGTTGTTGTGCACAGTAACGTTTCAGATCAGCAAGGACAGAAATTTCACTCAGAGTCGCACAAGCCAGAAAGGGAGGTTTGTTGCAAGGATATAAGAATATCTCAAAAAATCTGAGGGCAAGAAAAGCAGCTGGTTATCAAAGACCACATTCAGGAACTCTGCTGACACCAAGACCCAAGTCTGCTTCTCTCCCTGAAGCCACGCGTTACCTCTTCTCTCTTCTTCTCTAAATTTTGCTTCCCTCTTTTTTGCATATTGCAGATGGATTTTTTTGTGCTCATGGCACAGAATGGCTGAACCAAATTTTCAGCCTCATCTCTCGTGTTTACATGTCTTTCAAGAGGTAATAACTCATGTTGAATACCAATTCCATTTTCCTTGATTCTGTTTGGCTCAAAGTTAGCAACTTCCATTCACTGATGGCCAGGAAATTGAAAGGTCTCAGAGAAAATAGAGACTCTAAATATTGTGTATTACAATACAAAACTGTTAATTTTTAAAAGTTGCTCCCATACATCATTTTTTAATCCCCAGTGCCATAGGGGAATATCTAATCCATTCCCATGTCTTCAGGTGAAATAGCCACAGATAATCCTAACAAATTAGAAAACTAGAGACATTGATTCTCACCATTTGGAAAAATGCTAATATTTACCAGTTTTGATTGGGATGAAACTGCTATATTTTTCCTCATACTGATATTATTTCATAACTGTTCACATGAAGTGTGCTATGAGGTTGGTAGAACTTCCAAAATATTCTGAAGCCATGAGAGGTAAAAACTTTTCAAAACCCCATCAAAGATCATGGCCTTAGATATTTCCCTACTGTGAGTGAGAAAGAAATAAAACTGTGACTCATAAACTGGATACAATGTCATCTACCTGACTTTTGGGAACTGGTAAATCCCATGTTTCTTAGAATTGTCTAGCCCCTATTTCAGGATAAAAAATTAAATTCACTAGGAATATATAAAAATTCTAGATTATATATACTTACCAAAATACATAAAAGAAAAATTATAAGAATTGAGGGGAATTTAACAATTTCATTATCCTAGTTGAAGATTTTAACCTATATCTTTCAATAAGCTATAAATGAAGTAGTTACAGATATAAAAAATGTTTAACACAATTAACAAGCTTATGTTAATAAACATATGTAGAACACTGCAGAATATATATCCTCTTAAGCATGTATGAAATATTTACGGCCGGGCGCGGTGGCTCACGTCTGCAATCCCAGCACTTTGGGAGGCTGAGGCGGGTGGATCGCGAGGTCAGGAGATCGAGACCATTCTGGGTAACACGGTGAAACCCTGTCTCTATTAAAAACACACACACAAAAAAAAAATTAGCGAGGTGTGGTGGCGGGCGCCTGTAGTCCCAGCTACTTGGGAGGATGAGGCAGAAGAGTGGCATGAACCCGGGAGGCGGAGCCTGCAGTGAGCCTAGATCGCTCCACTGCACTCCAGCCTGGGCGACAGAGCGAGATTCTGTCTCAAAAAAAAAAAAAAGAAAGAAAGAAAAGAAACATTTACAAATATTGGTCATTGCTGAGACATAAATAAAATCTCAAAAAAAGTCAAATGATTGGCATCATAAAAGAAGAAATTTTATGACCTAATTTTAATTAGGATAAAATAAACATTTTTCTCTAAATAAAACCAAATTGCCCATTTGTTTTGAAATCAGGTACACTAATTCTAAATAATACAAGCGCTAAGAAAAAATTCATGAATAAAAGTAAAACACATTTAGAACTGTGCAATAATGAAAACACTGCATATAAAACCTTGTAAGTAGTAGCTATAGCAATGTGTAGTGAAAAACTGATAGCCTTAAATCTTTATTTTATAGAAGAATGGCTGAACATTGAGTTAGGCCTTCAATTTTACAAATGAGTGATAAGCATAGTGTATACAAAATACACACGAGGAAAGAAATAATATTGACAATTCAGAAATTAATAAAATTGAAAACAAATGTACAATAGTAGTAAAGGAATAGGGTCAAAAGTTTATAAACTTCACAAGAGAAAATTCCAGACCAAGATGGTTTTTACAGGCAATCTAACAAATATTGAAGATAAAAATTACTCTAAGCTTATACAAACTATTCAAATGTATAGGGGGAAAACAAAACCAGGAGTACTTCCAACTCATTTCATAAGAATATTATTAACTTGATTTCAAAACCTGACATGGATTGCATGAAAAAGTGAAATTAAAGAGTGATCTCTGTCATAAATATAGATGCAAAATTTCTTAACAAAATCATTGCAAATCAGTTGGGCAATGTATACAAAAGATAATATAGCGTGATTAGGTTGGATGTTTCACAGCAATCCAAGTTGATTTGATCATAGGAAATAATGTAATTTGCTGCATTAAAAGACAACAATTTTGTGATATATCTCAATAGCAACAAAAATACATAGTAAATTTGAATATTCATACTTAAAAGAAGTAATTCTTCGAAATTTAGGAATCAGAAGAAACTTCATTAAACTAAGATCATCCCCTCCAAAAATCTACTGTAAGTATCATATAAAACAATGAAAGCATTCCTATTAAAAAAGAAATAAAACAAGATGCCTGCCATCACGATTTCTAGAAACATTGTACTGAAAGTTAGTAAAGCAAGAAAAATAAATAAAAAGACATAAAGATTAGAAAGAAAGCAGAAAAAAGCCATCATTCTGCCCAGATGACATGATTTTCTGTGTATAAACTCAAACAAACCTATATAAGTTATGGGAGTCAGAGAATTTAGGGATTTCTAAGTACCGAAATGACAATCAAATATGAATTGTATTTTTAATGCATCAGCAGCAAACATAGAAACTTTAATTTTTTGTAGATACACTTATAATTGCAAAAGATATGGCATACCTAGGAAAAACTATTTAATAATATTTCTTAAGCACCTTAATAGTGCTACATCCATAGCACTATTCCATTATAGAAATCCATCAGCATATAAAAATGCAAAGATCCCTGCCTCTTTTAGCTAACATTTTAGTTAGAGGAGACAGAAATAATGATAAATATAATTAATTAATAGTACGATATTTTGTAGGATAGTAATTTATACTGTAACATAGTAGCATAGTATTTTTTCTTAGCATGCTAAGAAAAAAAGTACTGAGCAGAGTAAGAGGAATCAAGAGTGTCAGGAGGTAAGAGGCAGTTTGTAATTTTTAATAGGGTATTTGGGATACACATCATTGAGAAGATGACATTTGAACAAAGACTGAAGGAGATGATGTTCTTAGCCATGCCAATATTTCTGAAAGAAAAGCATTATGAGCGGAGGAAACAGCCAGTGTTAAGGCCTAAGACAGAAGTGTGTCTGGCACATTAAAAGTACAGCAAGGAGGTCAATGTGGCTGAAGCAGAATAAGCAAAGCAGAGAGTAATACGAGATGAGGGCAGAAGGGTAATGGAAAACTAAATCATGAAGAGCCCCTTTGGGTGTTACTCTGAGTAAAACAGGGAGACATTGCAGGAATTTGAGCAGAGATAAGATATCATTTTGCTAAGTAATAACTAACAAAAGAAGTGCTAGACTTCTATGGAAACTTTATTGAGATGTTAAGGTAAACTAAATAAACGCAGAGATACACCATAGCCTTGAATTAGAAGATTTAATATTACAAAAATGTCAGCTCTTCTGCAATCTATAGATTCAAGGCAAATTGTAAACAAATTTTCAACATATTGTGTGTGTGTGTGCATGTGTGTGTGTGTGTGTGTGTCTAGTACATAACAAACTAAATTTAGAATATACATGGAAGATCAGGAGTCAGTTGGGAGACAGTTCTCCATGAGTTGTTGGTGCTTCTATACATCTTGTGAGTAGAAGCACTGACTGCCCTTTGTTCTTAACTAATTTTTGCAAAGATTTTTTTGTATGACAAATAGCTTTGGAAGATAGAGATAGTGTCTTCCTTTAGAAGAAAGAGCAAGCATGCTATTATAAAAGATTTGAGTTCCCAAAGCTCAGGGTTTCTCTCAGTAATGCAATCCACTGTGTGTGCAAGCATCAATCTTGGTCTACATCATCACTTCTATGAGACTTATAGGCAATGAGCACTGACACAAACATGCTCATGCTCATACTGCTTGCTGTGACACGAGTAATAAAGTCCTTTGTCTCTGATCCAGAAGTCTCATGTCTTCTGTCATCATCCACGAAACGATAGCTTTCAAGTAGGATAAAATTTCCGACCCTTCCTGAAAGGGCCAAAAATAGCCAAGTTACTGGTGCAGAACAATAAAGTGAGTGAACTTGACCTATCGTAATTATGATAGAGACATGGTAATTAAGATGATGTGATATAAGCATTAGGATATTCAAATTCATCAATGGAACAAAATGGAAAGCCTAGAAATAAATTCGCACATCTATAGATGGCTGGAATAGGACACAGGTTGCACTCTAGGTTCAGTGGGTGAAACATGGGCTTTTTAATCAATGCTGTTAAAACAATTAGGTAGCCAAATGAAATAAAAACATATTAAAAAATGAAATAGACCTCTACCTCATACCTTATTAAAAAATTAATCCCAAGTATATTAAATCTCTAAATATAAAAGGCAAAAAAAGTAGAAGGTAATATAAAATAATAACTACATGACTATTGACAGAAGAAAGGATTTGCTAAACTTCACATAAAAAATCTTAGCCATAAAATAAAATATTAATAAATTTCTCTACATTAGAAATAAGAATGTCTGTTTACCCAAAGACAACAAATATCATGTGGAAAGACATAAACTGGTAGAGATATTTGCAACACATAAACTGGGTAAGAGGTTTGTACAAAATTGATGTTAAGAATTCTAACACATCAATGAGAAAAAGATGAGTAGAAAAACGGACATTAACAGGTTTCTAACATTAGAGGAACCCTGAATGGTGAATCTGGATATGAAGAGATCTTAACTTCATTAGTAATAAGAAAAATGCAAATTTAAGCCATAGTGGGAAGATCATTGTATACCCATCTAAGTGGCAAATGAAAAAGTCTAATATCAGGTGTTGAAGAGAATGTTCAGTAACCAGAAAATGGCCAGAACAACTGTGAATTTATACAACTGCTTTGTAAAACAATTCAGCATTGTCTAATAAAGTTGAAGCTGTGAATATCCTGATCCGATAATTGCATTCTTCAGTATATATCCTAGAGAAACTCTTGCACATGGGCATCCAGAAACATGTACAAAAATGTTCATAGCAACAGAGTTTGAAATAGCAAAAAACTGAAAATAATCCAAATATTTGCCAACAGTAAAACAGACAAATATATTTATTTAGTAGGAATGCCAAACATCAAAAAAAAAAAAAAGAAAACTAGATTAATCACAGCCACACACAACAACATGAATGACTCTCTGGAAAATAATTTGGGGCCCAAAAAGCAAATTGCACAAGAAAACATATAGCATTTATATAAAGTACAAAAACATGCAAAATAGACAACATGTATATTTTAGAAATGCATGCATTTGTGGTAAGACTATGATGAAAAACAAGGGAATAATAACGTGAAATTGGGTATAGATATCAACCCCTGAGATGGGGAGAAGTGTTCATGATGAGTACATGGAAGACTTCCAAGGTGGTAGTAATGGTCTCTCTATCTCAAACTAGACGGAGGGGAGGGGTGTTCATGGGTGTGTATTGTAACATTATCCTTCACATCTTACATATATTTTAAAGTAGTCTTCGTACTTACTCAAAACCACAATTTTAAAAAGTTGAAAGCACAAGAAAGATCATGTTATGAAGACAATAAGAGAGTAGACCTGTGCAGATGGAAAGAAACTGCTCTTTCATTCCAACATGAAGCAGAGGCCTCTCATTGCTGGCTCAACTCAGTGTTTGGTGGTTTCAAACATTCAGCCTTTGACCCATATTCCCAGAAGAGTGGTGTAAGTGAAAATGAGTTCATTCAGCACCAGGGTACAAGAGGACTGCAGAGAGAGCTCACTGTTCCTGGGCTGTGCCAGGGCCAAGCCCTGCTCTCTGCAAGATTCTAAATCACCACTGAGAAGCCTGCTGTGCACAGCTTTCCATTTGCAGTTTCGTGTGGCCTTGGGGATGACCTGAGTAACTAATGCCTCACCTTCTGCACTTGGCCTATTGGGATTGGGAGATGCAGAGCGTTCACAGAGCTGGCTGGCTTGCGGGGTCATCAGAAGTTTTCCTGACTTCATGACCCCAAGAGAAACCAGAGAGGAGCAGATAATATCCTATTAGAGGCCTCTCAGAGAGCGACGTTAACAAAAAATAGTTTAGATAAGCCCTTGCCCATTATTACAGTATCTTTCTGGTCTCTGCCCAGTTGTAGATACTGTAATAATGGGCAAGGCAAGGGCTTATTTAAGAGTTTATCTGACATAACTAGATCGTTTAAAACAAACCTCCAGCAATTGGATCCTTCCAGAACATTCATTAATACATTTTAACCTATAAGTCAATTTTTCTAAGGAACTTTTATATTGATAGATACATATATTCATTAACTGAGTTTTAATTTCCCAAATATTTGAAAGGTTAGAAATAATCAATCAAGAATATCAGCACAATCAAATTAAGGCACAAGAGGCCGGCCACAGTGGCTCCTGCCTGTAATCCCAGCACTTTGGGAGACCAAAGCAGGTGGACCCCTTGGGGTCGGGAGTTCAATACCAAGCTGACCAACATGTCTTTACTAAAAATACAAAAACTAGCTGGGTGTGGTGGTGGGCAACTGTAATCTCAGCTACTCGGGAGGCTGAGGCAGGAGAATCGCTTGAACCTGGGAGGCAGAGGTTGCAGTGAGTAGAGATCGCACCACTACACTCCAGCTTGGGAGACAGAGCAAGATTCCGTCTCAAAAAAAAAAAAAAAGAAAAAAAGAGTAAGGCATAAGAGAAAATATGCCAGACCTTACATTTAAATAATATCTACCCACATATTCAAACTAAGCTGAATTTATAGCCAGCTGGTCAGAGGGGAGGGTGGTCTGGTGACTCTTGGACATGCGACTGGTTTCCAAAGTAAAAGTACTCTTGTGGAGATAATAATGCCTACGAATTTGATCATGTATTTCCTTTTTACAGTATGTACTGTATATTATTTCTTTTTTCCTTTCTGTCTCTCCCTCCCTCCATTTCTCTCTTTTTCTTTCTTTCATTTTTTTCTCTTTCTCACTTTTTTTTGGCCTAATTGAATTGGTTAAACCATTAAGTACAAAGAATATACAAAAGTGATAGCAGATATCCTCAACTTATATTTCTATTTTTTCATCACTATACAGAATTCCAACAATCAGTTTGTCATAGATAAATTGAAAGATTTATTTTATCTAATTTGTCTAGTATTTGTTAGATTACCTTAACTTGGAAAAGAAGAAAGAAATTAATGAGATAAACTTTTAAATGTTTATATTTGAATGGATTATTTTAAATGAACTAGGAGGATAGAACTTCACTCAGATTTTTTTCATGTTCTTTCTATGATTTGAGTGTTATTAAAAGGTCAGTTTCATAATGCAAGATAAAACATTTAGCTTAATCAGAAAATGGACTTCAGCTCCTAATAAATTATTTCTAGATAACTGGAGTATCCTGCCTTACAGTTGGGGTGCAAATAATAGCTCCCTGGTAATACGCTCAAAACTCATTTGCCAAGATTTGCCAGATTCTAGACTTTCTGTCTCCCTAGTGCTGTACCTACCATGTCTGTATATTTGGGAGTATATTTGTGTCTGAAGGGCCTTCCTGGTCACTCTCAGTTCTACATGAAGCCAGAAACATACATGTCTCACTGAACCTGGAAGACTCCTCAATGGCCGCCAGAAAAAGCTGAATTGCAGCTGCTGCCGTCCCCTAAACAGAAGGTCTGGTTCTGATGCTGAAATCCGGATGCCTGAAAGAGAGGTCTT
Organism: Hylobates moloch; assembly: GCF_009828535.3. Classification (NCBI taxonomy): domain Eukaryota; kingdom Metazoa; phylum Chordata; class Mammalia; order Primates; family Hylobatidae; genus Hylobates; species Hylobates moloch. The sequence goes on along the minus strand of NW_026652290.1, from coordinate 55,575,828 downwards.
TGCTTGCTCTTGTGGCCCACAATTGAATCAGAACAAAGCTGCCCCTCCTGAAACTTGTGATTGTCAGACACGAGGTTAAGGTTGAACACTGCATTGCCAAGGTTTGGCTCCTGGTGCAGATTCCTGCCTAAGCTGCAATAGTTCAGCCAGATGACTTCTGCAACCAGGTGTGTGTCATCTTAACACTGGGCTCTGCTCCAAACCAAATACGTTGATCTAGGGTTTGCTTATTAATTCTCTCGTTTTTCTGTTTTATAATTAATCAGTGTATGTTTTCTTTAATATTACTTACTAATTTTTAAATTCTTACTCTCCTTAAGTTTATCATTCCTTTTATATTAAGCAATAAAACCATTTACCATCATTAATTTCTTCTGTGTATAACTGACTTCATTCCTTAATTTTCGACATATATTCTTAACATCATTATTATTTATTTTAAAAGCCAGTAACTACTTCAACAACAAAAAATACTGTAGGACCGTATTTTGAATTCTAATGTCATTTGTTCTTTTATTGTTAATTTATAGTTTTATCTGCGGCATGTGAATCTCCAGTTGGAATTTATAGAGCTTTTCTCAAGTCTAGATCAATTTTTGAAAACATTCCAGGGATATTTAAAAAGAAGAAGTGTCAGCTCCAAGATTCAAAGTAGAATGTAAAATTAGAGAAGGTGGAGTTTAATTCTCTCCCTTTGAGCATAGGTTGGACTCAGTGACACGCTTCTAGCCAACAGAACATAGAAAGGAAAAAATAGTGAATTTCCAGTGGAGAAATCTGGCTGACACTACCTTAACCAAGTGATCAAGGTGAACATCATCAATATTAAACAGGTTGATATCTTGTGTCCTCTCATATGATGTGACCTTCACCTTGCTCATATTCTTCCTCCAAATCCATAACCCCAGTATAATCATGAGAAAACTTCAGACACATCCAGACCAAGGGACATTTTACAAAAGATCTGATAGAAATCTTCAAAGGTGTCAAGGTTATTGTATTTGTTTCTCAGGGCTGCCATGCCAAATCACTACAAACTCAGTGGCTTAAAATAACAGAAATTTATTTTCTCCTAGTTCTGGAAGCCAGAAATTTGAAGTTGAGGTGTCAGCAGGGCTATAGGAGGAGAGTCCCTCCTTGCTTCTTCAGCTTCTGGTGGCGTCTAGTGTTCCTTGGTTTATGGCAGCGCCCCTCCAATCTCTGCCTCCATCTTCACACGGCCTTCTCCCTTGCATGTCTCTCTGTCTCAAATCCTCTTCTCCTTTCTCTTATAAGTCATTAGATTTAAGGCCCACTCTAAATCCAAGATGATCTCATCCTGCAATCTTTAACTTAATTACGTCCACAAAAACCCTGTTTCCTAATAAGTTCTTCCAGGGGTATCAGAGGTTAGGGTTTGGACACATCTTATTGGAGAACCCAATTCAACTTGCTAAAGTCATGAAAGACAAGGAGACTGAGAAACTGTCACAAATTGGGGAAAACTAGGGAGCCCTGATGACTGAATGCAATGTGGGATCCTGTCTTGGATCCTAGAGCAGAAAGAAGGCATTAATGAAAAAACTGGTTTAAAAAATTCAAAGAAAATCAGTAGGTGAGTTAATAATATTATAACAATGGTAGTTTCATAATATTGCTTAACAATGTCTTAACATTAATTTCACAGTGTTGATCATTGTGTCATGGTTATTTAAGATGTTCAGATTGGGGGCCGGGTGCGGTGGCTCACACCTGTAATCCTAGCACTTCGGGAGGCCGAGACAGGCAGATCACGAGGTCAGGAGATGGAGACCATCCTGGCTAACACGGTGAAACCTTGTCTCTACTAAAAATACAAAAAATTAGCCAGGTGTGGTGGCATGTGTCTGTGGTCCCAGCTGCTCGGGAGGCTGAGGCAGGAGAATCACTTGAATCCAGGAGGCAGAGGTTGCAGTGAGCCGAGATCGCACCACTGCACTCCAGCCTAGGCAACAGAGTGAGGCTCCATCTCAAAAAAAAAAAAAAAAATATATATATATATATATATATATATATATATACATATATATGTTCAGATGTTCATCCATATTAGAGGAAGCTGGGAGCAAGGTATATAAAAACTCTCTGTCTTTATCACTTCTCTATAAAGCTAAAATTGTTTCAAACTTACAAGTTTTTAAAGTGACTAGATTGAACTACTTTATTCAAACATAAAGATTGAGATTTTGTTTGAAAGTCTAGATATTAGAAAAGACAAAACTAAAGAAATACTGATATGTGAAAAAAGAAATTGGAAAGAGTGTATAGATACATTTTAAATAAATAACAAAATCAGGGGTGATAATATTATCAAAAAGAACAATTTGTGGCAAAATTAGTGAATAAAATAATAGAAGATCCTTTGGGATAACAAAACATTCAATCTACATTGAAGTCATCAACTTTAGAAACAAAATTACATAGATTGAAGATACATAACACCAAAAAAAATCTATTGGAAATGCTAAAAGAAACTAGCAAAGCTACAAAATGGGAAGACATTTCTATCAGATTCTGACAGTTCAAATTCACGAAAATAAAATATTAAAAACTTCAATATTTAGATGTTTGCACCAGGAAGTGGAATCACCATGAAATGCAGATTCATATAAGTATCTGCTGGCAACAGCTTAAGTGTCACAAGCTGTGTTGCACTGATGACATGATTTTTCTGAAACAGCAAACAATTCCTGATAGTGTTCTAAACAAAGGAAATACAGCCTTCCCTAAATTTACATGCATTCCTGAAAATTTTGGTGCCCACTAAAAAGTTACAAAGTCAATTTCTTTATGTTTGAAGCAAGTTCATATCTCATCTCAGAAAATTACAATCAGATGGAACACAGGACAAGTTTTCATCGCATGCAGCTGTAAACACAATCGAACAGAGTTAGCAGAACATCCCTTCAAACAACTTGGGTATGTAGTGTGTCCCCCACCTTCATTAATTTCAACAACTAAAATCCCCCTGAAATCTTCTGAATTTTTTACTTTGCTTGATACATATTATGTGTGAGTAATATGCAGAGAGCCCCAAAACAGAGGCCCTTAGCATAGCAGGCATGTCCCAACTGGGCACAACTTTGGTTACTGCCTACACTTAACTTGGTCTTCTAATAGGATTCTCTAGTCAGGGGACCATTAAAGCAACTGACATGCCTGTTGTCTTCCCTACATCAGCATGCCTCTCTTTCTTGGAACAAGTGTCAAAGCCCATCACACCCTGCATGCCTATTACTCTTGAAAATCCTGATGTCATGGGCAGAGTCAGACCTTGCCCAGGGGCAACGGCCTTCAATTCTGCCCTCTCCTTTTCTGAACACAGCAGTATTTGTGTTGGGGTAGAGGTCTCGCCAGAGGCACCCTCAATGTTGGAAACATTCCTACCGTGCCAAATGTTTTCTTTGACAGGTTCTTGTTGGTGCTGCTGACGTTAGGCTTGGGCAATGGCCCCTTTCTTGCCTACAATAACAATTCTCATCATAACCCTGTTGCTGAAATGACTTGCAGGTTACCGGAGTGAAATGGAAGCTGGGACTGTTGCTTCAGTCACCTGCTCTCCTGCTGGCATGGACCACGAATCATTTGCAGATTAGAGGTTTAACTGCATCTAGATGTTCCTTGTCCTGCTTTCACATCCAGCCCCGTTGGGGCTTAGCTGTAAGTCCCATTGATGTACTGTTCACGTACTGTTTTTTTTGAATCATGAGCTCATTGATACTTCCCTCAGACTGGTCCTTCATTGTATTATAGTAACAAAAACTTTTTAGATTTTGGCTTTTCAATAGCATCCTTCATCTATTCTACTGCTAGGACAAATTTTTACTCTATTTTTGTATTATTTGTTCAATTCAAAGGGAATATGGAAGAGAGGGGAGTTAATATATAGGCTTAAAATGCTGCCTTGGCCAGGGGCTAGAAAGGGAGATGAGTCAATGGCAGACCCCACCCGTGGCCTTGTCACAAGCCTTTGAGGGTCTGGCTGGTGGCCAGTGGGACTGGTACGTGTGATAGGGCGGTGGTGACCCTGAAGCTGAGGAACGGGAGGGGCAATTGTTGAGCTGCTGATGTCTCTGTCTTTGGTCTGGCTTGGCTGCCAGTGAACAATGGCCATGTTTAGCAGTGACCTGGACAGACTGCAGCCAGATTCTAACAGAGGCAGGCCCCACATGCATTTTTTTTATTAAAAAGACAAAAAAAATTAAAAATCAACTATCTAGGTCTTAGATATGAATTAATAATTTATTTTCCAGAAATATGCAGATTTGCTCATCTACCACCTGTTGGATGAAGATGTGCATTTCTCCACTGTGGGGGTGTCATCTGCCTCTCATGGCATGAGGTGGTGCGGGCAGATGCCATGATGCCTTGCAGAGACTGAGCTTTAGCCAGCCATAGGGACTCGCTCAGAACCACCCAGGCCAAACCAGGACCAGGTCTCAGGTTTGGCTCTCTCTCTGACTCCAGTATTTTCCTCTCAGACATTTATTCAAATATCATTCAGTGGGAAAGCAAACATAGCTTATGGAAAAAAGAGCTTTAATTTGCATCAATAACAAAAGCTAAGTCTTAGATGAATGCTAAATCCTTTGTTCTCATTGTCAAGAGTATCAAGCGCCAGAGCTTTGGGCCGCGCGCATACACACATACACACACACACACACACACACACACACACACACACACACACACACAAGAGCTAATCTCAGTGAGACCGACACCCTCCCAGGCCTTTGGAGTTCTTTAGCTAATCACACAAGGCGGTCAAATCAACAATGCTCTCTTTCATGCTTGAGCAATGGAGATGGGTCCTCCCTACTCAGCTTTTCATCTCTTCAGTGGAAATTATTCAATAAACAGTGAAACAAAGTGCAGCAACCTCCTTCCCAACCCACACACCCCCCAAGATCAAAATTTTCAGCAATCTCTAAGAACTTCATAGGGGCTTGGCCACACCTGCCTATGATACCCGTGTGGCAGACAGTGTGGGGCAGTGGATTAGCCAGAGCTGGATTCAAAAACTGGTTCCTAGCTAAGTTAATTAACTTCCCAGGGCCTCAGGGGGGAAATGGAGTTAATAATGCCTACTGTTGTCAACTATTACAACCAACAACAAAATCTTAGTAGCATTCAATAACGAGCATTTTGCATCCGTCAATGGGCAGCTAGCTGGAAACTAGCTGACTGAGGCTGGACTTGGCCGAGCATCTCTCCTTCAAGCTATAAGTCCATCTGGCTCCAGTGTGCCCCATGCCCCTCATTCTGGCTGCAGGTGGAAGGGGCAGCACCTCCAGGGAGAAGCCCTTCTCATGGAGCATGGTCTGCCACATAAATCCCTCTTTGCATCACATTTACTTTTATCCCATGGGCCAAAATAGTTTTACAATCAAGCCAAAAGTCAAGGTGCAGGTAAATAACCCCTTTGTGTACTTCTCATATGAAATGCACTCAACAGTTAGATGGCAAAGGGGCTGGTGAAGAATTGGAGCTGAAAATTCAATCTGCCCCACTACTGCATAGGGTTGTGGAAAAGATAAAATGCAATGATGTGTGATACATATACATATTAAGCATTTAATAACCATTTGTGTCATTTCATTACATACACTCCAGACCCATTGCTATAGTGCCCTGGCTGAAGTCTATTCAGGCTGTGGGAGGCAGTCAAATATGGCTTCCATCAATTTCTTCCCTTACTCTATTGGCATGATTTTCCATGAATCAAAAAATAGAGTATAATTCTCTTCTTTCAAATCTAAGCTAAACTTTGTGACTTCCCTTGACCAAGATAGAGAAGTAGAAGTGACAGTCTGAGACTCCTAAGTTTAACACATAAGAAGACTTGTCACCTCTGCCTGAGTCATTGGGATGCTCACTTTAGGACCACTCCCTCTGAAGCCCAGTGGCCAAGCTGGAAGAAGCCCAAGCCACATGGGGAGTACATGCCAAAATTTACAACTCCAGCTGAGCTTCCAGCCAACAGCCAGCATCTGCTGTTAGCTATACCAGTGGGCCACTTGAACATCCAGCCCAGTTGATCCTTCAGATGGCCAGAGTCCAGCTGATATCTTGCTGCAGTCACGTGGGAGACCCCAAACGAGAGCTTCCCAGCTGAGCCCCAGTCAGCCCTCAGAACCATGGGAAATAATAATTCATAGTTTTAAGTCATCATGTCTTAGGATGGTTTATTTTGCAGCAGTAGGGAGGCAGAAGGCTGGCCAATGCTAATATTTCCACCTCACTGAAGCCATGCAGAACGCTGGTGGCTAGAGAATCTTCTCATCCCCAAACTCACCAGAGTTCCCTCTTGATGTTGGTCCTGTCTCCCCTTTCCAGGGCTGTCAGAGCCCTTTAAAAAGGCTTTTAGCATTAGCTTAGCTCCCTCTCCAACCCCTTTCACTTCAAAGTGGGGAAGGTGTTCACGGTGTGGGAGGTAAACAGAATTAGTTTGGCAGCAACTCACTGAGAGTGGACACATGCAAGTTCAAGCCTTTCGAGGGGCTGAAAGGGGATGGCTGTTCAGAGTTCTGATGCATGTATGTTTCCCTAACGCTTCTCATTCATGGGACTCAGAATGACTCAGACTTAAGATGAATTGAATTGACTCTTAGACTTTTGACTAGTAGATGAACTTTGCATTTGACCCTAAATGTACTTGATGCCATATTCAAGAGGCATCTGAGAATCTGATTCCCCAGAATTCTGCACTGACTTCTCCTATTTCACAAGCTCTGGGGAAGACAAGCCCATGGGCAGGCACATGAAGCTCTACAGAGTTCCTGAGAGCCACTGAAAAGGCCCTGGTGGATCTCGTGGGGCTCAGCTCCCCGTGAGAACTCCACCCATCAGAGCACAGGAGATGTCCACAGGAGCCCAACAACGTTCTTGGAAACCAAATGCAGTTACAACACTTTCATTCAAGTGATTTCTTCCTGTTGACTTGCTTTATACATCTGCTCTGCAAAAGTAATTTTACAGTAAATAAAGCAGCAACCTCTTGTTGGAATTCAAGGACCTTCAGCCGTTATGTAAGTCAAAGGAAGAATCTCCATCATCCACTTATCTAAAAATGAGGGTTATACAATCATTTAAAGGATTCAAAGGAACTAGACAAATTGCAAGTTGGTGACACAAAAATCAACATCCTGCAGTAGAATAAAGAAATAACAAAGCCAAGCACCGTGTTATGAATGGGATTCAGAAAATCTAGTTCCTAGAAATTCCAGTCATGGAAAAAACTGCAAAAAAAAAAAAAAAAAAAAAAAAAAAGGATTATCAGGTTTAAACCTAAACTTTCAAAACTTGTTCAGCTCCTCACCTTCCCACTTACAGACGTTATCAGCAAGCTTTCCTTTGTCTTAACGGGTGACATGGGCGAAGGAGCATCCCAGATCTATCCCTTACAGGCACATGGATTTTTAACAAAGATATTTGGCAACTGTCAGATTTTCATTCACAGAATGAGGAGCATAATATCAAAATCACAGTTGTGAGTCTTAATGGAACGATGGCATTCATGTAAACCTTTAACAGAACTCTTGTCATACAATAATTCATTTCTTTGGTCAATGCTAACCCCTAAATCCAGCTCTCTCTAGCTCTCTCTCTCTGTCTTTCTTTCTCTCTCTCTCTCACATTGCCAGCCTCTACATTTGCTTATTCCCTTTTCAGACAAGGATATCTACTTAACTCCCAACTTAAAAAAAAATCACACAAACAAGCAAACACAAAAGCTCCTTCAACCTTGTATTTCTTTCCTACCTCCAACTCTATCCCAACTATTGCCCATTTTATAGCTTCACAGTTAACTTTTTACACTCACTGTATCTACTGCCTCCCCTTCAATTTACTGTTTGTTTTTAACACTATGTGATTTGTAACATTTACTTTTGAGCTCTTATCCATATGAATATTTTTCATAGTTGCCAACATAAGCTACATATATCGTACATTTATTTTTTGTAAGAATGCACAACGATATCACTTTCTCATGTTTTACGGGCTTCATGTGCTTTATTTGTTATGGCTACATAGATTTTGTTACTGATCCAAAACTTATTAAATCGTTCTCATAATGTTGGGCATTATTTTACATTTTAATTATAACTGTTAAGTGGTGTATGTGTGTGTGTGGTGTGGTATTTATAAAACAAAGAACACACAGAGTAATTTATAAACATTAAAGGCAATGTATTATATTATATATAATTTTTACTGTGTATGTATGCATGATTCATGTATATATATGATTTTTAGTGTTTCTTTCAATGTTTTATACTCTGTGCAGTGTTTTTTTTCAACTCTTTCAATTTTGTCAACATTATTTTATAAATATCTTCATGTATTGATATCTAGTTCATGTGATTGTCACTTTTAATGGCCTAGCATTTCATTGTGCTAATAGCTCATAGGATGAAGCAATCTTAGCAGGATTCCTTAGCAGAACCATTAGAAAAATGTGAAGCATCTCATTTTTTTAAATACTGTAAATTTTTTACCAAGTACAGCAGCTCATGCCTGTAATCCCAGCACTTTGGGAGGCCAAGGAGGATCACTTGAGGCCAGGAGTTACAGACCAGCCTGGCCAACATGGTGAAACTCCATCTCTAGTAAAAATACACACACACACAAATAGCCAAGCATGGTGGCCAGCTACTCAGGAGACTGAGGCAGGAGAATTGCTTCAACCCAGGAGGCAGAGGTTGCAGTGAACCGAGATTGTGCCACTGCACTCCAGCCTGGGTGACAGAGACTCCATTTCAAAAAAAAAAATTTTTTTTAATGAAATAAAATGCTGTAAATTTTTACTCCAAATAATAAATATGCATAGTTTAAAAGTCAAATTGTCGAGGCCAGGCGCAGTGGCTTATGCCTGTAATCCCAGCACTTTGGGAGGCCGAGGTGGGTGGATCGCAAGGTCAAGAGATCGAGACCATCCTGGCCAACATAGTGAAACCCCGTCTCTACTAAAAATGCAAAAAAATAGCCGGGCGTGGTGGCAGGCACCAGTACTCCCAGCTACTCAGGAGGCTGAGGCAGGAGAATGTCATGAACCCAGGAGGTGGAGCTTGCAGTAAGCCAAGATCACACCACTGCACTCCAGCCTGGGCAACAGAGCGAGACTCTGTATCAAAAAAAAAAAAAGAAAGTCAAATTGCCTTTAAGTCACATAACAAAATGCTCTCATTTTCTATCTCACCATTGTCCCTGTTCCTAGACTTTTTCAATTATTTTAACTAAATATTGTCATTTCTACATTGCCATGTTTCTCAATGATATGCATACACTGATATATTTTGATTCATCAATTTCAGACATTATCTATTGACTTTCTATTTTAGAAGTGAGACTTAGCTCTCCAGTGTCAATCACATCAAGGTAACTATTATTAATAATTTCTCTTTTCCCTCTTGGCAGTATCCTTTTAGGAACCTTCTTTCTGCTTCTCTCTGGACTGGCTGTTCTCCAGGCCATCTGCACAGCCATCCTCCTAAGGTGGCCCTTTGCTGTCATCCTAAGCATTCCCTTTGCCTTTCTTCTGAGTTGGTGTAGTAGGCAGGGTTCTCCAGAGAAATAGAACCAATGGGATATGTGTGTTTGGAAAGAGAGAAAGAGAGAGAGAGAGAGAGAGAGAGGAAGGTGGGGAAGGGAAAGAGGAAGAAAGAGATTTATTTTAAGGAATTGACTCATGTAATTGTGGGGACTGGCAAGTCAAAAATCTGTAGAGCAGGATAGAGATCAAGGGAAGAGTTGAATTCTTACAGTCTTGAGTCCCAAGGTGCATTGGAGGCAGAATTCCTTCTTCTTCACGGACCTCAATCTTTTCTCTCACGGCCTTAAACTGATTAGATGAAGCCCACCACAAAGGACAGGTAATCTGCTTTACTCAAAGTCTACTGATTTAAATATTAACACCATCTAAAAAACAGCTTCACAGCAAAGTCAAAACTGGTATTTGACCAAACAACTGGCCACCACAGCTTAGCCAAGTTGACACATAAAGTTAACTATCACAGATGGGTTCCCTGTTTTCTTGGAATCAAGTCTTCCTTTCTGGCTTTCCTCTTTCATTTTGGTGCATCTTGTCTAGCACCATCTTGAGAACATATGCATGGCAGGTGAATTTCTTGAGATCTCACATATTGGAACATGTCTTATTGTATCCCAACATTTCACTGATAGTTTGACTATGCGTGGAATTCTGGGTTGTAAATAATTTTCCTCTGTTACCTGCTGGCTTCAAATGTTGCTGTTGAGGAACCCAAGGTCATTTTAATTTCTGATTCTCCTTTCATGACCTGATTTTTCCCTCTAGAATCTTACAAAGCCTTCTCTCTGTCCCAAATATTCTGAAATGTAATAATGAGCTAGGAGTAGATCTATTTTTAGCTTTATTCGGGGAACTCAGAACATTTTTTCAAACTAGACACTCATGTCCTCCATTCTAAGAAATTTTCTTCATGATTTTTTTTCTTTTTTCAATCAATTTTTATTTTAAACTCCAGGGTACATATGCAGGATTTCTATATTTGTTACATAGGTAAATGTGTGCCAGGGTGGTTTGCTGCACAGATCAACCCATCACCCAGGTATTAAGTCCAGCATTTATTAGCTTTTCTTCCTGATGCTCTCCCTCCCCACAAACCCCTGATAGGCCCCAGAGTGTGTTGTTCCCCACCTCCCCATGTGTCCATGTGTTCTCATTGTTCAGCTCCCACTTATAAGTAAGAACATGCAGTGTTTGGTTTTCTGTTCCCATGCTAGTTTGCTGGGGACAACAGCTTCTAGCTCCATCTGTGTCCCTGCAAACAGCATGATCTCAATCCTTTTTATGGCTGCATTGTATTCCGTGGTATATATGCACCACATTTTCTTTATCTAGTCTATCATTGATGGGTTTGGGGTTGGTTCCATGTCTTTGCTATTGAAAATAGTGCTTGCTGCAGTGAACGTATGCATGCATGTATCTTTATAATAGAACGATTTCTATTCCTTGGGTATATACCCAGTAATGGGATTGCAGGGTCAAATGGTATTTCTGCTTCTAGATCTTTGAGGAATCACCACACTGCTTTCCACAATGATTGAAATAATTTACATCCCCACTAACAATGTAAAAGCATTCCTTTGTCTCCGCAACCTTGCCAGCATCTGTTGTTTCTTGACTTTTTAACAATTGCCATTCTGACTGGCATAAGACAGTATCTCATTGTGGTTTTGATTTGCATTTCTCTAATAATCAGTGATGAGCTTTTTTTCATATTTGTTGGCTGCATGACTGTCTTCTTTTCGGAAGTGTCTGTTCGTGTCCTTTGCCAACTTTTTGAGTGGGTTATTTTTTTCTTGTAAATTTGTTTAAGTTCCTTGCAGGCTCTGGATATTAGACCTTTGTCAGATTGATAGATTGCAAAAATTTTCTCTTATTCTGTAGGTTGTCTGTACATGCTAATGATAGTTTCTTTTGCTACACAGAAGCTCTTTAGTTTAATTAGATCCCATTTGTCAATTTTTGCTTTTATTGAAATTGCTTTTGTTGTTTTCATCATAAAATCTTTGCCCATGCCCATGTCCTGAATGGTATTGCCTAGATTTTTTCCTATGGTTTTTATAGTTTTGGGTATTAGATTTAAGTCTTTAATCCATCTTGAGTCAATTTTTGTATAAGGTTTAAGGAAGTGGTCCAGTTTCAATTTTCTGTATATGGCTAGCCAGTTCTCCCAGCACCATTTATTAAATATGAAATTTGTTGTCCATTATTTGTTGTTGTCAGGTTTGTCAAAGATCACATGGTTGTGGGTGTGCAGTCTTATTTCCGAGTTCCCTATTCTGTTCCATTGGTCTATGTATCTGTTTTTATGCAGTACCATGGTGTTTTGGTTATGGTAGCTTTGTTGTATAGTTTGAAGTCAGGTAGCATGATGCCTCCAGCTTTATTCTTTTTGCTTAGGATTATCTTGGCTATACAGGCTATTTTTTGGTTCCATATGAATTTTAAAATAGTTTTATCTAATTCTGTGAAGAATGTCAATGGTAGTTTAATGGGAATAGCATTGAATCTATAAATTACTTTGTCCAGTATGGCCATATTTACAATATTGACTCTTTCTATCCATGAGCATGGAATGTCTTTCCATTTGTATGCTCCCTGATTTCCTTGAGCAGTGGTTTGTAGCCCTCCTTGAAGAGGTCCTTCACCTTCCTCGTTAGCTGTATTCCTAGGTATTTTATTCTCTTTGTAGCATTTGTGAATGGAAGTTCATTCATGATTTGGCTCTCTGCATGCCTATTATTGGTGTATAGAAATTATAGCAAATTTTGCACATTGATTTTGTATCCTGAGACTTTGCTGAAGTTACTTATCAGCTTAAGAAGCTTTTGGGCTGAGACAATGGGGTTTTCTAGATATAGGATCATGTCATTGGCAAACAAAGATAATCTGACTTCCTTTCTTCCTATGTGAATACCCCTTATTTCTTTCTCTTGCCTGATTGCCCTGGCCAAAAACTTCCGACTTTTATTTTAGGTTCAGGGGGTATATGTGCAGGTTTGTTACCTGGGTAAATTGCATGTCTTGGGGGTTTGGTGTGCAGATTATTTTGTCACCAGATAATGAGCATAGTACCCAATAGGTTGTTTTTTGATCCTCACCCTCTTCCCCCAATCCACCCTTCAGTAGGCTCCAATGTCTACTGTTTCCTTCTTTGTGTCCATGTGTATTTAATATTTAGCTCCCGCTTATAAGTGAGAACATGCAGTATTTGGTTTTCTGTTTCTGCATTAATTCACTTAGGATAATGGCCTCTAGTTCCATTCAGATTGCTGCAAAGGACATGATCTCATTCTCTTTTATGGCTGTGTAGTAGTCCATGGTGTATATGTGTGCCACATTGTTTCCCTTTATTTTCCTTGTTCTCCCATTCTATGATTCTATTATTCAGATGTTGGACCTTCTGCACTTGTGCATTATTTTATTTACATTTTTTCTTCTCTTTTTCATTGCATTGTCTTTTTTGCTCTATTTCCTAAAAAAAAAAAGTCTTCAAGCTTATTTTTCTAATATTCTGTTGTGTTTTTTTCAATTATACTATTGTGTCATAATTTCTCAAAGTTCTTTTTTTATCTGAATGTTCCTTTTTCTAGTATTTTTTTACTTTATGAATGTAATATCTTCTCTCAAAGCTCTAAAAATAGCAATTTGGGGAAGAAGCTCTTCTTTCAACATGGTCTCTGTTACCTCTAAGTGCTTTTCTCTGTGTGTATGTGTGTGTTTGTCTCAATCTTTTATAACACAGTCTATATCAGTCCATTCTCACACTACTATAAAGACATACCTGAGACTGGGTAATTTATAAAGAAAAGAGGTTTAATCAGCTCACAGTTCTGTGGGCATACAGATTTCTGCTTCTGGGGAGGCCTCAGGAAACTTATAAGCATGGTGGAAGGCAAAAGGGAAGTAGACACATCTTACATGGTGGGAGCGGGAGGAAGAGAGAGAAAAGGGAGGTGCTACACACTTTTAAATAACCAGATCTCATGAGAACTCACTCACTATCACAAGAACAGCAAGGGTGAAGTAACACAATCATCTCCCACCAGGGCCCTCCTCCCACACTGGGGATAAAATTGGATGTGAGATTTGGGTGGGGACACAGAGCCAAACCATTACACATCCTTTCTGTGAATGTGTAGTCATTATGGTTCATCTGTTCATGTCTAAGTGTGGGAACTGATTAGAAGCTCAAAGTTTGTGAGTGCAGCTTGTCTTCTTTAGGCTTCTTTGCAGAGTGACTGGGCTGAGTCAGTCATTGAAAAAGCCCCGATGTTAGTATCTTTAGAGTTTTTTTCTTGGGATGACAAATTCCCAATAGAAAACATTTCATTCTCCTGCCTGATGCCACTGCACTCCAGCATGGGCAATAGAGTGAGACTCCATCTTAAAAAAAAAAAAAAAAAAAAAAAAAAAAAATTCCTGCCTGGAAGGTAATGGTCGGGCTGCCAGCACTCATGGAGATCAGTGAGAGAATAGAGCTGAAGGTCTGAGCCTTCAGCATTCAGTACATTCAGTACTCCTCTACTCCCACAACTCTCCTATTTTCAGTAGAGAACTGATGGCCTCAGCTATGCCTAGCATCTCCCAGTCCAAACCCTCTGTTTTATTTTCATCAGAGAATGACATTCCAATCTTCTGCTGAGGTTGAGGAAGACTGACTACCCAGAGAGCGTCTGGGGATCTAGCTGCTTTTTAAAGAGCCTTCAATTACTTTCTTTATTTTAGCCCCATGCTGTATCCCTCAGTACCACTGATTCTGCAATACAGATAAGGAGGGTTCATCACTTTTCCCATTGTCAGGTTAGATGCAACTTTCCAGCTGTTAGATTTGTATTGATATTGTTCCCTCTTCCTTTTTCCCATCCTTGTGGGACTCGTTATTTTTGTTGTTGTTGATGATGATGATGATATTTACTTCCCATACTTTGGTTTTAGTGAGACTCTGAGAGAGAGCAAACTTAGATGGGTGTGTTCCATCCACCATCTTCACCTTGATGCTTCATACACTTTTCTGCTCACTGAAATATAAATTATTCTCCCAAATTTCCACAAAGCTTCTTGCATGAAGATCACTAAAGAACTCCTAGCTGCCAAATCTAACGAACAGCTTAAAGTTCTTATTGTCTTGACCTCCCTACCCCAATTGATATTCATGACTATTCTCTTCTAGAAATGCCTGTTTCCCTTCTTGTTTCCTCTTTCTATGTCAAGCTCTGTAAAGATGTTGGGGCTCCCCTGGGCTCCATCACTGCCCTCATTTCTTATTACTTTCTTCACTTAGCCCAAGGTGGTATTTAAGCACACTCATAGCTTCAACTCATACATTCATGACTTCAAAAGCTCTTTAGCCTAGGCACTAGGCACTGTTCCTGTGTATAAAATTCATATAAGTGTCTTCAGGATTATAATTTTGCAATTAAATATGAAGCAGCAGTATCAGTGAAGAGTGAAGGAGAATACACTGAAAATTTTGGAGAAAAGATATAAAGAAACATCTCAGAGAGGCATAAAGTAATTCAACTGAAGAAGCATAGTAGGATTGCAATTTATAAATCTGAATTCTAGCTGCAATGAAGACTAGAGGGTGTAGTTGTTTTAACTGTTTCTTAGGAGAACATGATTTATGGATAACTATCAAAATGTGGAAAAAATATTCCAAATATGTCTACTACATATGTATAGCGTATTGCTATGTATAGGATTTGGATTTTTTCCCTTGTTTTTCTCTTTCCCACAGTTCCTGAATTGACTATATGATTAAACACTGTGCTGTAAGCTGACACCATTACCTACCAAGGTTGTAATAACCTCCTGCCAAACTTCTGTTTTATAATTTTCTGTTCAGACAGCAAATTAAAAAGCCTTCTTGTCTACCACCTGAGGTTTTTGCCTCTGCCTCTGAGCAAATTCGATTTCTAGAGGACAGTATTCTAGGGCTGGACCTTTACTTCCTCCTTATTGGCCCTTGGATTTGTAATAATTTCATTGAGTTTTGTCCTCTATTTCAAGCCAAGATAGTAATTCCCCTATGCTATAAAGGCCCTTGGTCTTCTTTATCTGTTAATTAATTGACCCCACTATTTCTTTGGGTTAAGCTCACAATTTAAGTACCTACATTTATGACTACAATTAAGATTGCATAGCAGGCGAGTCTTCAACACTTGATGAAAAACATAATGAAGAGGAAAACAAGACCTGGGGTAGCAACACCATTTATGCCTTCAGCTCTCCCTATTTTGAGAAGAGTCTGCCCTAGCTTCATGAATCAACCCCTATCTCAGGGACACAGAGACTCTCATAGAAGAATGGTATATGATCTCCCCACTGTTACTTTGGCCACAGAAAGAACAAATGCTTTTATATATGAGGTTCCAGGATAAACCTACTTCTTAGACCCCCATCTTGGACATATTCATTTCAGCCTGAAAACCTGTGCCAGAAATCTAACCCAGGTCTGAGTGCTCCCAAGCACCTCCCTAAGGTGTCACTGCTCAGAGGCAAACCCGTCAGGTAAATGCACACCTTGTCACTAGCTACAATTCTGCCCCAAGCCCTTCTCTGCCCTGGTAAGCCATGATGGATTATGAATAAGAGCAAGCACCCTAGAGATCCCTTTCACTCAGACTAAAAGTGGCTTAATTAGCCCAGATCTTGGTCTCATTGCCACAGGCTCCTCCCTGATCACTTTTGAATATTCTTAGTGAAAGAATGTCTTATTACTAGTAGGAAGAGACATTTGTCATGTTTTAATTCATTCATCTTCTGGCACGAGTCGCCCTCACGAGTTGTGATCCAACAGTGCCTCACTAAGGAGTCCACTATGTCAGAACTACTTCTTGGGATTGGCACAGTGCAGTGATTGGAACATGCTGAGCTTCCTCTAAAAGACAGACTAAACCACGTTATTGTACCAACACCTGTTTTATGTTTTTTGTCTCCTAACTAAACTCTGTTAAGGTCCAGGTTATATTTATTTTTGTATCTTCAAACACAAGGCCTGCCATATAATAATAGATATCCAAAAACTATTTTCAAATGAATGAATGAGTTAATGAGAAGGAATAATAATGGCTCTTTCCTATGAATCCCTAGATCTCAACACCCAATATCAGAAAGAAGCATCATGGGTTATTACAATGTACTCAAGACATTCCACTAAAGCTTAGCTATCCAGCATTTTTGGCTAGCAGAAACAGCAGGGCTGCCAATAGATAATTGATATCCCCAAAGCATGTTTTCTGTTTGTTTTCTGCATGCATCCTAGGAAACCAACAACTCCCAGTAGTTCCTGTATGAGCTAGAATATTTATCTTTGCATTTTTCAAAGTTGATAATGTGAATGTCCACAGTAGAGAAATAGCTTTGGTTCACTGGTGAGCCATTCTGAATGTGGCTCTTCTAAAATTTTTTCTCATATCAAGAAGAAATTCATGAGCAATTTCCCAGAACCCTCCAATAACAATAAAAGCCAGCATTGACTGCATGCTTTCTGAGGGCCACACATAACATACATTATCTCATGGAAACTGCATAAAAACTCAATGAGGTACATAATATTATTATCCCCATCTTGCAGAAAGGAAGTTGTGGTACGGACAGGTCAAGTACCTTGCACAGTCACCCAGTTAAAACTGGTGGACTTGTGCTTTGCCCCAAATAGCCTGACATGAGGTTACAGCATTAGTCAGTGTGTTGTCCTGCCTAGGCCTCAAACAGTATATGGGAATTATCATTCATTCTACCTATTTCAAAAGATTGCATCAGGAGGAAGAGGGTCTGAAGCAAGAAGGAAACAAAATGGGTCACTTTAAGACTATTTAAAAGTATATGTGTTCCTCAAACCCCACATTCATTATTGATATTCTTCAGATGAAGGTACCTTGATAAAGCTCCATTGGTTATTTCAGAGTGAGCAAATCTCTTTGTCCCCACCTTCACAGTATCCATTCCCCACATCAACCACAACACACACGTGCTCACACATTTTGAGAACCACTAGTCCCTCTGGCTTGGGACTTGGATGGTGGCATTAGCAAAATGATCAAAGGGGTGTTAGGCTTGATGGGTTAGGTAGATTTTTCCTGGCATCTTCAGTTGTAAATTGATCTGGTGTCTCCAAGTAAGACCCTAGTCTTAAATATGTTTAATTATGTCAGAATTGAGCAGAATTGGACAGGATTGGACTGAATTGGTCTTGTGTCTAGATTTGTGTTGACCTTGACTTGTTTAATACAGGCTTCCATTGGGCATTTGTACTCTCTGGGCTTGTCAGGACCCTGGACTGTACTGGTCCATTTCCACTGTCATCTGAGTTCTGAGTTGGATTGGCCTGGTCTCTGGTTTAAATGAAACGAACTTTTTGTTCAGCAAGTCTTTGGGTCCTTTTGAGCATCTGAAATGGATGTTTTAGGGTAAGTTGTTATAAACTATGGATTACTCTTGACTGGATCCTTGGTAAGAATGTGCTCTTCAGAGGCTTGGCTGTGACTTAAGACGCACAGGGATGTTGTGTGGCCTTACCTGAGCTGGGATGCAAACCAGATTAAACAGGATCTGCCTCTGGGCTGACAATGATATAGGAAATGGGCTGATTTTTTGCAGGGCTCTGAATTGGTCAGAGTTTGATTGAGCCTGTGTTGAATGGGTTTCATCACTGTATTGGAGTAGGTGTTAGCAGGGCTTTGGGATGGGTTTTGGAGTGTCCTTAAATGAATCAAGGGACTTATTGAACTGAATTTATTTTTAAGGTTGGCTTGGTTGGGCTTTGGATAGGGTATCAATGGGATGCTGAGTTCAATGAGGTTTTGACTGTTTCTAGGCTGAAGTAGTGGCTGGTTTGATCTATAAGACACCATCAAGACATCTTGCTCTAGCCTATGGTTCTGCCACTGGGCTTAATTTTATTACTGTATCTTTGTTTTCCCTATCACCAAAAGTCAATACTCAGCTGATTCAGATTCTTAAGACACTTTGTGGTTCCAGATGATAAATTGCTTCTGGGAACACTCACTTCACTTTTTGCCTACGGTGGTCCCAGGGACTAGAGGGTCCTCCAAGATCCTGGAAAACACTGGACCTTCCTGACTGACATAAAACTTTATGGAGAGTATCAGATTTTTCCATATTGTGGCAAATATTTCTTCTCTAGGGAAAAAAATTGTTTTTTACTCAAATTTTTTGGGGGTAGTCTGGGTTACCTGGAACCTTTTCTAAAATGTTAAGAATGCAGACAAATGGCACTTAGTGCCCAGTGAGTTCTTGATAGATTATTAGGACAGTAAGCTTTGTGTTTGACAACCGGGGAAAAGGGCTCAGTCACCTGTGTTTGAAAGTAGAGGGCAAGTAAGAGAGAGCGAGTTACTAAAAGGTTGATATTGTAGATAGGCAGGGCATATTTAATAATTACTGTCTCAAGGAAGGAAGCCTAGTAAATTCAGGTAGAACAGTGATCAGAGTGCAGGACTAAAGCCGTGAGACAATCAGTCTAGTCAGACAAACTCTCCAATCTTTTGGAAGGCAGGGACCTTGAAATTCTTTGTACCTTGGAATATCTTGGGATTCTTCCTTGTGGCAAATAAAACATTTGAACATTTACAAGTTACCCCTTATCCCCTTATCTTCTTGAAAGAGAGTTTTCCGCTTCCTGATAACCCAGCACGGTCTAACATTCTTTGCATTACTTTACTGGAATGCTCCTTTGTGACACAGTGACACTTGTGCCAAATCAGTGGAGTTTTCTTAGGGCTTATCCTCCTGACTTCCACAGCATATGGCTCTGTTGTCTACTTCTTCCTGCAAGAAACTCTTCCCTGCCTAGGCTTCCAGGTTACCATTTGAAAGCTCCCACGTGCATGGTTAATTTTCTCCTGTACTTCTCCAACTCCAGAAATATCCATCCACAGGCTGAACATCACCATGTATATCGTTCTTCCAATGCCTTGAATTAAAGAAGCAGAAGAGTCCCCTCCAAACCTCATGTATCTATCTCTACAGGCCTTGAAAAGGCTGATCAACCTCTTCCAGAACACTGGAGGCCTTGGAAGGCATTAGGAACTCCCAATGAAGTCAGAACACTGAGAATTACCTCAAGAGGATGGTAACATTTGGGTAGGAAGATCTTGACATTTAGATGTCTCTGAGTTGTAAAATCATTCTGGAAAATACTAGCAGGAACCCATCAAGACTCTCCCCAAGCCCCCTTCTAGCCTGCAGTGACTGACCCACCTCTCCCGTTTCTCTACAAGCACTAATTATGAGGCCATTACAGCCTAACAAACAAAGGCAAAAGTTGTTGCCAATTTTTAACACCTGACAACATCCCCCACTGAGCGAACAGGCTAGGATCACAGAGGAGGCTTCATTTACCACTGTTATAGACTATGGACGTCTTTGTCGTATTTAAACCCTCCCTGCGAATAACCATATCTCTGTAGCTCAACTTCAAGCTCACTTCTCAAGAATGTTTGGAAAACACCTCCCTACAGTGAGTGAGGCTGGCACAAAGTCCTCTAGGTAGAAGAGGCAGCCTGGAATGTATTTCCTCGGGCTGGAGGGAGAGCAGAGTAGAGGCATTTTAAGATCTAGAGATGGACTTCTTTCTAGAATCCTGGAAGAGAGGCAGAGGCACTGGGACACTCAAATATCTGAATTCCTCTCACTGCCTGTCTGCCCTGGAAAATATCATGTTTGTCCAGAGGTGCCTCTTGCTCTTTCTCCCCTTCCCCATACCTTTGTTTCCCATGGAATATCCTCTCTCCTCCCTCCCCTGGAAGAACTATGCCCTCATCTATCTTGGATAATGGTGTCTGTAACTTTGAAGAGCTCTATCAGGACACCCCCTGCTTCCTTCCGGGGTAATTTCCTAAACTATTTTGCCTGTAAAGCTCTCAACACATTCCTCTGTCACCTAAACTCTAAACAACCTGAGATGGCCCTGGGGGCATGAGGGTGAGAGAAGACACTCTTAATGCTTCCCTGATTCCTCTCGCCCCTCCACCCGCTTTCCACATTCAAGCCCTTTCCTATTCCTTGCTAATCCCATAAACACTCTCTCCATCACATTGTCATATCCCTTTTCTTCTCTTACTAGCTCCCGCCAGTGTTTCTGCTTTCCCTTACCCAACTGATTTCTATAGATTTCCTCACTGTCTTTCAAGTCATCGAGCTGCAGTGGGGTCAGCATGGGTTTTCAATCCTTTGAGGAGAAAGAAGATATGGAAGAGGAAGACTTGGATGGTTAGGGTATTTTAATCTCTCTCCAATTATTTTTTTCCTGAGAGCAATAATCCCCAAAGTATGGGTTTAATACATGTTATCTATAAAACAACAGTTTCATGGTCAAGTAAGTCTGGGAAACACAATTCAGCAATTTTTTTTTCTTACAGAAATTCTCAAGGCTTTAATATGATACTAGGCATGTATTAGTTATCTTTTGTTACATTTAAAATTGCCCCCAAACTTAGAGACTTAAAACACTAATAAAAATTCACTTATTTCTGTAGGTCAGGAATCAGGGAATGGCTTAGCTGGGTAGTTCTTGTTTGGGGTCTCTCATGAGGTTGCAGTCAAGATGTCAGACAGGGCTGCAGTTAGCTGAAGGCTTCACAGGAGCTCAGGGACCTATGTCCAAGATGGGTCACTCACAACGTTGGCAAAGTGGTGTTGGCTGCCAGCAGGGATCTCAGGTCCTTACCACACGGACCCCTCCTTGGGGCTGCTTGTGTGTTCTCACGACATGGCAGTGGGCTCTCCTACAGTGAGTGATCCAAGAGAGAAGGGAAAAACCACAACATCTCTCATGGCCTATCCTCAGAAGCCACACACCATCTTCTTAAATTACTCACAGGTCAATCTCACCCAAGGTGGAAGGGGTGTGAATTCCAGGAGGTGAGAAACACTGGGTTCATTTTGGAGGCAGGTCAGTGCTATGCATGACAAATCTTCAAGGCTGATTTGACAACATGATTATTGGTTAGTGGAGCATTCCAAGACACTAGGATTCCATGGTACACATGTTGGGGGAAACCACCGTGGACTGTCACATTGGGGTATAAGGGTCTGGGAGGCACACAAGTGGAGGGGAGGATGTGTGTCTGGAGGAAGAATCCTGGGAAAACAGTACATGCGTATGCACTGAGGGCTCCCAGAGTGGAAGACAATAGGAAGCTAGAACTGGGGTACCACTCGGAACTGGGGCTCAGAGGCTGATTCTCCAATTTAGAGAGGCTAGCACAGAACTTCCCTGCCAATTCCAAACTGCTTGGACCATCTCTACTCTTGTAAGCTGTTTACTTCCTCCATCCTAAATCAAAGATAGAGAGAAAATGTCAAAGTTCACAGGCTGAAAAGAAGAATTATTATCATAGAATCTCTAAAAGATGGAGATGGTGGCAATCTAGAAGGCTCAGCTGTTCCTTGCCGGGAGCAGCCCTGAGTACCACACTCTGCGGGGCTGTGTGTGATGCTTTCAGACCGGACCCCAGCAGTCTCTTTTATGGTCCAGACTAAGACCGTGTAAGGTCACTCTGATGACTCAGACCACAAAGAGCCCGTTTTCCCCTACTTCATCTGCACAATGGCTTGTTTGCGAAGGTCCTAGCCTGGGGAGCCGGAGTCACCGTGCTTGGAGGAAACAAGTTCTCATCCAATGTTTAGTGACCTTATCAAAAAATGCAGGATAGGAAAGGAAAAGAAGGAATAGAAGGACTACAGAGAATGGAGAGGCGGTCATGGAAAAAGAAAGGGAAAGTGCGTGGGAAGAAGGAAGGAGTAAGAAAACACGCACAGCTCACATGAGAATGGTAAGGACAAGGAAATTTACACGCGAAGCCTGGAAGCGCCCCCGCCCCCGCCGCACTCCCGCGGGTCCCACGCGTGCTTTCGCCGCCTTTGTCCACAAGGTGGCAGCCTTTGAACTTTCTTCCCCGTAAGAACGCGAAAGGGGGGCAGAGAGGGAGAGAAGGCAAAGCACTCCCCCCACCAAGAACAATTTGAAAACCCATCCCATCATATTTAAAATCTGGGACAAAGAACCGTCGGGACGGAACTCTTTCCATTGCAAAAGCTCGGCGCGGCCTCGGGAGCTGCCCGGCGGCCCCGGACCGAGGCAGCCCTCCCCTTTAAAGAAGCGGAGGATTGGGATCCTTGAAACCCGAAACCCAGAAACAGCATCGGAGCGGAAACCAGAGGGAAAACCTTGAACTCCTCCAGACAATTGCTTCCGGGGAGTTGCAAGGGAGCGAGGGGGAATAAAGGACCCGCGAGGAGGGGCCCGCGGATGGCGCGTCCCTGAGGGTCGTGGCGAGTTCGCGGAGCGTGGGAAGGAGCGGACCCTGCTCTCCCCGGGCTGCGGGCCATGGCCACGGCGGAGCGGAGAGCCCTCGGCATCGGCTTCCAGTGGCTCTCCTTGGCCACTCTGGTGCTCATCTGCGCCGGGCAAGGGGGACGCAGGGAGGATGGGGGTCCAGCCTGCTACGGCGGATTTGACCTGTACTTCATTTTGGACAAGTAAGTGCCGCGAGTTGTCCCCCCCACCCCGGATAAGCGGGCGAGGACGCTTTCGCCCCGGGCCGGGCTTGTTGGCAGGGTCGCCTGGGGACAGGCGCGCATCTCCAGGGGCGCAGAGGGACGGCGCGGCCGGCGGCGGCGGAGTGCTGCGCCTTTGTTGGGGCGCGCTCCTCCCAGCCTCGGCTCCAGAGCCCGCAGCCGAGGCGACGCTGCTTGCTCGGAAGGGGACAGACTTCTTTTCTGTCTTGCTTTCTGTGTCCCAGGAGCATGCAAGGGGCTTGGAGGATGCTATTGTCTTGCTGAGTTTCTGTGACTCCCTCCCGTGTTGGTGGGAAAGGCTTGCTCACCAAAGACAGAACTTGCAGGCACAGGTACTCCTAAAGTTGGAGGCTTGGGCATTTTAAAGCCAATCGTTGCATTTTTGTTTTGTTTTGTTTTGTTTTGAAATGCTGCCCCACGGAAGGCATTATCTTTGCTCCTAATCATGTAATGCATACTTCTCACCGGGCACTGAGTGAAAATGAAAGGCAGAGTTTCTTAACCTTGGCACTTCTGAGACTGAAACCTGGTAATTCTTTGAGGTGGGGGCTGTCCTGTGGGTTGTAGGATGTTTAGCAGCATCCTTGGCCTCTGCCCACTGGATGCCAGTAACATGCCCTGCCACCCACTCCTTCCTTATTAGTGGTGACAACTAAAAATGCCTGTAGACATTGCCAAATGTCCCTCTCCTTCGACTTGAGAACCCCAGATGTAGGTGAATTCAAGCTCTTGGCCATTTGACTGGTGGGCTACCAGGGAGGTGCAGGAGCCCTGGTTTCCTTGCATAAAAATGGATAGTGGTTAGGCTTTAGGATTTGCTCAAGGGAGAGCTGAATTCTGACCAATGAAGCACTTCCTAAATACGCATAAGTTTGCCAAGCCGCAATCACCCAAGGAAGCTTCACGCTATCTGCTGAAAACCAGCTTCAACGATAAAAAGCCCCTCACAGAAGATCCGTGCTCATTAAAACTGAGTGAGCTCTCCAGTGCCAGGAGAGGCGCTTTGCTGTTATAGTGGTAGGGAGATGGATTTCACAGACTGGAAAGTATTTAGGACTTGGAAAAAGAGTCCTGCAAAATAAGCTGGCTAGCTAGACACCAAATGTGCTTTGCAGTTGCCCCTGGAGTTTGATTTTTCCGTAAAGGCTGTTTTGAACTCCAGATTCTTTGGATGAAAAGTGAGATTTCTTTTCTGCAGATTTATGAGAAGGTGGATACTGAAAATATGCTCCAGTGCTAAGGAATGGAATTTCTTTTGTTACTTCTAGTGGCTGGGAGCCTCAGCTCACAGACTCAGAGACAGTGCATGAAAACAGTCGGAGGTGCTCCTCCTCCGTGCTTTTTTAAAAAGCCAATTCAGAATGATATTCAAGAAAATCTAAAAAAAAAAAAAGGGACCGAATCACCATGTTTCTGAATGGATGACTGTAGAGATACTATAGAGATATGGATACTGTAGAGATAACCAGTTTTCCCCAAATTAATTTAGAAATTGAATTCAACTTTGCAGTCAAAGTTCTGAAAGAGTTTGTTTTGATGATAAGAATTTAACAAAATGATTCTAGGCTTATCTCAGCAAAAATAAATAAATAAATAAATAAATAAATAAATAAACAGATAAAAAGAGCTGAAACATTTTTGGAAAAGAATAATGAAGCCATATTCTCTCTCCAAATATTAAAATGTATTATAATGTAAATTAATAAAAGCAGGATGGTAAAGGCCAGAGAATAGGTGGATAGAGTAGAAAATCTAAAAAGACAAGTACATGTAGATCCAAATACATGTAAACATTTAGTGGAATTTCAAATCAGTATATAATGATTCATTAATTAAAAAAAATGGTTCCTGGACAAGTGATTGATAACATGGAGAAAGAAAAAGGTTAGATTTATACTTTACAAACCACACACAAAAATAAATTTCAGAAAGATTGAAAATCTAAATATTTAGAATGAAATGATCAAAGAACTAGAAGATAATTTAGATGAATATTACTGTAATCTTAGGTTTAGAGCTTTTAAAACATGACAAGGAAGAAACTGTAAAGGAAAATAAAGAGATTTGAATATATTAAAATTTTACACTTCTCTAAATGAAAAATAAGCCATGAAAAACATAAGAAGTTACAATAACTATTGCCACATAAATCACTCTCTTAAGATTGATTTTCATATGTAAAAAGCACTAAAAGCAAAATCCCAATAGGAAATAGCCTAAACACATAATTCACAAGAGAAAAAAATATGAGAGTCAATAAATGAACCAAAAAGGTCATTATTAATCAAAGAAATGAAAAAAATAAAACAATATCATTTTTGTTAGGTTGGCAAAAACTTTTTAAAAATTATAATATTCAGTATTGGCCAATTTATGGGAGGTAGGCACTGTCATTTCTTACTAGGGAAAATGTAAATTGGTGCAGTCTTTCTAGACTTGTGCTGCCCAGTAGAACTTTCTAGGTTGGTGGAAAAGTTCTATATCTGCGCTGTTCAATACAGTAGCTACTAGCCATATGTGACTCGAGCACTTGAAATGTAGCTAGTGCGATTAAGGAAGTGAATTTTTAATTTTATATAAGTTTAACTAATTTGAACTTTAATAGCCACATGTAGCTACCATACTGGATAGTGCAGGCAAGAAGATAATTTGGCGACATGTATCAAATGCTTTTAAAAAATGAGGGGTCTACCTTTCCATCAAGCAATTTCATGTCCTAAAGAAAAAAATCCAAATAGTCACAAAGAAGTACCTACATGTATGTTTATGGAGGTGCTGTTTATAATAAAAAGCTGAGGATTACATGTGTCTAACAGCAGCAGATTTACTAAGGTATGATATATGCATAGTATTGAATCTGCATTGCATGTTATACAAGCTTGTAAGCTATTTTAGGAGAAATACGTAATTCGTAATATACTATACACTTTTAGATGAAAATGCAATTACCAAACGTCATCTGCGTTATGATTCCACCTGTTTAAAAAGTTAAACACACACATGTGTATGTCTCTATTTACCAATATGGTAGTACTATTTGTCTCCAGCAGGTAGAATTTTAAATTTTGTTTACATGTTTTTCTTAATTTTTCTGTACTGAACATACATTACTTTTATATTCAACAAAAATAAGTTATTTTGAATTTGTTTTAAAAATCATGTCAAGTGGGTCTCTAACCAGCGTGCTGACTTCCAAGCCCCTTGCTATTGTAAAGGATGCTGCTGCTTTTATATTTAATCCTGGAGTAAATGTCTAAGTGCACCACAGGATTCTTTGAAGCACATTGGGAACCCAAAAATGCTCCAGGAAAAGAAATGGTGGGGAGACCTTTACAGACATTCAGGTGGATGCCTCTGACTTCGTTTAGCTGTTCTGTTGCTGGAAGAGAAGGATATTTTTGTGCTGAATGAAAAACTTGCTAGAACTTGGTGCGATAGTGCACACTCCACCAGCTTACCATCTCGATCCAGGCTAATTTATGAGATTGATGAGTCCAGAGCTAGGGGATGGGCCAAAAAGCAGTGGTGGCAAACAGATCCCTGGGTGGTCGCTAAAGACATGATCTTCTGTCCTAGAAAGAACCTCCTCACGCAGTGCTGTCCAGCACCCAACCACAGTCAGAGTGGAAAGTGAAAAAAATGCTGACTCATTTTTTTCCTTGGGCTTCTTAGATCCTTTGGCTGGCAAGACACTGTCTACAGTCTGAAACCGAGGGATCATAGGGGACTGAATCCACCATTCTTCTCCCAATCCCTGCAACTCCCTTTTCCCCTGCAACTGGTTCTCTTTTCCATGACATTAAATCTCAGCTCATTTCAGCTTTAAGCAAGCTGCATCTCTGGCCTGGAGGGAACCCAGATTATACATTTAATGGAACGTCATGTTTTCTCAACCAGGAGCAAAGACTTCATAATGATAACCTAGAAAATACCACAGTAACACAATAGGGCATTATTAGTGGCTTTGGCGACTGGGCTGGTGGACTGGGCTGCACAAGGCTTTATACTGATGGAATTTCATGTTCACTTAAACATGCTTTTCTGGTTATAGTCAGGAAAAATAGATTGCTGGGAATTCAATCAGGGATTTGAAAAGTTAGATTTGGAAGGCTCTGTTCAACAAAAAGCAAAGAAGCAGCTAGTCTCTTTTAAGTCTTCCAGGGGATCTTCCAAGATGAATGCACCCATTTGACCAACCCACAGACATAACTGTACCTTCCCTCTTTCACAGCACCCCCCACCCTCTCTTATTATGTATATGTTTATGTATTACATATTGGCCTATTTTACATGGAGCTATTAGTCACTTGAATGGAGAAAGTGGATTCTGCATCCTGAATCTCAAGTGGCTGGCTATGTTATGTGTGCTCTGAAGACTTCAAAAATAGAATGTGGGAAAGAGAGCAGGAGGAGTGGAGATGGTGGGCTGGAGGGCAGGAGTAAATGCTGAGCAGCTTTATTTATAGGACTTTCCAAAGCCACTGCCTGTCATTCATTTTCTGCACCTAATAAATCCTTATGTGTCTAAAGGCCCCCCACAGGCTCACCATGTGCTCCTTCCCCGTAAGACCTCCGACTCCCCCTGCCACTTCCCTTCTGTTCGGCACCAATTTTCTCGTTCTTCCACTGTACAAAGGGACTCCATGTTGCCACTCCCCCAGAGTTCCAACCACAGCACCCACACCTGGACGATGCTGGTGCTGATTTGCAGGACCGTTGTTATGTGTTGTACTCCAGGGACAGGATCATCAGACAGATTTTTGTAGCATTAGACTGGAAACTTCACCACCAGGTATAGTACTGGCTTTTTTCTGGGAAAATATCTTCTGAGTTCCCAACTACTAACTTACAAAAGAAATACTGGATTGGGAACTTGTGTGAGTCTTGCAGACTCATGCTCTCTCACAAGAGTCCCAAAGACAACCTTGTTCGGTAGGTAGGGCAAAGCATGACTGTCCCTAATTTGAAGATAAGAAAACCTTTGTTCAGTCCACTGGGTTAAGTGACTCGCCCAAGGACCTAGGATTAGATCACGACAGAGCTAGGACAGTGCCTGCCCTTGACTCCCAGACCAGCTCTTTCCACTCATCTTCCTTGTACAGCTGGGCCATAATGAGAAGCACGTGGCAATACAACTAGAGGAACTGGGTAGATTCCAGGAATTCAAAATCCCCACATCAGAGTTTCAGTAAATCATGGTGCATAAGGCGATTAAGGTTACTTAATTGAGGAGCTACTGCTCTGCTGTTCAATCAGCTGTAGTTGATGGAAAGTATCAGGAACTCCAACCCCCTGCAACCCAGAGAAATGCTCCAGAGATCTAGGGGGTTAATTGATGAGTCAGACTTTAAGGTGTGTTCAGGACATTTTATTATGATAAATTAGTAATTTGTTCAGACTGAATCTGATAGAAAAGGGAAATTGAAGTCTGTAAATATGCTAAAACACACAGATGTAGCTTATTTTCAGAAATACATTGGAAGATGGCTTAGTGTCTGCAAAATTGGCTCTGAATAAGGAAAGCAAAGAGTTCAGTAGAAGGCACCTTGAAGATGCTACAGTCAGATATTTTTTATGTTTTTAGATTTTAATTCATATAAATCTTGTATATTTATTGTTAATTTCATTCCTAAGTATTTGATCATTTTGGTTATTGTAATGGGAAATTTTCTTCCATTTTAACTTGTTTGCTCTTAGACATATAAAGAGTACAAGTATCTGTGTTGATTTTGTTGTGAATTATTTTACTGTTTCAATTTCCTAGTTGATTCTCTTGGCTTTTCTGGATATATAATCATATAATCTGCAAACAACAATTTTATCTCCTCTTTTCTCATTTCATACTCTAATTTCTTTTTTTCAACTTTTAAGTTCAGGGGTACATACAAACCTGCACATCCTGCATATGTACCCCCGAACTTAAAATAAAAGATGTTAAAAAAAGAAATTACATAAGAATGTGTCATGGAGTTTTGTTGTACTTTATTGTACAGATTATTTCATCACCGAGGTATTAAGCCTAGTACCCATTAGTTATTTTTCCTGATCCTCTCCCTCCTGTCACCTTCCACCCTCCAACAGGCCCCAGTGTCTGTTGTTCCCCTCTATGTGTCCATGTGTTCTCACTGTTTAGCACCCACTTACAAGTGAGAACATGCGGTGTTTGGTTTTCTGTTCATGCGTTAGTTTTCTAAGGATAATAGCCTCCAGCTCTACCCATGTTCCTGCAAAGGACATCATCTCCTTTTTTATAGTTGCATAAAATGCCATGGTGTATATATACCACATTTTCTTTGTCTAATCTATCATTGATGGGCATTTAGCAACCTAAATTTCATGTCTTTGCTATTGTGAATAGTGCTGCAATGAACATATGCATGCATGTGTCTTTATAATTGAACAATTTATATTCCTTTGGGTATATTCTCAGTAATGAGATTGGTGGGTCGAATGGTATTTCTGTCTTTAGGTCTTTGATTAATCGCCACACTATCTTTTACAATAATAATTTTAAAGGGCATCAGAAAAATAGTTATCGGGGCCAGGAATTTCTTTTATTATTATTATTTTTGCATTGAGGTGGACTTAATACTCGGTTTTAAATGCTCCTCCAATTAAGTTCCACATTTGGAGAGGGCCTTTCAGGCCAGGCAATAGTTGGTAGAACTGCCTGCAAATTGGATGGTTTGGCATATGGGTCAAAAATAAAAATAAATAAGGCAAAACTGTTTTGTTTTGTTTTGTTTTGTTTTGTGTTTGTCTGGGTCAGCCAAGTGACTACCTCTACTCTATTTAGCTATGGAGACCTGGTTAAACTCAGTGTCAAGCAGTGTTGGAGGAAGACACCTGTCCCAAGATAACCTGTAATTATGTCCAAATGCTAAAGGACTCCTAGTGGTCCAGAAACAAATTCTGGGATCAATTAGGGAGACTTGGCTGTCACATAAATGCAAATGGGATTTGCTCTATGCTAATTTAGAACGTGTGTCTATGTTTGGTATGCGGCCAAGAGACTGGATCTCGCCTCTCCCACTGATTACTCTGCAATAAAAGACAAAGAGTGTATTTGAACATTTGTTGACATGTTTTTCAGACACGTCAGGTTCATACTGAAAAAGTAATTAGATTTCTCCAATTTGACTCAGCATATTCTTCCATTCATTTGGCATAGATGACATACTCAGTTTTGATCACAAGTGTGTACTCCAATACAGGCGTGGATAAAACAATGCCTATTGCAAGCAATGTCCTGCTATGCGAGGTGCAAGGAATGCAAAATAAACAGGAAGAAGTCCCAGGCTGTCAGGTGTTTATGGAGAAAAGTGTTAGAAGGACTCCAGGCAGCCAAAGCTAAAGGCTTCAATGAGGATTTGGGAAAGGGGCCAAGTAAAGTCAATTTTAGATCAATAAGAAATAAGAAGTAACATTTACTGAGCCCTTGCTACCTGCCAGACACTATAGTAAACACTTTGCCTGTATGAGGTCTGTATAGTCATCATTACCATTTCACAGATGAGGAGACCGAGGTTTAGAGAGGTTACCCAAGGTCACTCTGAGTGGTGAAACTAAGCCTCAAACCCAAGCCCCTCTGACTCATAATCTATGCCCAAAGATAAAAAGAATCTAAATATGCAAAAGAACATTGAATCAATCAAGGTAGGTCAGGTTATGCTGTGATAACAAATAACCCCTGAATCTCAGTTACACAAAACAACAAAGTTTTATTCTCTGCATATACTACATGTCTGATAGGAGTCAGCGGGGCTCGTCTTATGGTGATGGTTCTGGGAGCCAGGCTGGTGGAGACTCCTTCCTGATACCTCCTGCCACCATCAAGGCTGAGAGGGAAGAGAATACTAGATGATGTCTCGCTGGCCATGAAATTCTCCAGCCAGAAGTGACGTGCGTCCTTCTACTCACAGCCCATTGGTCAGAACTGGTCAGATAGCCTCACTCTATGGAAAAAGACTTGAAGAATAATCCTCCATGTGCCTAGATGGAAGGGAAAGCCAGATATGGGTGGACAATAAAAGCTTCTACTTAAAACGTATAATTATAGCTTGCTTTGGCTTGAATAAGCAAGAAAGAAGTAGCTATTGAGAGAGAATAAAGAGATAAGACTTCTGGAGAAAGGTCAGTTTTGAGCCAAGTCTTGGATATACAGCATTCATCAACCTAGAATTACTGTCAGATGTGATGTTTCAAATATGCCCAAGAGGCAATGATAGCTCCTTCTCTTTTCCTCCCTTCCCCATTCTCCGCATACTTTAGATGAAATATTCAGTGAGGTGGGCGGGAGATTAAATTAGATTAAATGGAAAGTAGAAATGGAGATTAGACATGCTCTCCTGCCACCTAAGTATTAAATGAATGTATTTGAAAGATAAAACTTTCTTTTTCCATAGTTTATGAAATATGAGGGAATTTGAAAGGCTGGGGAAAGACAGCAGGCCATGGAACACAGACCACTGCAGTAGCAGAGCTCAGAGGATGCCTGTACACTGCAGGGGCTGATTCCGAGTTTGAATCAAGAGTATCTGGGCTCCGACTAGTGCTTCTCAATGAGGGTGCTGTTGGCATTTTTGATGGGACAGTGTTTCATTGTGATGGACTGTGGGATGCTTTAGCATTCCTCATCCTTGCTTTCTAAATACCAGTAGCCTTTCTGGTCATTGTGATGACCAATAAATAACAGCCTCTATACTTATTTCTAAGGTTGGTACCACCTTGGTTGAGAACTCCTGACTAAAAGAAGGCAGGTCAGAGCAGGGCATGCCGTTGATGTTGATTCCTAGCACCCAAGAACCACATCTGGGCATTTGTCTGAAGGAAGAAATTGGGAGGCTTCCATGATAAGAGCTCTAGTGGAAATTATAGACCTTGGGAATGAATATGCTAAACTGAGGTTCTCAACCAAGGGCCAGATCACAACTTCAGAGGCCTGAGGCAGACATGTTATTTTGGAAAAGCTTCCCAGGTGATTCTGATTCAGGTCCCTCCCTCAGTGAGTCATAAGACTGAACAGGAAGACAAGAAAATCTGCCTCATAATGATGGCTCATGCTTATGGCCTTATCATGAGGATATAGCTGAGGCAGCACACACCTTGGAGCGGGGCTATAGGCAGAGCTCTTATTTTAGATGGTGGCAGAAGAAGCCGCACACAATATGAAGGCAGAAGAGCAAAGGTTGCTGAGAGGCCATGTTTTGCCCTTCAGTGTTGCCAGGTCCTGCTGTGTGTACATATACATTTAAGCCATGATGTTTACTAGCCAGGACACTCCTTTGCTTCCTTTCTCATAAGTCTCCCTACATGAAATGTGCCTCTTGGGAATGCTTAATACAGGGCTTAAGAAGGCCAACTTCGGAATCAGGCATCTGCAGCTTCAAATATCAGCTCAACGCTTCACCAAGCATTGTGACCTTGGGCAAATTATTTAGCCTCTCTGAACTTCAGTATTGTTAATAAAATAGTCATTAAAATGTCTGCCTCACAAATGTGTTGTAAAGATTAAAACCTTTAATTAACCATTTGGCACATGAGTGCTAAGACGATAGATGGTGATGGTGATGGTGATGGTTATGGTGGTGGAGGTGGACGTGATGATAAGGATGATGGTGATGGTAGTGGTGATGGTGATAGTGATAGTGGTGATTATGGTGATGTTGATAGTTGTGATGAAGATGATGATGATGGTGATAAGGATAATGGTGATGGTGGTGGTGGTGTTAGTGATAGTGATAATGATGATAAT
The DNA here is from genome assembly GCF_009828535.3 of Hylobates moloch. Classification (NCBI taxonomy): domain Eukaryota; kingdom Metazoa; phylum Chordata; class Mammalia; order Primates; family Hylobatidae; genus Hylobates; species Hylobates moloch. The sequence goes on along the minus strand of NW_026652290.1, from coordinate 55,542,961 downwards.
GTTAGTAATGATGATAGTGATGGTGGTGGTAGTGATGATGGTGATGGTGATATGGTGATGGTGGTGGAGGTGGAGATGATGATGATGATAATGATGATGATGGCAGTGGTCATGGTGGTGGTGGTGTTAGTGGAGAAACAGAATATGGTCCTCTAACAAAAGATACCTCCATAGATTCCAAGCAGTACTGCCTGGCTAGGATAAGGAATATATCAATTCAATATTTATCAAGCTGTGCTAGACTTCTGGAATCAAAAAATGCCTAAAACAAGTGCCAAGTCTCAAGGAGCTCATAGTTTTGTAGAAGAGATGGGGAAACAGTGAAATAATTTAATTTTGGTTGAGATGAGAGGGACTTAGAAGGCTTCATAGAGGAGGTGACTTTGGATCTGGAACTTGGAAGTTGATCAGGATTTTGTCAGGTGACAAAGTAAAGAAAAAGGCAACATTTAGGAAAGCAAACTAACACATACTCTTTGTGATATGAGTGTGACAGGGAAATAATCTGGAAAGAGTTTGGATTTTATTCCATCAGGAATAGGTTATGAGATTAAAGGTTTCTAGGGACAAAAGTGTCAAGCTTATGTATGTGTTTTAGAAATACATATCTATCATCTATGTTTGCAGTGAGGATGAAGGAAAAAAATAATAAATGAGATTGGGGGCTCTTTTGTGTTAAGGATCAGCAGGATTGGATGAGCCATTGGCTGTGAGTGAATGGGAGAGGAAAGGGTTGCAACAGTAAGGAGCAGGCATCAGAAGGAAAGAGAAGTTGGTGTGGACATGCTGAGTCTGAACATGTAGGGCATGTGCATGGAGATGTTGAGTAGGCAGTTGGCTTGATACCCTGGAGCTGAAAATAAAAACTTGAGTGTTGAAGCCCAAGGGTAATAGTTGAAAATACAGGTATGGATAACAAATAATATCAAGATAATATCAGGATTTTAAAATGCCCAGAAGAGGTGGAGTTTGAAGAGGAAGATGGCCAAAGTCCAACCCAAAGGAATTGCTAACAGGAATTGTCTGGGCAAGAGAAGAAATTACACTAAACAGAGCTGAGAAGAAGCAGAACAGTCAGAGAACCAGCAAAGAATTGTATTAGTGAGGCAAGGAGGGACAGAATTTCAATGGCGGGAAGGGGTGATCATTCAGATGTTTTCTCCTGAAATCATCTCCTCCGCAATTTATGGTCTTGGTGAATGGTGGCACTATAAGTCCAGCTACTTAAGCCAGAGATATGAGAGTAATCTCTTGTTCACACTCAAGCCTGATGATATCCACTGCCATATCTCTCCCAGGTTGACCTTGTTCTCTACCTTGTCATTGTCTTAGCTCAGGCATTCACCATTTTCACCCAGTTATTGGTCTCTTTGCTTCCTTTCTTTACCACTCTCCCCACCTTGCATTCTTGACAATCAATTCTAAAATTGATCTTTTTAGAACACAAATCTAATCTCGATACTATCTTCCCTAACTCTCACCTCTTACCCCTTAGACATTTCCAAAGCTCTTTCAGGATAAAGTGTAAACTCTTCAGCAAAATATCCAAGACTCTTATTGCTCAGGTCACTATGCATTTCCAAAACTTCATATCTTACCATATCCCACATCTTTTAATTTTCAAAAAACTGTACTGCATAGTTCCCCAAACTAACCCATGCCCTCTCTTGCCTTTCGCTGTAATGCCCTTCACCACCACACCCATCTTTACCTAGGTGATGCCTGCCCATTTATCCTTTGAGACGATTACTAGTACATGGTCCCCTTCTATTACTAGTTGCGGGCTCCCTGTGGTAAGAAAAAAATAATAAGAAGAACAACCACTTTTCTACGTTATTTCTTCATTCAAATTCCTTCCTTATTCAGAATCTCCTAACCCCATAACAACTCATATTGCATGACAAGCAGTGGAGTGGTCCATTTTCAAGAGATAGAGAGGAAAAACCCTTAGTGTTTGTCCTGTGGGGTTTCATCCAGTGACCTGACCTGTTTTTCCCCTGAGGCTTAATGATATGCAGCCCTAATTAATAAATACCTGTAGAGACCTCCTGGAAGATGGCTTTCCCAACATCTTGATTGAAAAAGGATTATGATCAGAATCATAGTCAGCCTACCATCACTCTTGACATTAAAAATAATGCAGATTCCAGGTTTGCAGAAATTATATAGCAAATAAGAATTCTATAGCAAATAAGAGAAAAGTGAAGACTCCTAACTGTAACTTTACGCCAGTCACAATAATAAACAATATAAAGTAAAATGAAACTTCAGATGCTATTAGACAACACTAAGCATAAATAAACATTAAAGCTCATTGTTAACAGAGTGACCAAACATCCTAATTTTCCCAGGACAGGCCTGGTCTATGCTTGTTGTCAGCATAATTATTAATATCTTCTTCTTTTACTCTCAAAAGTGTCTCAGTTTGGATTTTAAATTATATGGTCATCCTGATTATTAACTATTGTAAAAGACAATATCAAAAGGAAAGGGGATTGAAGGTCAAACAGGTAAAGCAACTTGCACACTTTGTTCCATTAAAATGGGCAGCCATTTCAGCACTCCTGCTTCCATTTAAGTGCTCTAATTTTAAGTCTTTTCTGGAATCCTCACTCCCAAATTCCCATAACAATTAGCAGAAGTTCTTTAATACCTCTCACTATCTTAGCACCTAACACTTTGAACTGTAATTATACATTTCCTGACCCTTCCATGGGGAGGCAGTGTTGCCTAATAGTTAAGAGCACAGGGTTAAACCCAGAAAGACTTTATGAGCATAGCGTTTGGACAAGCATGGACTTCAACATGGACTCTAAGTCTAGACCACTTGGGTTCAAATCTCAGCCCTACCACATACTAGCTGTATGTCCTTGAGTAAGCTACTTAACCTCTCTATGAACTCAGTCTCCTCATCTGGAAAAAGGGAGATAATAATAGTATGTGTCACATAAGGCTGTGCTCAGAACAGCCTTGGCCACACTGGAAATGCTAGCTGTTATTATTAAGTGGCAATGAATGTAAAGTGCCCAGCACAATGCCTGCTGCTTAGTAAATACTCAGTAAATGTCAAGTGTCAAAATTATTCATCTTTATATAGACTCCAAAAGACCAACCAGGCACTCAAATATCAGTTTGCTGATCAATAAATGGCATACTATAAGTAGGTCCAGCAAGATGAGAACTGAAAAAAAGCCATATACTTTAGCAGAAATAAGGGCATTGGTGACTTTTGGAAGTGCTGTTTTGGGGCATTATAAGAGCAGAAACTAAAAATTAATGAGCTGAGGGGCTTAATGGGAGATGAGAAAGCAAATTTATGACTTCAGAAAAAGATCTGGAGCATAAACAGTTAGCTTCTCCCTCATTCCTTTCCCTTCTATCATCTAAAACTGTCCCATCTCCCAAAAGAAAAAGTCTGAAGAAAGTGCCTAGGAGACGCTGCATCAGGTCCAGAGACTAAGGGCGTTGACACTGACATGCAACACATGCGTTAGAAATTCACCAGAAATAAAGCAGATGGACTGAGTATGAAAGAGGTCAAGCCAGGGTCTACTTTCAACTCTGTTGCCAAATTTTAAAAAAATATGCAGAGAAAGATCAGTGAGGAGCCCCTAGAATAATCCCAGATCTGGAAGTGAGTTTGCAGTCAAGTGGGGACCTGAGAGAGATGAGAACCATCCCCTTGGAGCTCTGTTGCTATTGGGCATCAGCGTCATGCAGAGGCAGCTGCTCTGTGGGGGCCAAAGGGGAAACCAAGCCACAAAAGATGCCTATGAAAACCGGGCACCTCTGTGACTGTGATCCTGTCCAGCGCTGCTGAGTCCTCCCGCTAGATCGCGAGCCTCCAGGGAAACGGCAGAGTTTTGTGTTTAATTATGTGGATGTACTAGGGATCAAGAATGAGGCCAGGTATAGCACAATGCGAACCTGAAGTAGAGGCCAGGCCAAAACAGCCCCTACATATGGCAAGCTGGAATGATGTAACCATGTCCACAACAAGCAAACAAACCTTGCAAAGGTGAAGTTCCTTTGTGGAAATGACTGGGGTCGATTCCATTCACCACTTTCCTCTGAGTGATGAAACAATAACATGAGCTTACTTAAGCCATCAAGACTAACTCCTTTACACCAGATTAATTCCTTAGAGAAGTTTATAAGTGTGAGGTGATGCAAGTGTGTGTGTGTGTGTGTGTGTGTGTGTAAGCTATTTTGGAAGCAAATGCCAAGCCAAGTTATACCTTTCCACATTCAAGGATGAAAATAGGGCCTACAAAACTTTAGCACCTTAAGATAAGTGATTAAACAAAATTCCTGAGGTGGAAGAATAATATATTTATGGAAAGCATTTTCAGTAGCAAAAAAAAAAGGTCAATTGTAGCACCATAGGACTTCAATTAAGTTAAATAAAACAGTAAATTTGTGAAACAGGAGATAAAATACGAAATGAGAAGATAAGGGACCTAGAACAGTTAAGGAAATAGAAAATAATATGGAAAAATTTAAAGTCGCCAAAGAAGCAGTAAAGAGCAGAACAGACAAAGCAGAAAATGAAATAAATGATGCAGGCATGTTTCAGGAATTCTCGTAATTTGAGGAGGAAAACGCAGTTAGAGGAAAGTGACGAATGATAAAATGATAAATAATGAATGAAAAAATAGCTATTCAAAGGACCAAATAACTTTGCATTGCTAAAGTATAGTCTAGAAGAAACTTTCAATGCTTTAATAGAAGAAATCTCTTCTGACTTAAGAAAAATTTGAAAATGCAGATTGAGTAGGCTCATCAAGTGATAATCTCAATTAATTATTCATTAAAAGACACTAATACTTAGACATTTCCTGGTGAAAATCTTTAAAAGACAAAAGAAGAACTTTATAAGTGGGAAGAAAACACATGGTACCTGCAAAGGCTCTGAACATTAAATGGTGAATTTTGATTGACACAATTAATCTTTTATGATGGATAAAATTTTTGATGAACAAGTTCTGATGGATTTATGAACTAAAATATTATACCTAGCCAAGATATCACTTACACATGAAAAATAATAAAAAAGCATTTTCAGATACATATGGATTCTTCTTGAAAGGGGAGTGGGATAATTTTCTTCAGGAAATTATCTGAAATGTGAATCAAAGTTTAAAAAAATAAAATATAATAATTATTACACAAAAGAAGTGGAAATGACCATTGAATCAATTTAAGCAAATATATATCTAAATAGTATTTTCAATAAATTCTGAAATAATATTGCATCAACAGACAAAAGCAGTCTGTCATGAGAAAGGAACAAGCTGAAAATAAGAAGCTTTGGGGGGAAAAAATACACTGTTTCTGAATATTCAAATCCATTAGAAACAATGACCACTACATTGAATATTGCAAAAAAGTAGATTCAGTTCATCAGAGGACAGTTTGAGAAAATTCCTCAGAACTTAAGCTGAAAGGATACAGAGATTAAAATTATGAGAAAAGAGGCCGGGTGCGATGGCTCACACCTGTAATCCCAGCACTTTGGAAGGCCAAGGTAGGCAGACTACTTGAAGTCAGGAGTTTGAGACCAGCCTGGGCAACATGTTGAGATCCCCCTCCGTCTCTACTAAAAATACAAAAATAATTAGCCAGGCGTGGTGGTGCGTGCCTGCAGTCCCAGTTACTGGGGAGGCTGAGGCACGAGAATTGCTTGAACCCAGGAGGTGGAGATTGCAGTGAGCCAAGTTCACACCACTACACTTCAGCCTGGGCAACAGAGCAAGACCCTGTCTCAAATAAAATAAAATAAAATAATGAGAAAAGAGAAAAGTAGTACAAAGACTAGGTCCAGGATATCTAATATCATATATATATATATATATATATATATATTATAGATATAGATATCGATATATACACAATAAGAATTCTGGGGATAGAGAACACTTACAAGAGATACAATAAAAAATAATAATAAAGGAAGATAATTTTCCTGAGCTGCAGAAAGATCGGAGTCTTTAGATTTGGAAGATTTAGGTAAAATACTCAGCCTAATTAGTTTTTTTAAATGGTCTACAACTTGTACAATCTTTGATAATTTCTTAAAATATAAGAATAGTAAAGTCTACATTCTTCCAACAAAGAAAAAAAAATAGGCTCAAGAAAAAAGAAAGTGAGATTCAGACTGGCGTTAGTTTTTTTACTCTACACATTAAATGTTCCAAAAAAGCTCAATAATTATAAGGTCTTGAATGAAATGTGATTTTAAATTCCTTAGTCAGGCTTCAAAATGATACACATTTTAAAATTGTATTACTTACTGAAAAAATTACCTAAAAATATTGACATCGAAATGGAAAATATATATGAAAAAATGTATAAGAAAAAGACATAGCATAAAAGAAACAGAAGGAATGGTTCTAGAAAAGTTAAGAAGTCATAATAAGGCCATCAGTGAGACTTTGTAGCAAAATATAAAACTGAAAGAATGGATTGTCAAGAGAAAATGAAAAATGTAAAATTTTTATGCGAGGTAGCAAAAATCACTCATGTTACATTTACATATGCAAGAAGATGCAGTTTATTCTTAGCTCCCAAACTCCTCTTTTCTTCCTTCTAAGTCCACCTTCTGGGTAGCAAGAGGGAGGGAAATCCATAAATTTTGAATCCAAGTTGTGGTAATAGTCCATTGTGGTGATTTTTAAAGATCCCTTTAGGTAAAATGCTCAGTCTTTCAAATGTTGCCTTTCCCTCACCAATAGAATCTGGGTATTTGAAGGAGATGGATTTGTCTCTGTGAAGGAGTCCTTCGATTTTGGACCAGTTGGTTTCATGGAAAGTTCTGTCACATCTTCAAGGAACAGAAAATTTCAATACTAGTGTTAAATGCATACAGACAGCAGGAAAAAATAGTTTCTCAATTCACTTTATGAAGCTAGCATATATCTAATATCCGTGTCTACCAAAGATAATACCTTCATACACACAAAACTTGCCACCAGCTTCTGAATAAAACTTTAAATTTTAAATTAAATACATTTTGTTAAAAAACTAACAGTATAGTAAAAGAATAATATCCTAAGACCAAGTAAAATTTATCCTAGGAATGCAACAGGGCTTCAATATTTGAGAAACGTTTAAGATAACTCCAATTTTTTTGACTGCTAAAGATGAAAACCATATCTCAGCAGAATCTGAAAGACATCTCTGAATACTTAAGCATTCAAGGATATATTCAAAATATATTTTGAACCCTATACCCTACAGAGAATAAACTTTCCTTTCAAATGCCCATGAAATATTTATTAGGTCACAAAGAATGCCTCCATATATCTCCCAAGGCACAATTTTTCCAGTCTGCATTATCGGCAATAAATGACAGGAAATCAATAGCAAAGTACACCAAAACTATCAGGAAAAAAATACAGATTTGTATATTATCTAGTCATGAGAAAGACATGACAGTGAATATAGAAATTTAGAAAAAAAAAAGTCTGAAAGAAAGTGATTGTCTGGGGCATAGGTTGGCAAACTATGGCCTGCAGCCTGTTTTTGTAAATAAAATTTTATTGTAGTACAGCCACGTTCATTTTGTTCATGTACCATCAATAGCCGCTTTTGTGCTACAAAAAGCAGAGTTGAGTAGTTGCCACGGAGACCACATGGCCCCCAGAACCTGAAATATTTACTGTCCGGCCCTTCACAGAAAAAGCTTGCCCACCCCCGGACTAAGAAAACATTTGCAACCGAATATAAAATGGGCCAAAAATATTGAGACCAGAGTCAGCTTCATGGGCATGGGACCTGTGCAGTCAGTCACCCAGGGCCTCTCATTTAGAAGGGCCTGGCACTTGGTTTAAGGGCCATCTTGCCATCTTCAATTTTGTAAGTTTTGAACAAGAGACACTGCATTTTCATTTTACCCTAGGTTCTGCAAATTATGTAGCTTATCTTAATTGATACAGAGGAAAATGAATCATAAATGTGAAAAAATTATGGCTTATAGTTAAATACATCTGAATTAAAACAATAATGAAATCAGTTTGTCCTTCCCTTGCCCACCCTCACTGCACAGTCTAATTACATTGATGTGTGGACAGTCCATAGGGTAATTGACTCCTGGAGAGCCAAACATGAACCCCTCATTCTTAGCATCTGTCTCTCCCTCTCTCTTTTCTTTTCATAATCTTCAGATAGCAAAGGGCTTTCTGTCCCTCTGCTGTACTGCCTACCCTAAGGCATGGATTTCTTCACCAAATGACACAAGAGGAAATTATGTCCTCCTTATATTGTGATCTTAATCCTTCAAGTTTTGTTCTTTAACTGCTAAAGGAATTTAGAAAATCTCTCTTTGACAAAGTCTTGCTTCCAAACCAGTTGTCTTGCTGCAAAAATCATATTTTGAATTTCAAATATTAACTTTTTCCCCCTTTCTGCATCACTGCTGGAAAAACAGAATCCCCCACTGCTCCAGGGTGGCTCCTGCCAGATGGATGTCTCCGACTGACCAGGGTGTGTTGGGTCACTTTCTGTGCAGTTGCTAAAGAGAAAAGCATAGTACAAAATTCAAAATATTACCCCCATTATGTATGTAAAGATATTGTTAAAAAATATTCATCAGAATTCTTTTATAATAGTGAAAAAGTAGAAGCAACTCCATGTACAAAAAGGAATTATACCTATTATAAAGTTATAATTATACAAGTTATAAAGTGGAGAAAATGCAGATGTTACAAGTGATGCTGGGAAGGATTAGTGAATGAAATAAAAATTTGTTCATAACCATAATGACATTAAGTGAAAAGAGCAGAGACCATAACCTGTAAATACACAAAGTGAAGATGCTTGGGGAAAAGTCTGAAAGTAGAATCATTGCAGTGAAGACAATGGTTCTATCTGAGCTGGGGGAAGATGGGTGATTTTTATTTTCTTCCCTTTGTTTGTCTTTCCCTCCTCTCTACCCACCCCCCCAAAATTTCCAACAATGGACCTGCTGCTTTTGTGATACAATATTTGTAAACCCTCTCCCTTGGTGCCCTCATTCTGAGTCACTTCCTCCTAAGTGACATCATCCACAGCCACTCTCACTCAATGATGTTGACCCATCCCCCTTTGATCTTTCTGGGGGATGCAAAGTGGCTACTGTGGCTTCATCTCTGTGAATCTGGCGAGTGTGAGAAACGGAGCCACAGCTGTGCATTTCAATTATGGGAAATACCTTTTGGGTTACTAACCCATTGTCTGTATTCTTAACAACAGTGCTTTTGTGTTGAATCTGCACCAAAAGTACCAATAGTTGATATCAGAAAATGTTTTTAGGGTTCTCCTGGTGTGCATGTGTTGTGTGTGTGTGTGCATGTGCCTGTTGAAAAAGGCAGAGTGGAGTTGAAAGGAGTGCATATTTTGCTGTAATACCTTTTTGATCATGATCCACAAGAAAAATACATTTTACATCTTGACACAGTACATATGCAATACTTATGTGTAATTGAACAAAAGTTAACACATAACATTCTTTTTGTTACTGTATGCAGTATATTCTGGTATTTCTATTCTATTCTATTTTTTTAATGTTAGCAATGTCCCATGAAATTGCTTTCCCAAATCACTAATAAATTCCATTCTGCGGCTTAAAAATCATTGTTTCCATAGGCATCAGTTAGATATACTAACAGGACATTTCATCACAAGTCAGTCGAGTGGGGCTGGGCACCCTGTGCTGGGATCTCCATGACACAGACAGGAACAGGGTGGGTGGCCCCAACTCAAAGTACAGTGCTCGGTGACTAGGTTTGGGTCTGTATTGGTGTCTAAAGAAGTTGGAGTGGAGGCAAAAGTCAAGGTCAAGCTTTCTGAGCAAGAGGGAGGCATGGCTGTGACTCGAAAAAGTAATAGGAGGACAAAGCCTGAAGGCCTGGGCCAGGTTTAAGGCTCCAGGCAGTCAGAGGATAGGGCAAGGCTAGGAGGAAGCAGAGGAAGGCATTGCCCTCAGATTATTGTTCAGTTACTTCCAAGGGCCTAATATGCAAAGAGTAGAAGCAAAATAAGAATTCCAAATCTCATTCTGACTTGTTTTCTAAAGTGCACTCTTTTCCTTGGAAGAAGCTGGGGAGGGAGCACAACAGCAAATGAATGCAGGGTCTTTGACAGCAGAACTAAGTGTTGAGTCCCACTTACATGCACCTGAAGCTGCTGAACATATCTGTATCCTTCCAGGACTGGGACCCAAGTTGGTCGCTGAGGACATCAGTGACTTCAACTGGGTGGGGCTAAGGACAAGTAGAAATTGGCAGTTTTATAATTTCCATCCTTAGAGCTGCTCTGCTCTTCCAGGATTAAAAGACTCCTTGGTGATGGTTCCAACTGCAAACTTTCTTTTTCCCTTTTATTCTGTTCTAATCTGTGTGCAAAAGAAGGGAGGATAATTTAAATTCAATTTGGCCAACTTGATTCTTTCTGACTCTGGTTGTATGTGTGGCTAATGGAAAGAGCCTGTGTTTTCTAAGGAGCTTAACCACAGGGAGGTTTGGAAACTCACATAAACAGAAAAGAATGCACTTCAGAAAACAAGTCAGAATGAGATTTGGAGTTCTTATTTTGCTTCTACTCTTTGCATATTAGACCCTTGGAAGTAACTGAACAATAATCTGAGGGCAATGCCTTCCTGTAATCCCAGCACTTGGAGGCTAAGGCAGGTGGATCACCTGAGGTCAGGAGTTCGAGACCAGCCTGGCCAACATGGCGAAACCCCATCTCTACTAAAAATAATAATCTGAGGGCAGTGTCAGGTTCCATGCAGAATCCTGCACTGGGAACACACAGTGAGTGCAATGTCACAAAAATTTCTTGACTTCTTACCATGTTCAAACACAAGAGAGAGCATAGAAAAACAAAAATAAGTAAGACACTCTGGAACTGCTTTCAGCAACAACCTTCTGGGAATAGTAGTGAAGGCTGGTGGCTTTCCCTCCCCATGGTCTAGTGAGCCCTTCTCCAAGGCCAAGTCAGATGATCGTGTGGGAGGGCATTGACTCTGGTTTTGAGTGGACCCAAGTGTATTGAAAGAATCTTCATGCACAGAACTCTGTAAGACTGTCCTCAAGCAGAATTCCTGGGAGGCTACTTGAATTCCAAATTCTCCTAAGATTTGTGCAGTGAAACACAGGCATAAAATCCCAAGAAGGGCCTGGACCCTCTGTGCCATCCTGAGACCAAGCTGACCTATAATAGCCTTCAGGGGCTAGAACTACATTTGAGTTAGGATTTAATGGAGTTGAAATTAGGGACCTTTTACATCCACTGATTTCTAGAATGTGGTACTGCAACTCTCTGTGACTACAGTTTGCCCAGCAGTTATGTGTTAAAGGCAATTCTGGAAAAAAAAAATCTACAACAGAGTCAAATGGAACATTTTCCAGTACTATTTATATTTGGGCTTAGAAGGTTTTAATTTCCAACTGCAGCTTTGGTGATAATGACTGGGTGGGCCATACTATCTGCAGATGGTATCAGGACTCCATAGCCAGAGTTTAAGGTCATTGACTCATAAAGAGACTGACATGATAAAATGGCATGTTCTATACATTGTAGGGTGGAAAGAAACTGGAATTGGATCTACTTTCTGCCATTTCCCCCAGCCAACACCTGTTTGTGACCAGGAGTCCTCTTAGGTCTTCAGGATTGAGAGGAAGGCCAGGGTCTGAACAACCCTGAGTCAATTATTCTGGCAATAGCCACTAGGGCAGTTTCCCAGAAGATCAGGTACAAGGCCGAGCGCAGGTGAGACATACGTGTTTCAACAGAAAGTCTAAACTGAGTCATAGACCCAGCAAATTCATCCCTATGGAAGAAGGTGGCGGGGGGCGGGGTGGGGGTCTGGTTGAGGTCCCAGTGGTCATGGATAGGAAGTCAGCTGGGATCGGTGGGTGGTAGTGAGGCAGGGGAGAGGACTGTGGCACCAGGCAGGTAAGCCTCCTGCCACTGGGGCTTTGGGTTAAAGAAATATAAGCAGTACCCCCAACAAGCTTGCTGCCATGCTGAAACCATAAGCAGCGGACATAGGGCTCTTTCTCCAAGAGGTGGTTTGATCTTGGGATAGGACAATGCCTGCATGTGTGGGTTAAGAAGTTTCAGAAATAAAGAGTAGAAGGAGTCCAAGGTGCAGATCGAGGTAACCCTTTACTCTCTTTTTCCTTTAGTAGCTGAGGCCCCTTGGAATCCCAGGGTAAGCCAGAGAAGACAAACCCAGTTTGGTTCCTAGAATCTTAGAAGGTTGTGTTTTTACCTTTGATGATTGAGGAGGCAGGCTATGTACATCTCCAGTGTGGCTCAAAGGGTGTATATTTTGGTCAAGGCTTAAATAATTGTATAAAGAATTATCACTTACATATATGAAGTGACAAACCCCAGCAGCGACAGGGCAGCTGTTAGCAGAGGAGCAAGCCTGTCAATGCCTCCTTGCCTCCAGTTTTACCTTAAAGCTCTCATTTTATTTTCTTCTTCAGAAAATTCAGCTTTTGCCCATTAGCAAGAGTTTTGATGGATGTAGACTTTTCTCAACAGCCAAGGATATATTTTGGATCTTTCCCTATATCTGGCATCAACAAATCAGGTGAACAGCAAAACTGTATAAACTTTACATCAGATAGAAGTATAGTGAAAATGACATGTTTTAAGAAAGTTGAAAGTGTGAATTATCATTGGGTGACCCTTTTTAATAAGTAAAGGAATGCAAATTAATTTGTGGCTATGAAATAGGGCCACTCCTTGAGAATGAGGAAATAGTAACACAAAAAGGATTTACTTCAAACTCTTGCTCCTTAAACAGGGAGTCAATAATAGTTTCCCAATTCTAGTTCAAGTTCCTATTTCACCAACACATTGCTTCTCTTCCTAGTATAATTTCCTGATTTTTTTTATTTCTGTGGGTACATAGTGGATGTATATATTTATAGGGTACATGAAATGTTTTGATACAGGCATGCAATGTGAAACAAGCACATCATGTAAAATTGGGTATTCATCCCCTCAAGCATTTATCCTTTGTGTAACAAACAATCCAATTATACTTTTTACGTTATGCTTAAATGTACAGTTAAATTATTATTTATTATTATTGACTATAGCCACCCTCTTGTGCTATCAAATACTAGGTCTTATTCATTCTTTCTAATTTTCTTTGTACCCATTAACCATCTTCCCAGTATAAATTCCTCCAGCAGAAATTCTCTATCGATGAGGAAATTGGACATGGAATAAAAGAGGTTTGGAGATTCCTCTCTAATCATTAGATATCTCACCCTACCCCCTCAGTAACCAGAATTTCAAAGATTAATTTTTCTGGTTGTATGGACCAAAACACAGCATTGCATTTCAGAAGTGGCCACTAATGGCCAGTCTTCAAGGAAATCTCTTGATTCTAGTGGAAACGGGTTGTAGAATTCTGGATTGGCAATGGCTTATAGCCAGTCATGTGGCATATCTTCTGAGGCACCTAGACAGCATTGGGCCATCTCTGCCAGATCACCATCCAGGACCCCCAGGGCCAGAGCATCCACCCCATGGCTGAAGGATGGCACCCTGGACCAGTCTATGTGACCTGAAGTATACAAGTGAACCCTGTCCAGGAGGATGGCCATGTCTTTATGAAAGAAGATTTCTAAAGCTTAAAGCCCAGGGCTACGATATGCAGTTCTGGTGAGCTCGTGGGAGACTCCAGCTGCCATTCAGTTCAGAGATCTACTGATGATCATGTGGGCCCGGTCACCAAGGAGCTATGCCCTAGAATCAGTGACCCATCTGGGAAGGCTTCTTACTTCACATAAGTCACGGGAATTGGCGAGAGCCATCTGAGACCAAAACCCAGGCTGTTTATCCAAGCCAAGGCAGAATAGGTGAGGTTCAGTTGGCAAAAGATCAGGAAGCTTCCATCAGCAATAGAGGCTTCTCCTCTTCATGCTCTTCCTTCTTTCATTCAATAAACAGGTAATGTTCGGGAGGGAAATTTCTTTAAGGCCAATTGCCACCCAGTATCAGGGGATGCTGACAGAGAGGTGGACACGGTGGCCCTGAGAGCATAAGGCAGGGATAGTGAGTCCTGTCTGTGTTGGTTAAAAGCAAGACGGAGAGACCAACCTGAGTTTGTTTGTTTGTTTGTTTTTTAAGATGGAGTTTCCCTCTTGTTACCCAGGCTGGAGTGCAATGGCGCAATCTCAGCTCACTGCAACCTCAGCCTCCTGGGTTCAAGTGATTGTCCTGCCTCAGCCTCCCGAGTAGCTGGGATTACAGGCACGCGCTACCATGCCCGGCTAATTTTTGTATTTTTAGTGGAGATGGTGTTTCGCCATGTTGGCCAGGCTGGTCTCGAACTCCTGACCTCAGGTGATCCACCTGCCTTAGCCTCCCAAAGTGCTGGGATTACAGGCATGAGCCACCACATCCACTGACCTGAGTCTTGAATGAAGAGTTGCTTGCCACTGCGGACAATGAGTATCCCAAGCAGATGGAGTATGTATAAAGGCTGAGTGAGCAGAATAGACAAAGGGGTGCTTTTGACAGGAGAGGACCCTGGCACGCTCCTTCCAGATCCCTTCCCCATCTGCCCAGCTCCTCACCTCCCCTCTACAGGCTGCATGGTGCTGCACCGCGAAACCACTTGCTCTTCCCCAACTTCCGTGTTTTACGCCAAGGATGATCTTTCTCCCCTTGTCTTCCTCACAAATTTCCACCTGTCCTTCAAGAATGGGATTAAAAACCACCCCCTTCACAGCCTGCACCAGCACAGACAGCCATTCACTTTTCTTTTTTCCAAATGTACAGTCCTCAACTGCAGCACTTTTCATGACAGGTTACATATTAATTCTTCTGTCTTCCTCACTCAACTCTGAGTTCTTGCGGGGAAAGCACCATTTCTTAGCCATCTCTGCACCTTAGGCAGCTAGAATAGTGCTGGGTGATGTTATTTTTAATAGTTAATAAGAAATATTAAATCCCCAGTATAATCTTCATGCCTCTGGTTATGCCAAATATCATTTCAAATTAGCCAAAGTGGGGTTCAAGATGAGCACACAAAAACATAATTATAATGAATATCTCTTGTATGAGGAGAAGCAACCAGGATTGAATCATTGCTTTTGACCCTTTTTACAGTGCCTATTATAAGATTCTAGAACAATCTGTGTTCTTCAAGAAAGAACAAAGGATAATGTAATGAACACCCATGAGTTCTCCACATAAAATGAGCAAATGTTAACTTATTTCCCATTTTTTTAAAGAAATACGAATGTGTGTGTGAATATATTCATAGAAATTGTGTACTGGTGGATTTATAACTTTTTTCTCTAACAGTGGAACAATGACTATCACTGTAAAAGATGCCTATGTACATTCTCTAGAACTGAAGTTCTAGATTAATTTGAGGAAAGTGAGGCATCCTTATGACACAGAGTATCTAATGGTATGACCAGAGCATATTGTACCACTTTTGTTCAGGTCAGACAGATGTATCACTTCTGGATATGGGACCAAAAAAAATAAATTGTCCTCCTGGAAATGGAATACACCCAATCAGAATGAGAATTCTTGTGAATATCATTCCATTAAAAGGAAGGCAAAAAGTCCTCTTAAATCTGTATAAAGTAGTTTGAAACAAAGGAAAAACAGCAACAAATAGCTCTCTGGATGTTAAAATTGTAAATGAGTGCATAATAAATAAAAATCATCAGAAATCAGTGGAAAATGTTTGCAGTACAAAATGTCAGAGTAGAAAGAGCAAACTAACCTCAACTTTTATTAGAATGGCAAGCAGAAATGCAGAGCTCGCCTGAAATTGATCCTTAAGTGAAAGGGAGGAGGCATTACAGCTACTAAAAAGAGTGGGTTCAAGTAGAAAAAACTAATTGGAGCCATTGCAACAAACTGAATATGAGCACTATGGAAAATATAAGCTGACTGAAGCAGTAGGAAATGGTACCAGTGAAACAGAAGTCAAACTTGGGAAGTAAAGAAGCCCCTTTCCAAATCTAAAATCCTATGATTCCGTATGTCCTAGGGAAACAGTTTCCTTCTTTTGTCACTAAGAGGATTCCTTTTTCGTATAACAAAAAGCTGTGTCATTTTTCTTCTTTTGTTTATTAATACGACTAAATTAGATTTCCTTATATGTTCAACTATCACTACCTTCCTGAAATAAACTCCACCAATTAATTAATTATTATTCTTTTGGATTCCTGCTGTATTCATTTCATTAATATGATTTAGAGATTTTACATCTATATTTACAAATGAAGTTGGACTCTTTGGGGAGGGAATGTGTTTATCATGTGGGCTAATTTCATTTAAATGGATTAGAATAGTTTTTCTTCCCTAATCAGAGAATTAATTTAATAGCACAAAAATAGCTGTTTCTCGAAGATGCAAAACCCACTTGTGAATCTCTTTGGGCCCAGCGTTTGTTGTTGCTGTTGTTGTTTTTCAGGGTTTGGGTGTGTGGATTTGGGGTGGGGGCAGTGCGAGGTTGGGGGAGTTCTTTTACAACATCTTAAAGAACCCTAACAGAAAGTTGAAACAGCCTTTCAAATAATTTCCAAAGTTACAGAAGTTTCAAGTAATGCGTCCAGTTATTGGAGAGGTCAAATGTAATATAACAGAATATGAAGATAAATAATACAAGGTAAAGACAAATAAACACCTGAGTCACGCAACACCTGCTTTTGTTTTCCTAGATCAGGAAGTGTGCTGCACCACTGGAATGAAATCTATTACTTTGTGGAACAGTTGGCTCATAAATTCATCAGGTGAGAAACACTATGCATTTTGTTCACTTGTAGTTCGCTGTCATGAGTCAAACTAGTCCATGTTTGCTATTCTATTAATTACTACTACATACTTTGGAGATGTTTTTTGACTAAGGTAGGCTCTCAGATCTTGGACAAGAGACTGTTTGCTTTGTTTTCATCTTTGCCACATTTTAGAGTAACATTTGGCTTTATGTTTTTGGGAGGAGCCAAATCTGGTTATGAGACCAAAAGTATTTAGCATTCTCCCTTCTCTGTTGAATAGCCTATTCTTATTACCTTTAACATTTTTCTTGCACACTGCATCATGCAGCAGCAAATGGCACATTTTAGCTGGACTCATGTATAGGGTGTACAGTGTGTAGGATGAACAATTCATCCCAGTTTGCCCAGATCTTTCCCAGTCTTAGCACTGAAAGTCTCACATCCTAAGGGGAACCCTCCTTAGTCCTGAGCAAAATGTGAGAATTGGAACTCTCTAGCTGTGTGTACTATCAGGTAGAATCCTCTGAGCATTTTCAACACCACTTTCCCAGGCAAGGCAATGCAGTTTTGAACACAGTCACTGCAAATATCATGGGAGTCTTGGACTTAGTAGTAAGGAAATGAGATCATTTCACCCCGCTATGTGCAGCCTCCAAGGGATAACACAACAGTAATAGCTTTCATAGAGTGCTTGAAGCAAGTTGTCAAAGTCTTTGGTAAAATTGGTCTGATCATCATAAATTCTAACACAGCTCCACTTCATGCTGATGGCCTCCATAGAGTCTTCCAGTTGATAGGAGTGACCATAAAGTTCGTCTTTGAGTAAGGTTCTCTGTCTCAGAATACAGGTTATCCTCTAAGCCCTGGGTAGTGACAGACATGTTCCCCTCAAATTCGGTTATTGACCTCAACACATACCTACCTGCCTAATTGGAGAGAGAGGGTTAGGAGGTGGCTTGTCTGTTATGCCAAAAATTGGAAGCTACAGCAGGAAGCATCTAAACCCAGATGATTAGGAAAAACAGATGCTGAGAGGACAGAAGGGAGAAAAAGTACAAGAAAAGGGGAGAAACAAATACATGGGTGGTGTTAGAAAATGTTTGAAAGGATCATAGAAACTAGGAATTAAAAGGAACCAGACTTACCAGCCTATCCTAGTAGGCTTGTGTAACTCTCTACTTGAATAGCTCTGGTGAAAACTCACTGCCTTTGAGGCAAAAGTCCAATAGTTGGACAATTCCAGTTTTCATAAGTCTTTTTGTCATTAAGCCAAGATGTCCTTTCTTCACTCACAGCCATTGGTCCTTTGGAGTGATATAAAACAAGTCTGCCTCCACACCCTTCACAGTATCTGCTCTGTCTCTAATTTGCTCTTCTGGGCTTCTGTTCCCTCTGAAGTGGAGGAGTCTAGTGGAACAGGCTTTGAAGTCAGGCAGATGTAAGTTTGAATCTAAGTTCCATTGTGCAACTGTAGCAGTTCACCAACCTTGGCTGAACCCTAGTTTATATATGAGGCTTATAAGAGAAAACATGTGCAAGCCCACCAGTCCAGCACCTGGCTTAGAGTGGGCACACAACATCTTTCTCAGTTCCCTCAGCAATCCCAGATTCTTCCCTATCTTAGAATCTTAGAAAATTGTGGGCAGGGGCAAGGGAGGGGATTAAGAGAACCCTTAATCCAGTTCCCTTGCTTTATAGATGAAGAAACCGAGGACCGGGGAGGTTGACATGGCTTAATCCAGACAAGGCACCCTTCTCTGGTTGTCTCCGCTAACCCTACTTGGCCATGGAGCCCCTCAAAGTGTGGAGCCAAGATCTTACCATCACCCAAACTCCACCAGGCAGAGGCTGGGCTGTCGTCTGTTGACAGTCATAGCCCAAGTGCCCATAACAGTGCCAGACACATAGTACATGCTCAGTCAGTATTTTTAAATAAGTGAATGAAGGCAATTTTCATTTATTTATTCATTTTAATAAAAAGTCTAAGGCAGCTGGGACTGCGGGGGGAAATTCATTCAATAACAGTGGCTGATGCCAGTACAAGTACATCATTTCTAATCTCAGTGGGATTTTTGACATTTTGAGTCCTTTTATTTATCTTTATTCTGACCCTCTGTCATTTTTCTAATAATGATTCTTATGCTTTGCTGTTTTCCTCAAGCCTTCAACCTACACCTCACACCCATCGCTGTCAGAAAAGAACCTCACCTCCTACTTCACCAAGAATTCAGAGAGTAGAGGACACCAGTTCAAGTTCCAATGTACTCCTAAAAGATGCATATATGTCCTTCCCACTAGTCTCTGAGATCCAAGTATCCCTCCCATGTAAGGCCAACCTCTCCATTTTAGTCTGACTTTATCCCATTGTCTCCAGTTTCCTCCAGGTCTTTGTTTCTGTCTTGTATTTTTCTCTACCTTTCCCCAGGCTCCTTCCCCACAGTCTACAAACATAAACTAATCTCTCCTGCCCCTTGTCCCAAAAAAAGCAATGATAGTGAATCTCTTGATCTTGTCTTCCTATAGATGGGACCCTAGTTCTCTACTAGTTTCTCACTCATTTGTCTTTAAAGACTGGCCATCTCCATAACCTTACTTCTCATTCATTCCTTAACCCACTGCTATCTGGCCCTCCTCCCCACCCTTCACCTGCTTGCTCACCAAGGTCTCACCCAGGGATGACCCAGAGGAAAAATCCAGGAGCACTCTACAGCCCTTAGTCCACTAGATGCAGGGATTTCATTGGATCCAGACTTATCCTTCCTTGAAACTCTTTCCTCCACTGGCTCTCATTCTGCTTCCATCTCACTGGCCTCAGCCAGCCCTTCCCACACTAGTGTTGGTTTTGTATTTGGCTCACTTCCCTCCTCCCTTCTGACACTCTCTCTGAACAACTTTGCCCACATCAGTACGCTGAGGACTTCCAAATTATGCCTCTAGCCTAGACTTATATGCCAGTTGCCTCTTGGAGACCTTTATTTTCCACATTTCAAATTTATTATTTCCAGAGCTGAACTTCACAGAAGGGAAGCAGTATATAACGTGGCAGTTAGGAGCCCAAGTTCTAGAATTAAAACACTTGACTTCAAGCCCCAGGTCTGCCACTCCCCCACTGTGTAACCTTGAGGAAATTGTTTCATCTTTCAGGGCCTCAATTTCCTTTTGTGGAAAATCGGAACTATTAGTTTGATATGAACTATCAGGATTGCTACTATAGGTACCAATCTCATAAAGTTGTTCAAGTATAATGAGATCATACGTGCAAATCACTATGATCTCACACATGGTAAGAACTCAGTAAGGTTGGCCATTATTATATTATTATAATCATTATGATTGTTATTATAATTTAGGACATGGTGTCCTGCTGCCCCAGTGCTGGGGAAGTAGTCTCAGGCAGCACGGGGTCATGGACAGAAAACTGAGATCTGTTTTAGGGACCAATGTTCAATTCACCAGGTATTGCCTGAGCGCCTATCAAATATTAAACACCATGCCAAGGGCTTCCAAAGATGCATCAGGCACATGGTAATAAATGCAGACTTTATCCTGGAGACAGTAGGAGTCATTGGAAATTTTATAGCAGATAAGTGACAGGTTCTAATTTTTGTTTTAGGAAAATAATTCTGGGAGCAGTGTGAAGAGTGAATTGGAGCAAAGAACCTTCCTAGGCAAGACACCAGCTAGGAAATTGTAGTGGTCAGACGATTGAGGCCAGGATCCTAAGCTAAGATATGGGAGGTGAGGCAGGTTTGAGAAACTCTTGGGGAACTGGAACTACAAGGTTCAGAGCCCGATCAGGTGTGGGAGGTTATTGCATTGTGAAGAAATAGATTGATGCTATCATGGAAGAACAAGTTGGACACACAGAACGGCATTGCATTGCTGAATCCACTGCAGTCTGATGGTCCATCTTGCAGACTGAGAAACAAGTTCTTCCTCAGGTGAGGGTGCTTCTGTCTCCAGAGTGTGACTCTTACATTGAGAATGCTCGTGAGCACTGCCATATAAAAACCATGCCAATTTATTCATTAATAATGAGAAGAGTAACTACCAAATGGAATAGATATTCTTATGACCAGTCAGCACATTCTCTCCTTATAGGATAATCTCCTTGGGAAGCCAAGGAGAAATTAAAAGTTGATGGTGATCTCACTTTCAGATCAAAGGGAGTTTGTTATATAATGTTAATAGCTGATGGCATCAAGCTGCAACTCATCATTAGAGAATACACCAGGTTACCATGGAAACATGATCAAATTTTGCCTATCGGGATCCCCTTTTATAGACACCATACAGATTGGTCCCCTTGTTGGGACATACTTCAAACAGAACACAGGGCAACAATGAAGTTTATCATTCTTACTCGTAATCCACACTCACTGAGCAATGGTATCAGGTCAGAAGCAGCCTCAGGAAGACCCAGAGTGTCTTCTCTTTGACCCACACTTCAAGTCCACTGCTGGCTAATCAACACCCGCAGCACCAGCCTTGGAGGCCCCCTGTGGGTTATGGGTCTTCAGCTCTGGCAGCCATGATAGAAAGGGAAGGACAGGGAGGGAGCCTGAAAGGAATGGCATGCACAGTCTTATTGTCTGTCCTAATAGAGCTTCTTTTCCTTTCCAGCCCACAGTTGAGAATGTCCTTTATTGTCTTCTCCACCCGAGGAACAACATTAATGAAACTGACAGAAGACAGGTAAGGATACTTCTTATCTCTGTTGTTAAAAAGTCCATCACTTCCTGAGTAGCCCTGAGATTTGTGCTCTGGTGCCAGCCTTGACCTGTTAATCACTTTAATCTAATGGTTCCTTCTTTTACCCTAAGTTTTTAACCTTACATATGGGCACATGGATCCTGCTGCTAGTTTACTCTTCAGTTACTTTTGAAAGAATTTCCTGATATTGGTGAAATGTTATAAATGATGAAATTACATTAAGATAAATCTCACATTTGATTGTTGACTCCATCTGCTAACTTGGAGCGAAATGTTGGCAAGCCATATTATTGGGGGACTATATTTTCTTTTATTTAAATTAGACTTATTTTGGATTAAGGTTTCAGAGATACAAGTGCACTATGAGACAGGTAAGAGCTTGAAATATTTACTATTCATAATTACCCAGGAAGGGAGTAGAAAGGGAGGGCTTATGGTACCACGAAATAAAAGGAAATTTAAATAGTGTAAAAGAATGTTGTTGACACAAAGAAGTAGTTAAACTAGGTAGACCTAGCTTAACAAAAGTATTTTAGGTTTTGCCACATTTTGCTTGCAGATGAAAACTAGCAATAACAGAGTCATGTCATTTATTCGTAGTTAGGATGGTATACTAGAGAGTGGAAAGGATAGTCTTCCCCCATTTATGAAATTGTACACTTTTTAAATAGTGAGATGGTCCACATGAGAGAAGCACCATGGGGAACACATGTGGGATTATTGGGAGACTCATATATGGACGTGCTGGAAAAAGAAAAGGAGGAAGGGCCAGTACAGGGAGGGCAGGAAGACTTTATTCTCTAACGTTCTTATAGAAATGAATATAGGACTAACAAGACAGAGTAAAATTTTCTGGCTGAAGTCAGCAAACTTGAGTTAGTCCCTGTTTTTTTCCCATAACTTTGTTAGGATCTGTAACAGAAAGAGTGCTCTGTACCATGTAGGTGTTTTCAAATCCTGTTACTCCTTCAACCTGATCTACTATAGGCATGCATTTCATTTGAGATGCACAAAAACCCCATTCAAAAAAACGGGAGTTCCTGATCCCTTATTAACAGAAGGAGAAACTGAGGCCATATCACCTTCCCAAGAATAGCAAACAGAACCCAGACCAGACCCAGGCTCCACATTCTTTCCAGTTTGCCTTGCTGCCTTCTGTTCAACAGAGAATCATAAAATCCAAGACACTTGTGTGACTTGCCTTCAATACGGGCCAAGGATTTTAAGAAGCTCTGAGGAGGTGTCTCTAGCCATCTCAAGACTCCTCATCTTGCTCAGTCTTTAGATGATGTCATCCCTTATGCAGAGATGTTTTTTGTTCCACGATGGGGAGCTAAACACCCCTCTCACCTGTTCTTCACATCCTCCTACAACCTGAGGCTTCCTAGTGCAGCTTCATGCTGTCCATGCCCCATGCATAAGAGTTTGGCCAAAAGACCAGGTTCACATATCACTTACAGGTGCTTTGTGTGCTAATGCTCACAGCTTCTGGGAAGTTGACAGGGTCAGAGGGGTCAGGGATTTATAAACACTATCAGAATGCCAAGTCTTCCAGACCCATTGTGGTTTGTTACACTTGTTGGAATTAGTCATCCTCTGAATCTACTTGGAATCTAATTTTTGTGTACCTTAACGTCACTACTGCTAGTTTCCTGTTCTGAAGAGAAAACAGAGAGTAGAGTCCCTGGTTTGCTGGAAGCAGCATTTTGTATGGGTCAAATGCGCATCAAACAACAGCCAAAAATGCCTTCCTGAAGGCTGTGTGGATTTCATGTGGTGACTGCTTGGCCTGGGTCAGCTGGCAAAGCACAGCATGGTTTATGGACACACCCCCAACCTCATCAGCCTATGAAAGAAACGTGGGCAAGATCTCTCTGAAACTCTTTCTCAGGAGACTGGCTAAAAGAATCAGGCTTCAGATCTTCCAAGCTATTACTGCTTCTGAAATATATGACTTGCAGTGTTTTAGTTGGGCACAGGAATTTGTATTTTTCTATCTCACTTGATCGTCACAATATCCCTATAAAACGGTAAAGGGTCCATTAAGATACCTGTATAATACTTGAGAGACCTTATAGAATTAAGAAAAACTTGTTCAAAAGCAAGACATGAATTGGCAAAGACTTTCATTTCAGCAAAAGGTTTTGGGTAAATCAAAAGAAATAATGTCAAAGATATACGGTTGATCCTTGAACAACATTTTGAACTGAATGGGTCCAATTATACACAGGTATTTTTCAACCAAATGCAGATCAAAAATACAGTATTCGCAGGATGCAAAATCCACATATATGGAGGGCTGACTTCTAGTATATGCAGGTTCTGCAGGGCTGTCTGCAGGACTTGAGTGCATGGATTTGGTATACTCAGGGATCATGAACCAATCCTCTGCCTATACCAAGGAATGACTGTATTCGCATTCAGTTCTTGGGATCAAATACACATAGGGTAAAGCTATGAGAAGATGAAAAAATAGAATGGAAAATAAATACAATGTGTTAAGATATAGTAAAGAAACTCCAATTAGAATAATAATGCCTACGATTTGTGTCTTTTATCTGCAAAGCACTTTATATATCTTTTTTATTTATCTTCATATAACCATTGTTACTCTATTTTCTAATGGGAAGGAACTATGCGGTCATTTGAATCATTGTTATATATGGAATGTCGTTTTTCTCTGTTTTCACAGTTTCTTCGTTTTTAGTTCTTAGCAGTTTGATTATTTGTGTGGGCATGGTTTTCTTTCAGGGTACCCTATTTTGACTTTGCAGAGCTTCCTGAATCTATAAACTTGTCTGTCACCGTATTTGGGGAGTTTGCAGCTACTTGAGTTGCGGGGGGGAGATTCTGGACCTCATGGTAGTGTGGGTCATTTCTCTAGGTTTAAATTTTCCTCCCCAGTCCACCAGTTTTGTTTCCTTTCCAGTCTACTTGGTTGCTTTTTCTGTTGTAATCAGCAGGCAATATAGGCAGTACCAAGTATACTCTATCTTGGCTGCTGTTACTTCAGTTTTACAGATAAGGACACTGAGGTTCAAAAAGTTTAGGTAACCTGCCGAGGTCAGATAGCTAGTAATCTGCCAAACTAGTATTCTGATTCTGGATTCTAAATTTGGTCCAACTCCTGTACTTTGTACTGTATCATGTTGCTCTTCCAAGATTTCCTGGCTTCATCAGTTTAAATAGTTGATAGATTGTAACAAAGTTTGCAGGTCACTTCATTAGTATAATAGAGTATACAATGTCAATTTAAGTACTGTTAGAATAAAATGATGTTAACTACTGCATATGAGTCCCTGGAAACTCCAAGGAGAGTCTTGTTCTTACATTAATTGAAATACTTCAAATGTGTCATCATTTAGAAATAAGACCATGTGAAGGAAGTTCAACTATTCATTTAAAAAAAACAGATGCTCAATTTAATCAAATGCAATTTCACCTTTTGTTAAGATGGTGATATTTTTCTTTTACCTACTAGTACAGTGAATGTCATAAAAAACATTTTTAAATATTGGCTCATTCTAGTATTTCTGTGTACATTTGGTTATGATGTATTCTTTTAATGTATATCGGAATTCTGTATTTTTAATATTATTTAGAAATTTAGCACTCCTATTTATAATTGTAATTGGGCTGCCATTGTCCTTTTTATTACTACCTTTCTTTATAGTATTTTTGATTGTTTTTTATTTAAATTAGTACTTCTTCTAGAATTTATGATTATGTAAGGTACAAGGTCAACGTCCAGTGTTTCTTTCCCCGATTGATTAGCCAGTTCTTCCCACACCATTGTGTAATAATCTTTTACTAACAACTTGAACAATTAAACTCTTTGCTAGGCTTGGGTTTATTACTGGGTTTTCTATTCTGTTCTGTTTTTCTGTCTGTTTCTATACTTGGATCACATTGTTTTAATTAGTTTTAACATCTGGAGGACCAATCTGTCCTCATTTCTAATCTTGGGTGAAAATCTCCTTGGTCTTTACTAGATTTTTCCAACCACATACATTTTAAATAATTTTTTATGTTCCCAGATATCCCTGGGATTTTCACTCGAACTGGTGAAAAATACAGATTAACTCAGCAGCAATGGCACTGCATTTTTTTCTATATGTATTTTCTTATTTAGGGATATACCACGTCTCGTTTACGTCCCTCAGTACGGTTTTGTTTTTTTCTTCAAATTAGTCTAATTGTCAACATTTTTTTCCTAGGCATCTTAAGTTGCCTCCATTGTGAAAAAAATGCTTTGCTGTGGTATTCTCCAAACTGTCATTCTTCACTCTTGACTGGTGAACCTATAGTTTGTGATCCATGGGCTTCTATTGAACTCCATAAAATGATTTACAAAAATGTGCATGTCAGTGGGTTTTCTGTAGAAAAGACCATGCATGCAGCTCCCATCCCCATCCCCTGCCAAAAAAAAAAAGAGCTTCAGAAATATTAGTTTTGGGGAAAACAATAGGTTTCTAACACGTTTTTTGTAGATTTCTTTTATTTTTATTATTTTTATTTTTTTAAGAGGGAGTCTTGCTCTGTCACCCAGGTTGGAGTGCAGTGGTGCAAACTCAGCTCACTGCAACCTCCATCTCCCAAGTTCAAGCAATTCTCCTGCCTCAGCCTCCCTAGTAGCTGGGATTACAGGTACACGCCGCCATGCCAGGCTAATTTTTGCATTTTAGTAGAGACAGGGTTTCACCATGTTGGTCAGCCTGGTCTCGAACTCCTGACCTCAAATAATCCACCCACCTCGGCCTTCCAAAGTGCTGGGATTACAGGTGTGAGCCACCACATCTGCCTTCTTATCCCACCACTTTAATGAGACATTTTATTAGTTCTAATAGTTTTCCAGTTAATTTTTAAATGGTTTTCCAATAAGGTGATTGCAGTATCTGTGATTAATTCTGCCCTCTTTTCTAATATTTATAGCTAGTATATCTTCCTGTGTATCTTCTTACATTCTAAAATTTTCAGACTTTAATTCCCAACTGGGTTTTACAATTATGCATTTTACTGGATGCTAACTTCATACATTTTATCTACTTTGTTAAGGAAGGATTCTTCAAATGCGAGATTATTAAAAATTTTTTATCTGAAATAATTGTTATATTAAATACCTTTTTGCCATATCAAAATAGTTATATCTTTCTTCTATTTCCTTTGACCGCTCTGTAAAAATTTTAAATCAAAAGCTCTCCTAATGGGCCTGACACAATGGCCCACACCTGTAATCTCAGCGCTTTGGGAAGCTGAGGTGGGAGGATCGCTTGAGCCCAGGAGTTCAAGGCCAGCCCGAACAACATAGGGAGACACCGTCTCTACAAAAAAAAAAAAAATTAAAAATTAGCCAAGCATGTTGTCACACCCCTGTGGTCCCAGCTACTCAGGAGGCTGAGGTGACAGGATCGATTGAGTGCACGGGAGGTAAAGGCTGCAGTGAGCTGTAATCATGCCAATCACTCCAGCCTGGGCAACAGAGTGTGCTATATCAAAAATAAATAAATAAATAAAAGATTTTCTAATGAAAACTAACCTTACATTCCTAGAATAAACTTTATCATGGTTTGCTATGTTTTTATTGTGTTTCTGGATCTGATTTAAGCTGAAAGATATTACTTATCAATATTTAATATTGAGAGTATTCTGGGGCTTTATTTCATACAATCTCTCAGTTTGGGAGTAAAAGGCTTAATGAGCTTGGAAAAATGAGTAGGCAATCTTGCTGTAAGCTGCAGAATTGCTTAACTAATATAGAGAGCAAACGTTTGTTCAAAGTTTGATATAACTCAGAGGAAAACCATCAAAGCCTAAATTATTATTGAAGAAGCTCTTTGACAGTTACCTCAGCTTTTTATGTTATTGTTTTTATCATGTTTTCTAACTTGAGAAACGGTAGAAATTACCGATATGTTGACATTTTAAATTTATCACATATCTTTTTAATTTTCAAAAGCCCTTCTGCATCTTTGGTTGTATCCCTTTCCTCCAATTATATAAAGCTATTTTCTTTTCTCTTATTTGCCCCATTCAAATTACCTAATGGTTTGTTTCTTAAATGTATTCATCAGTTGTTTTATATATTTTTAGATTTTATGATTATTTTATCTTATTACTATTATTAATTCCTTCCTTCTGCTTCTTATGTTGCAAGCTTTTCCTGGCTTCTCAAAGTAAAAGATAATTGCCCAGCGTGGTGACTCACACCTATAATCCCAGGACTTTGGGAGGCTGAGGCAGGCTCATCGCTTGAGGCCAGTATTTTGAGACCAGCCTGGCCAACATGGTGAAACCCCATCTCTAGTAAAAATATAAAAGTTAGCTGGGCATGTTGGTGCACACCTGTAATCCCACCTACTTGGGAGGCGAGAATTTCTTGAACCTGGGAGGTGGAGGTTGCAGTGAGCCGAGATCGCACCACTGCACTCCAGCCTGGGCAACAGAGCAAGACTCTGTCTCAAAAAAAAAAAAAAAGAAGATTATTCACTATACTTTATTTCTTTCTAAATAATAAAAGCTTTAATAGTATAAATTATACTTTAAATCTGATATGGTTGTTGAATTTTATACATTTTGACATGTCCTGTTCCTATTATTGTTAATTTTTTAATAGTTATATTTACTATTTTTGATTTAAGATGATTTAGGGAAAGTGTTTCACAATTTTCACATTTTTGTTTACCCTTTCCTCAATTTCTAGAGTATTGCAGTTTTTAAAAATTTGATTTATATAATTTCTATTTTTAGTTTATTAATTTTTGTTGGTGGACTACTACATGATCAAATTTTATTTAGTATCCATGGATGTTAGAAAATATGTATACTTTGATGATTAAAATTTTGTTATAAGAAACATTAATTCGGGGAGGTGGAGCCAAGATGGCCGAATAGGAACAGCTCCAGTCTACAGATCCCAGCGTGAGCAATGCAGAAGACGGGTGATTTCTGCATTTCCACCTGAGGTGCCGGGTTCATCTCACTAGGGAGTGCCAGACAGTGGACGCAGGAGAGTGGGTGCAGCGCACCGTGCGTGAGCCGAAGCAGGGTGAGGCATAGCCTCACTTGGGAAGCGCAAGGGGTCAGGGAGTTCCCTTTCCTAGTCAAAGAAAGGGGTGACAGACGGCACCTGGAAAATTGGGTCACTTCCACCCTAATAATGCACTTTTCCAACGGGCTTAAAAAATGGCACACCAGGAGATTATATCCCGCATCTGGCTCGGAGGGTCCTACGGCCACGGAGTCTCGCTGATTGCTAGCACAGCAGTCTGAGATTAAACTGCAAGGCGGCAGCAAGGCTGGGGGAGGGGTGCCCGCCATTGCCCAGGCTTGATTAGGTAAACAAAGCAGCCAGGAAGCTCGAATTGGGTGGAGCCCACCACAGCTCAAGGAGGCCTGCCTGCCTCTGTAGGCTCCACCTCTGGAGGCAGGGCACAGACAAACAAAAAGACAGCAGTGACCTCTGCAGACTTAAATGACCCTGTCTGACAGCTTTGAAGAGAGTAGTGGTTCTCCCAGCACGCAGCTGGAGATCTGAGAACAGGCAGACTGCCTCCTCAAGTGGGTCCCTGACCCCCGAGCAGCCTAACTGGGAGGCACCCCCCAGTAGGGGCAGACTAACACCTTACACGGCCAGGTACTCCTCTGAGACAAAACTTCCAGAGGAATGATCAGGCAGCAGCATTTGCAGTTCATGAAAATCTGCTGTTCTGCAGCCACTGCTGCTGACACCCAGGCAAATAGGGTCTGGAGTGGACCTCTAGCAAACTCCAACAGACCTGCAGCTGAGGGTCCTGTCTGTTAGAAGGCAAACTAACAAACAGAAAGGACATCCATGCCCAAAACCCATCTGTACATCACCATCATCAAAGACCAAAAGTAGATAAAACCACAAAGATGGAGAAAAAACAGAGCAGAAAAACTGGAAACTCTAAAAAGCAGAGTGCCTCTCCTCCTCCAAAGGAATGCAGTTCCTCACCAGCAACGGAACAAAGCTGGACGGAGAATGACTTTGACGAGTTGAGAGAAGAAGGCATCAGACGATCAAACTACTCCGAGCTACAGGAGGAAATTCAAGCCAAAGGCAAAGAAGTTAAAAACTTTGAAAAAGAATTAGACAAATGGATAACTAGAATAACCAATGCAGAGAAGTGCTTAAAGGAGCTGATGGAGCTGAAAGCCAAGGCTCGAGAACTATGTGAAGAATGCAGAAGCCTCAGGAGCCGATGCGATCAACTCGAAGAAAGGGCATCAGCGATAGAAGATGAAATGAATGAAACGAAGTGAGAAGGGAAGTCTAGAGAAAAAAGAATAAAAAGAAACGAACAAAGCCTCCAAGAAATATGGGACTATGTGAAAAGACCAAATCTACGTCTGATTGGTGTGCCTGAAAGTGACAGGGAGAATGGAACCAAGTTGGAAAACACTCTGCAGGATATTATCCAGGAGAACTTCCCCAATCTAGCAAGGCAGGCCAACATTCAGATTCAGGAAATACAGAGAACGCCACAAAGATACTCCTCGAGAAGAGCAACTCCAAGACACATAATTGTCAGATTCACCAAAGTTGAAATGAATGAAAAAATGTTAAGAGCAGCCAGAGAGAAAGGTCGGGTTACCCGCAAAGGGAAGCCCATCAGACTAACAGTGGATCTCTCGGCAGAAACTCTACAAGCCAGAAGAGAGTGGGGGCCAATATTCAACATTCTTAAAGAAAAGAATTTTCAACCCAGAATTTCATATCCAGCCAAACTAAGCTTCATAAGTGAAGGAGAAATAAAATACAGACAAGCAAAGGCTGAGAGATTTTGTCCCCACCAGACCTGCCCTAAAAGAGCTCCTGAAGGAAGCACTAAACATGGAAAGGAACAACCGGTACCAGCCACTGCAAAATCATGCCAAATTGTAAAGACCATCAAGGCTAGGAAGAAACTGCATCAACTAACGAGCAAAATAACCAGCTAACATCACAATGACAGGATCAGATTCACACATAACAATATTAACTTTAAATGTAAATGGACTAAATGCTCCAATTAAAAGACACAGACTGGCAAACTGGATAAAGAGTCAAGACCCATCAGTGTGCTGTATTCAGGAAACCCATCTCACATGCAGAGACACACATAGGCTCAAAATAAAAGGATGATGGAAGATCTACCAAGCAAATGGAAAACAAAAAAAGGCAGAGGTTGCAATCCTAGTCTCTGATAAAACAGACTTTAAACCAACAAAGATCAAAAGAGACAAAGAAGGCCATTACATAATGGTAAAGGGATCAATTCAACAAGAAGAGCTAACTATTCTAAATATATATGCACCCAATACAGGAGCACCCAGATTCATAAAGCAAGTACTTAGTGACCTACAAAGAGACTTAGACTCCCACACAATAATAATGGGAGACTTTAACACCCCACTGTCAACATTAGACAGATCAACGAGACTGAAAGTTAACAAGGATACCCAGGAATTGAACTCAGCTCTGCACCAAGTGGACCTAATAGACATCTACAGAACTCTCCACCCCAAATCAACAGAATATACATTTTTTTCAGCACCACACCACACCTATTCCAAAATTGACCACATAGTTGGAAGTAAAGCACTCCTCAGCAAATGTAAAAGAACAGAAATTATAACAAACTGTCTCTCAGACCACAGTGCAATCAAACTAGAACTCAGGATTAAGAAACTCACTCAAAACCACTCAACTACATGGAAACTGAACAACCTGCTCCTGAATGACTACTGGGTACATAGCGAAATGAAGGCAGAAATAAAGATGTTGTTTGAAACCAACGAGAACAAAGACACAACATACCAGAATCTCTGGGACACATTCAAAGCAGTGTGTAGAGGGAAATTTATAGCACTAAATGCCCACAAAAGAAAGCAGGAAAGATCCAAAATTGACACCCTAACATCACAATTAAAAGAACTAGAAAAGCAAGAGCAAACACATTCAAAAGCTAGCAGAAGGAAAGAAATAACTAAAATTAGAGCAGAACTGAAGGAAATAGAGACACAAAAAACCCATCAAAAAATTAATGAATCCAGGAGCTGGTTTTTTGAAAAAGATCAACAAAATTGATAGATCGCTAGCAAGACTAATAAAGAAGAAAAGAGAGAAGAATCAAATAGATGCAATAAAAAATGATAAAGGGGATATCACCACCAATCCCACAGAAATACAAACTACCATCAGAGAATACTACAAACACCTCTACGCAAATAAACTAGAAAATCTAGAAGAAATGGATAAATTCCTCGACACATACACCCTCCCAAGACTAAACCAGGAAGAAGTTGAATCTCTGAATAGACGAATAACAGGCTCTGAAATTGTGGCAATTATCAATAGCTTACCAACCAAAAAGAGTCCAGGACCAGATGGATTCACAGCCGAATTCTACCAGAGGTACAAGGAGGATCTGGTACCATTCCTTCTGAAACTATTCCAATCAATACAAAAAGAGGGAATCCTCCCTAACTCATTTTATGAGGCCAGCATCATCCTGATACCAAAGCTGGGCAGAGACACAACCAAAAAAGAGAATTTTAGACCAATATCCTTGATGAACGTTGATGCAAAAATCCTCAATAAAATACTGGCAAACCGAATCCAGCAGCACATCAAAAAGCTTATCCACCATGATCAAGTGGGCTTTATCCCTGGAATGCAAGGCTGGTTCAACATACACAAATCAATAAATGTAATCCAGCATACAAAC
Source organism: Hylobates moloch (assembly GCF_009828535.3). Classification (NCBI taxonomy): domain Eukaryota; kingdom Metazoa; phylum Chordata; class Mammalia; order Primates; family Hylobatidae; genus Hylobates; species Hylobates moloch. The sequence goes on along the minus strand of NW_026652290.1, from coordinate 55,510,767 downwards.
AGAACCAAAGACAAAAACCACATGATTATCTCAATAGATGCAGAAAAGGCCTTTGACAAAATTCAACAACCCTTCATGCTAAAAACTCTCAATAAATTAGGTATTGATGGGACGTATCTCACAATAATAAGAGCTATCTATGACAAACCCACAGCCAATATCATACTGAATGGGCAAAAACTGGAAGGATTCACTTTGAAAACTGGCACAAGACAGGGATGCCTTCTCTCACCACTCCTATTCAACATAGTGTTGGAAGTTCTGGCCAGGGCAATCAGGCAGGAGAAGGAAATAAAGGGTATTCAATTAGGAAAAGAGGAAGTCAAGTTGTCCCTGTTTGCAGATGACATGATTGTATATCCAGAAAACCCCATTGTCTCAGCCCAAAATCTCCTTAAGCTGATAAGCAACTTCAGCAAAGTCTCAGGATACAAAATCAATGTGCAAAAATCACAAGCATTCTTATACACCAATAACAGACAGAGAGCCAAATCATGAGTGAACTACCATTCACAATTGCTTCAAAGAGAATAAAATACCTAGGAATCCAACTTACAAGGGACGTGAAGGACCTCTTCAAGGAGAACTACAAACCACTGCTCAATGAAATAAAAGAGGATACAAACAAATGGAAGAACATTCCATGCTCGTGGGTTGGAAGAATCAATATCGTGAAAATGGCCATACTGCCCAAGGTAATTTATAGATTCAATGCCATCCCCATCAAGCTACCAATGACTTTCTTCACAGATTTGGAAAAAACTACTTTAAAGTTCATGTGGAACCAAAAAAGAGCCCGCATCGCCAAGTCAATCCTAAGCCAAAAGAACAAAGCTGGAGGCATCACACTACCTGACTTCAAACTATACTACAAGGCTACAGTAACCAAAACAGCATGGTACTGGTACCAAAACAGAGATATAGATCAATGGAACAGAACAGAGGCCTCAGAAATAACGCCACATATCTAAAACTATCTGATCTTTGACAAACCTGACAAAAACAAGCAATGGGGAAAGGATTCCCTATTTAATAAATGGTGCTGGGAAAACTGGCTAGCCATATGTAGAAAGCTGAAACTGGATCCCTTCCTTACACCTTATACAAAAATTAATTCAAGATGGATTAAAGACTTACATGTTAGACCTAAAACCATAAAAACTCTAGAAGAAAACCTAGGCATTACCATTCAGGACATAGGCATGGGCAAGGACTTCATGTCTAAAACACCAAAAGCAATGGCAACAAAAGCCAAAATTGACGAATGGGATCTAATTAAACTAAAGTGCTTCTGCACAGCAAAAGAAACTGCCATCAGAGTGAACAGGCAACCTACAAAATGGGAGATAATTTTCGTAACCTACTCATCTGACAAAGGGCTAATATCCAGAATCTACAATGAACTCAAACAAATTTGCAAGAAAAAAACAAACAACCCCATCAAAAAGTGGGTGAAGGACAGGAACAGACACTTCTCAAAAGAAGACATTTATGCAGCCAAAAAACACATGAAGAAATGCTCATCATCACTGGCCATCAGAGAAATGCAAATCAAAACCACAATGAGATACCATCTCACACCAGTTAGAATGGCCATCATTAAAATGTCAGGAAACAACAGGTGCTGGAGAGGATGTGGAGAAATAGGAACACTTTTACACTATTGGTGGGACTGTAAACTAGTTCAACCATTGTGGAAGTCAGTGTGGCGATTCCTAGGGATCTAGAACTAGAAATACCATTTGACCCAGCCATCCCATTACTGGGTATGTACCCAAAGGACTATAAATCATGCTGCTATAAAGACACATGCACACGTATGGTTATTGCGGCACTATTCACGATAGCAAAGAGTTGGAACCAACCCAAATGTCCAACAACGATAGACTGGATTAAGAAAATGTGGCACATATACACCATGGAATACTATGCAGCCATAAAAAATGATGAGTTCATGTCCTTTGTAGGGACATGGATGAAACTGGAAATCATCATTCTCAGTAAACTATCGCAAGGACAAAAAACCAAACACCGCATGTTCTCACTCATAGGTGGGAATTGAACAATGAGAACACATGGACACAGGAAGGGGAACATCACACTCCGGGGACTGTTGTGGGGTGGGGGGAGTGGGGAGGGATAGCATTAGGAGATACACCTAATGCTAAATGACGAGTTAATGGGTGCAGCACACCAACATGGCACATGGATACATATGTAACAAACCTGCACATTGTGCACATGTACCCTAAAACTTAAAGTACAATAATAAAAAATAAAAATAAAAAACATTAATTCAATTTTTAAATATTTTATATTTTTGTTTACTTGATCTGTGAAGATAGACATTTTGCATTTTCCACCATGACTGTTTTATTTTAATTTCCAACACATTGCTTTTTAATTTACATCATCTTACTTGGCTTATGTGTATTTTCATTATGGAGTGTGCATCTAATCAATATAAAATAATCTTTTTGTCACCTTTAGTGCTTTTGGCTTTATATCCTTTGTCCAAAATTAGTATTATTAAACTTGAATTTTGTTTGCATTTCCTGATATATCTTTTTCATTCATTTATTTTTTACTTTCGTTGATATTTTGTGTAATTTTTCAATGATTTGAAAAGTGTAATTTCATTTGCATCCTAGTAACAGTTGCCAGTTAATTTTGCTTGCCTCGATAGTGACAAGAATTGAATAAATATCTACTGATTCTTCTTGCTGAATTTCTTTTTAAGAAATATTTGCATTGTATTTTATAAACATATCAACAATAATTATTTAAACTTACTGCAAAATTTACTAATTTCATCGAATATATGTGAATATACACATTCACACACATACTTCCTTTCCAGTACTTCAGTTTTAATTATATATTTTTAATTCCTCAGTTTGCTGAGTCTTTTTTTTAGGTAAGATTTTCCTGAAGAATATGTGACTATTAAGACTTCTAAGTCACTATTTATATGAGAATTTTTTGTATTCACCTCCAGGTAAATATTTCCATTGAATATAAAGTTCTTCTATCTTAACTTTCTTTCCCCCTACATTTTCTAGAGACATAGTCAACTTGCATTATTAGAAAGAAGAGATGCCAATTTAATATATTTCTCCTATGTGGGTAGCCTGTTTTCTCTTCCTGGCTGCTTATAGAACTTTTCTCTTTATCATACATATTTTTTTAAATAGCAACAGAATATTTCCAGGTGTAGTCCTTTCATTAATTTTGTACAGTACTTTGTATAGTACTTGAGCCATTCTATCTGAAGACTTAATAAACTTTTTCAGCTTAAAACATTTCTCTTCTATGCCTTTTGTGATTAACATTTCTTCTGTCCATTCGATTCTTGAATCTATCCAATATCTCTTTATATTCTAAGTATAATTTTTTAATCTTTCTATTATTTTTTTTACATCTGAGAGAATGTTTCATTCAGATCCTGTAATTACCAGTCTAAGTTGTTTATTGTTTTTGCTTCTGTTTTCACAGTCACCCAGCTTACTTTTCACTGCTTCCATTGCATTTTTCAATTGACAATTGATATCTTTCATCCCTATGAATACTTTCCTGTTCCTAAATTTTTCCACGCGTGTATGACCTTGCTGTTGAAGGTATGTCTTCAACATAAATATACATTAGAATGTCTTCAACATAAATATAAATTAGAATTGGTTATATGTGCTCCCTTGTTTTTTATATGACTTTATTTCAAAGGGGGATATTTTCTCAAATTCCTAAAATTGGTCCTCTTCTTCCCAACTGCTGAGACTTTTTCTGAGTATAGTGACTTAAAAATGGAACCACATGGGCTTTTCAGTACTGGGATTTGGGAAAAGTTCTGCAGCAGATCATGCAAGATCTTTGTTGAAAATGTTAAGAGCTCAAGCTAAGGAAAATGAGAACATTTATATGTAGCGTAAGTTTATCTTAGGCAGAGTAGAGACCCAGCAGTCTTTCCAAGGCAAAGAGGAAGATGAAGCTAAAGGAAGATGGTCAGGTGTAGATGCTGGATTATTGTGTTAAGAAAACTAGCTCCCTTCACTTCCCCGCCATCCCTCATGCCTTTCTTCTTGTGCTCTAGGATCCCGGGGTGGTGGGTCCATCCCTTACTCTGACCTCAGCAGCTCCACATCATGCAGAAATTCGAAGTTTCTGGCATCCTTGCCTATTTTTCAGCAGTGAAGAAACATTTTCTCTATTATATCAGTTAGCTATTTCTACAGCAATTTGGAAAAAGAAACAAAAGTTAAAATATGCAGACCAAGATCATTATCTTTGACTGGAAATTTCACCTTTCTTCCAAACTTTGCAAGATTAAAAAACAAAGCATAACAGAACAACTATGAGTCAAAGAATTATTATATCTTATCCAACCCACTGACCTCATTTTACTGCTGAGGAAAATGATTCCCAGAGAGACAGAATTCTTTGCTCAAATTCATTCATATACTCACTGGCAGCACCGTTTTTTTAACTCACAAAATTAAAAAGTTTAAACTCAGTGATTTTTCTATTACATTACAAAGCTACCCAGTACATACTGCCTCTGCATGTATTATTTTGTTTCTTATCTGTGTAATAGTCAAATGGAAGCCACTAATATGTGTATGTACATACATATGCATATGTGTGTATATCTAAATATAATCTTTTATTAAGGGCTTATTATATACCAGTAGCCTAGTATACTTTCCTCATCTATAATCAGAGGAAATAATAGTATCTACCTAATTTGGTAGTTTTGAGAATTACATTTATTATATGTATTATCAAAGATGGGGATATCGAGGTGGAGAAAGCTCATGGCCACTGTAATGTGAAAGTGTAGGAACCTGAATTGGAACTCAAGAAGCACGATCCCAGTGTTCATATTCTTAATTACTATACTGTAGGATTTCCCATGATTTTACTGTTATGTACAGTTTTAAATTTAAAACAAATCCAAGCATACACAATTCGCCACCCAAACCCTCTGACATCTTTGACATCTTTAACAAAACAGTTCCTCAAGGCAGCCTATGCCCTCCATACATGTCATCTTGATGGGCTTTTGGAAACCGGAACGTGGAAATACTCCTCACAAAGAGGTAAAGAGGTAGCATCAGCATTTCACAGATGGGGGTACGAGGTTAAGTGTCTTGCTTATTGCTTAAGGAGGTAGAATGGAAGCCAAGAACACTTGGCTCCAACTGCTGAGTGGAAACCAAGAGACCACACGTCTCTCTCCCTCTCAGTCATCCTTTGGTTTGGTTGAAAGTGTGGTTTTGCTATTAGTGTCACAGGGGAAAATGACATACTCTGAAGACATCACTTGATTCCTGGAGCAGAATGATTACAGGCTGCCATTACCAAGAGACATAGTTCTAAAGGCCTTTTCTAAATTTAAAAGCAGCAAGGAGAAAGAGTCTTAAGATATTTAGTGCTTGAAAGAACTTGGATTCATTTCATTTTGAGGTACTGTTCTTTTAGTTGTGTGAGGGCTTGATGGCGAAATTAAGACAAATGGTGAGGGAGTGGGGCATTCGTTTATTCTCTTGTCCTGTTGATTGGGAGATAATATTATGTGGTCTGAGTTCATAGGCAAGTTCCTTACCTCTCTGTGCCTCAGTTTTTTTTATCTATAAAGTGAATGCAATGATGATCCCCACTTCACAGAACTGTTGGAAGGGTTAACAATGCAGGCACATAGAAAGTGCTCAATTAACATTAGTTGTTGTTACTATTGTGGTTGTTGTTAGGGGGTTTTATAAACAGCTAAGGAATGGCCCCAAATCCTCCTGGACAAATCCCACCTCAAATCATCACAGTAGGCCCAACAGTGATTCAAAGGGCGAGTCCCCAGCCCCCCTTGGCCCACATCCTTCTTGAAGTTTTAACATTTGGCCAGTCTATCCCTATATAGAGGGATGCAGGTAGAAAATATTGCCTCAACATGAGGCCAGATGAAAATTATTGTTTCTTTTGTGTAATAGTTGTAGGGAGACTTCTTCCAGATAAGGGCACACAGGCAATGTCTCTACAGAAGGTTTGTCTAAGGGGTCTCCATGTTGGTCACAATGATGGTAAAAAGAAATCCTCATGGAGCAATTTAGCAGGTCTGGGAACAGATTGATTTGTGAGAGTAGTGTAGTCCACTGCTTCTCAATCCCTTCCTCTGGAGTACCCTTGTTAGTAGAAGAAAGTAAAAGTGTACCCCCTGGGGCCTCACGGTATAGTTTGAAGTGACTTGTTAAAAGCAAGAACTTTTTTAAAGTTCTTTTAAATTAAAAATGTGCATGCATGTGTATTCTATTCCATAATATAATTCCATAATTCCATTATATATGATGTTACATAAAAATTCTCTTGAGTTCTTTCTCAAATTTTGGAGTACAATTTATGCTCCAGAAAAAAAAAAATTATGTGTCTCTTGTGTCTTTGTATATAGTACACTGTTACATACCAAGTTTGGGCACCACAGATGTAACAGAGAAAACACAGACTTTGGACCAGGACCCATTATGGTTTCCAATTTGGGCTCCGCCACCATGTGCATGTAATTGCACTTCTCTGAATCTGTTTTCTCATATGTGAAACGAAGATAGTAATGCCTACCATATGGAGTTGTTATGAGACTTTCATGAATTAATGTATGGAAAGCACTTAACAGAGACCCTAGCACATCACAGATACCACCCTTCACCTGCTACTACTCATGTGGCAAATACAAATTAAGAATAAAAACTGAAAAAGCAGTGCCCAGAAACATTTCTGTTGTCTGGATGGAGACAGCAAGGTAAACTTTAGAAGTAGTCAACAGAACCAAAGAACAGTAGCATTCTCATATCCAAAGCTAGCTAGCCAAAACCAACATATTTTTTATGGCCCAACAAAAACAATCCCAGTACTGGTCCACATCCACAATTCTACCTCTGAAGCCACGTGGCTGTCACCTGACTCAGCTCCTTTGCCACCAGTGTGGGTGACCTGTTGAGTCTTGTATCTAATGCTGATTCTGATAGCTTCCAAATGCCTCCTCATGAACTCCAGGTTCAGTCTTTGCTACTCACTTCAATTTTTTTTTTTTTTATACTTTAGGTTTTAGGGTACATGTGCACAATGTGCAGGTTTGTTACATATGTATCCATGTGCCATGTTGATTTCCTGTACCCATTAACTCATCATTAGCATTAGGTATATTTCCTAATGCTGTCCCTCCCCCCTCCCCCCACCCCACAACAGTCCCCGGAGTGTGATGTTCCCCTTCCTGTGTCCATGAGTTCTCATTGTTCAATTCCCACCTATGAGTGAGAACATGCGGTGTTTGGTTTTTTGTCCTTGCGATAGTTTACTGAGAATGATGTTCTCCAGTTTCATCCATGTCCCTACAAAGGACACGAACTCATCATTTTTTATGGCTGCATAGTATTCCATGGTGTATATGTGCCACATTTTCTTAATCCAGTCTATCATTGTTGGACATTTGGGTTGGTTCCAACTCTTTGCTATTGTGAATAGTGCCGCAATAACCATACGTGTGCATGTGTCTTTATAGCAGCATGATTTATAGTCCTTTGGGTATATACCCAGTAATGGGATGGCTGGGTCAAATGGTATTTCTGGTTCTAGATCCCTGAGGAATCGCCACACTGACTTCCACAATGGTTGAACTAGTTTACAGTCCCACCAACAGTGTAAAAGTGTTCCTATTTCTCCACATCCTCTCCAGCACCTGTTGTTTCCTGCTTTTTTAATGATGGCCATTCTAACTGGTGTGAGATGGTATCTCACTGTGGTTTTGATTTGCATTTCTCTGATGGCCAGTGATGATGAGCATTTCTTCATGTGTTTTTTGGCTGCATAAATGTCTTCTTTTGGGAAGTGTCTGTTCATGTCCTTTGCCCACTTTTTGATGGGGTTGTTTGTTTTTTTCTTGTAAATTTGTTTGAGTTCATTGTAGATTCTGGATATTAGCCCTTTGTCAGATGAGTAGATTGCAAAAATTTTCTCCCATTCTGTAGGTTGCCTGTTCACTCTGATGGTAGTTTCTTTTGCTGTGCAGAAGCTCTTTAGTTTAATTAGATCCCGTTTGTCAATTTTGGCTTTTGTTGCCATTGCTTTTGGTGTTTTAGACATGAAGTCCTTGCCCACGCCTATGTCCTGAATGGTATTGCCCACACCTATGTCCTGAATGGAACAGAACAGAGCCCTCAGAAATGATGCTGCATATCTACAACTATCTGATCTTTGACAAACCTGACAAAAACAAGCAATGGGGAAAGGATTCCCTATTTAATAAATGGTGCTGCGAAAACTGGCTAGCCATACGTAGAAAGCTGAAACTGGATCCCTTCCTTACACCTTATACAAAAATTAATTCAAGATGGATTAAAGACTTAAATGTTAGACCTAAAACCATTAAAATCCTACAAGAAAACCTAGGCAATACCACTCACTTCAATTTTTTAAGTGATTAAATATTTGAGGTATAACAAAAGTATAGAAAAAAAGGTTAATGAACACTCATTACCCACCACCACGCTTGTGGAATAAGAGGTTACAGGCAGCGTCTCCTGTGTATATTTACCATTTCTCTTTCCTCACCAGAGATAATTATTATCATGAATTAGGGATTTATCATTTCAATGGATATTGCATACTTTTATATGTGCATAAGCTATAATATATATTCATATTAAACTTTTTAAAAATTTTTATTTGTTTTTGGGAGAGTTTTGCTCTGTTGCCCAGGCTGGAGTGCAGTGTGTGATCTTGGCTCACTACAACCTCCGCCTCCCGGGTTCAAGCAATTCTCATGCCTCAGCCTCCTGAGTAGCTGGGACTACAGGCGAGCAACACCACGCCCAGCTGATTTTTTTTATTTTATTTTAATAGAGACGGGGTTTCACCATGTTGGACAGGCTGGTCTCAAACTCCTGACCTCATGATCCACCCACCTTAGACTCCCAAAGTGCTGGGATTACAGGCATGAGCCACCACAGCCAGCCTAAACTTTATTTTTTAAATGGTCATATTGTATGTATTTTTCTTGAACTTGCTTTTTATACTTAATGTTATGTTTTTGAGTTTTTTTGTGTAGACACATATAGCTGGTTGGCTCATTTTAACTACTGCATACTTTTCTATTTTATTGTAATAACATACCACCTGTTCTTACCTGCTCTCTTATTCATAGACAATTTGTTTCTAACTTTTTGCTATTATAAACAAAGAGGAAATGAACGTACTTATACTTACCTCCTGTTGAGGGTAGGGTGGGCAAAAGCAAGAAGTTCTTTATGCACTTTGCTTTATTGCACTTTGCAGATACTGTGTTTTTTACAAATGAAGGTTCGTGGCAACCATGATTTGAGTAAGTCTGTTGGCACGATTTTTCCAAAAGCATATGCTCATTATATGTCTCTATGTCACATTTTGGTCATTCTCTCAATATTTCAACCTTCATTATTATTATTATATCTGTTATGGTGGTCTGTGATCAGTCATCCTTGATGTTACTATCTATTGTCCTTGTTTTGGGGTGCCACAAACCACACACATATAAGACAGCAAACTTAATTGACAAATGTGTGTATTCTTACTGCTCCATCAACCAGCTGTTCCCCCATCTGTTTCCCTCTCCCTCTCCTTGGTCTTCCCTATTCCCTGAGACACAACAATATTGAAATTAGGTCAGTTAACAACAGTTCAATGGCCTCCAAGTGCTCTAGTGAAAGGAATAGTTGCAAGTTCCTCACTTTAAATTCAAAGCTAGAAATGATTAAGCTTAGTGAGGAATGCAGGTTAAAAGCCAAGACAGGCCAAGAGCAAGGCTTCTTGTGCCTGTTAGCTAAGTTGTGAATGCAAAGGAAACATTTTTAAAGGAAATAAAAAGTGCTACTCCAGTGAACACACAAATGATTAAAAAGCAAAACAGCCTTATTGCCGATTTTAGTGGTTTGGATAGAAGATCAAAACAGCCACAACATTCCCTAAGCCAAAGCCTAATGCAGAGTAAAGCTCTAACTCTTTATTTCTAGAAGGCTGAGAGAGGGGAGGAAGCTGCAGAAAAAAAGTTTGGAGTTAGCAGATGTGGGCTCATGAGGTTTAAGGAAAGACGCCATCTCCATGACATAAAAGGCAAAGTAGCAAGTGCTGATTGAGAAGCTGCAGCAAGTTACCCAGAAGATTTAGCTAAGATCATTGGTGAAGGTGGCTACACTAAACAACAGATTTTCAGTGGAGATGAAACAGCCTTCTATTGGAAGAAGATGCCATCTAGGACTTTCATAGATAGAAAGAAGTCAAAGCCTGGCTTCAAATCTTCAAAGGATGGCTAATTCTCTTGTAAGGAGTGAAGGTAGCTGGTGACTCTAAGTTGAAGCTAATGATCATTTACCATTCTGAAAATCCTAGGGCCCTTAAGAATGATGCTAAATCTACTCTGTCTGTCCTATCTAAAGGAAACAACAAAGCTCGGATGACAGCACATCTGTTTACAGCATGGTTTACTGAATATTTTAAGCCCACTGTTGAGACTTACTTCTTGAAAAAAAAAAATCATTCTTTTCAAAATATTACCACTCATTAACAATGCACCTGGTCACCTAAGAGATCTGATAAAGATATACAAGGAGATTAATGTTGTTTTCATGCCTGCTAACACAACATTCATTTCTGTAGCCCATGGATCAAGGAGTAATTAAGATTTTCAAGTCTTATTATTTAAGAAATGCATGTCTATAGCTGCCATACATAGTGATTCCTCTGATGGATCTTGGCAAAGTAGATTGAAGACCTTTGGGAAAGGATTCACCATTGTAGATGCCAATAAGAACATTTGTGATTCATGCAGGAGAGGCCAAAATATCGACATTAACAGCAACTTAGAAGAAGTTGATTCTAACTTTCGCAACTGACTTTGAGGGGTTCAAGACTTTAATGGAGGAAGTAACCACAGATGTGGTGGAAACAGCAAGAGAACCAGAATTTGAAGTGGAGCTTGAAGATGTGGCTGAATTGTTGCAATCTCATGATAAAATTTGAACTCATGAGGACTTGATTCTTAAGGATGAGCAAAGAAAGTGGTTTCTTGAGACGGAACCTAATGCTGGTGAAGATGCTATGAACATTGTTGAAATTACAAGGAACTTAGAATATTCCATAAACTTAGTTGGTAGAGCAGCAACAAGGTTTGAGAGGATTCGCTCCAATTTTGAAAGAAGTTCTATGGTGGGTAAAATGCTATCAAAGAGCATCACATACTACAGAGAAATCTTGTGTGAAAGGAAGAGTGAATTGATAGGTCAAACTTCATTGTTGTCTTATTTTTAAAAATTGCCACAGCCACCCCACCTTCAGCAACCATCACTCTGATCAGTCGGTAGCCGTCAGTATCGAGGCAGGACCCTCCACCAGCAAAAGATTATGATTCACTGAAGGCTCAGATGATCACTAGCAATCTTTAGCAATAAAGTATTTTTCATCGAAGTGTGTACTTTTTTTTTTTTTTTTTGAGACTGAGTTTTGCTCTTGTTGCCCAGGCTGGAGTGCAATGGCACGATCTCGGCTCACTGCAACCTCCATCTCCCTGGTTCAAGTGATTCTCCTGTCTCAGCCTCCTGAGTAGCTGGGATTATAGGCACCTGCCACTATGCCCAGCTAATTTGAAGTATGTACTTTTTAAAGACATACTACTATTACATGCTTAATAGACTACAATATGGTATAGCATAACTTTTATATGCACTGGGAGGCCAAAAATGTTGTGAGATTCACTTTACTTCAGTATTTCAATATTCACTTTATTTTGGTGGTCTGGGACAGAACCCACAATATATCCAAGGTATGCCTGTAGATAACCAGGAGTTAAATTGCTAAGTCTTAAGGTATGTGAAGGTCTAACAGGGTTTATTTCAAAAGCCAGATGGTGCCATAGAAAACCACATGGTGAAATTACTGCACAAATGTGTGACCAATGAAAATAGGGTTGTATAAAGAAGAGTTTGGACAAATTCATCTTGTCCTGTGATTAAACCATCACTCTTGTCTTTTATGCCAGCTTATGCTGCAACCTTTAAAAATTCCTTGATGGGCTCCTCTTGTCAGCTTCACTTCTGGCTCTGCACTGGATCCTGTGTTACATCATGGACTATTCCTGTCTGCCAAGTGTGGCCTCTCCAGTTCCCAGAAGATACCCAGGTTCTATTTCTGCTTGCTCTTTGGTTCCCAGTTCAAATCAGATGCAATATTCTAAGCGGGAAGAAATCTGGTAGATCTTAGCATTCCACACCTTTGTTTTACTTTGAGAAAGCTAAAGTTCAGGGAGGTTAGCTGACGTACCTAGCACATGGTAGAATAAGATTTCCATCCCAAGTCTGTCTTCCTCCAAAGCTCATGCTTCTTTGATGGGGTTTGGCTCTGAAGTCATGGAAGAAGGAGGCGACCTTGTAAAACAGTGCTGATGTGAGGATGGGTGATCTTACTGAGTTCTGGAGCTAGAACTCCAATCTTTAGAGTTCTAGATGAGATGGAACAACTTACACAGAAATGTGAGAAAAAACAGGTGGTGAGGTAGAAGGAGAGAGTATGGTGTAATGGAAATCATGCCATAAAACAAAAATCTACTCTCAAATCTTTCAGGGAAGAAAGCATTGCTTAAATGAAGGACGTCAACTGTGTCTTATGCTGAAAGAGGTTGAGGAACATGAAGCCAGAGAGGTGACCATTGGATTGGTAACGTAGAGGGTCTTGCTAGAAGCAGTTTCAGCAGAGGCAGAGTTGTGGAGACAAAAGTCAGAGCAGAGTGGGTTAAAAAATGAGGACTTCCGACTTTAAAATGAGATTTTTAAATTAAAATAAATAAAAATATTTTAATAAGTTAAAATGTTTTCCCCTTTCTCTCAAAAAACCAACCCCAAACCAGGAAAACTTGAAACAAAAGCACAAAGACCATCTTTGAGGAAACTGAGAAATATTTAAACCATAAAAACACCACATATAAGAATAGAAGGGAAGGAAGAGTGGCAAATGATATGGCACTGTGGAGAAAAGTCAAATATAATCCTGTGGAAGGAAATACTGAAGATGAACAAGCCATGTAGCCTTGTAGAATCCTAGAAAGCTCAAAACCTAGATATTGCAAAAGGCGAGGAAGGGTTAGAGAGTGAAAACTGGAATATTGATTGTTTAAAAGCTCTTCAACCTTCAGAACCATCCCTCCCACTAGAGTCTGAAAATTACCCCTTCTTTACCTCCACCAGAGAGGAGAAGCATATTTTCTGACAAAATTACACAAGAATGGTTTCATAGTCAGGAACACCAGGCACAGAGAAATTATAGAGACATCTGCAAAACAAATGTTGCTACTTCCAGCCTTCTTCCTTGTCCAATTTCAGACTTAAAATCTAAGAAAAGAGTTTGAAAACTACTTCTCTGTAGAAATAAATGTCTTAGAGGGAAAAATACACACACATAAAATGATATTTGAGGGTCTTCAACAACAACAACAAAAAATTGCTAAAAAAAAAAAAAAAAAAAAAAAGCTGGTCATTCATCAATTGGCATGCCCACCATGCATGCAGAGCTTCCAACAAGGCTTTTAGTCTCATTCATTTGATATGGACAGACAGCCAAAGATCACTAAACATTTGAAGAAGGACTCCACTAGAAAAGACAAGGAGTGAGGAGACAAGTTTCAAGCAGCTGTGTCGTATAGAGAGATGCGAATAAATAGGTCAGTAGCTAGAGGGAGATGTGGGATCAAAGAGGACTTAAAAAAATTTTTTTAAGATAAGAGATACTAGAGTGTATTTGTATGCTGGTAATCAGCATCTAGTATTTTTCTTTCTGATTTGAGACAAATGTGTAGTCACAAACATTTAGAAAAGAACTGTAAAGTATGTCTGCTTCTGCTTATGATATTCAGAGATGTGAAAAGCCTTCATTTCCATGGTCAACCAGAAAAGCCCAGACAAAATAAAATTCATATGTTTCCATGAGACTAGTAGAGATGCAGGAAGCACTGATTAACTGAATTAGAGAGAAACAAACCCTTTATATAATAGCTAAGCAGAGAAGCTTCTGCAGAAGCTTCCATACTTAAAGGTGGATCCGTGGTCTAGGATTGGGCAATTGGAGGAGTGGGTCTGCCATAGGCAGAGACTCTGCAGGGATAAGGAAAAGTCAGCTGAGTCTTACATAACCATGTGTGACAGAAGGAGGCATTAGAATCTGAAATGAAAAAGAAATCTCTCAGCCTAAGTTATGCCCCCTCACCCACATTTCTGCATTTTTCCAAGAAAGCAGCAGTGGAGGAATTGCCTGCAGAGTAGAGAGAAATCACATAATTAGGTGGATTCTCATTGTGCTTGGATTCTGGAGTCCTACCAGAGTGAAATACAAAGGTCAAGCAAAAATATCTGAAGCTGCACCAAGCCATCTACCAATTCAAATACTGAGAAGATCACAAAGGCAGGGCAGGGCAAAAGTCCAGGAGTTGGCCTAATAACAGGGAACATGAATGTAACAAAAGGTGCAGCCCAGCCCAAGCTCACACTGACTCAAGGAGGAATCTAATGATCAGCCCCTCACCCTAGCTCACAAAGAATAAAAGCCTTATGCTCTGCAGTGAGTAAACAACACAAATCAATATTATACCGAAGTCTCCACTGCTTTTTTTATACTCAGTGACTGAAATGTAAACTATTATGAAAAATGGGAAGAAGCAGAGGCATATTACTCACAATAAAGAAAAACATAGTTAATAGAAACAAACCACAGATGACTCAGTTATTTGAATTAATGGACAGGGACTTTTAAGCAACTATTATAAATAGGTTAAATAATTTACAGGAAAAGGTGAATATAATGGGGAAAGATATGGGTCATCAGAAATTTAAAAAAGAAAACTCAAAGAAAGAACCAAGTGAAAACTGTGGAACTGAAAGATACATTATTTGAAATAAAAAAATTTGTCAGATAGGCTTAAAACCAGATTGAACACCACAGAAAAGGGATTAATAAGTTTAAAAACAAGTGAATAGAAATTATCCAAACTGAAAGACAGAAAGGGACATGTTTGAGGTCTGGAGGGAGAAAATGAACCAGTCCTGTGACTTATGGGAGAATATCAAGTGATCTATACTACTTGATAACATGTATTTGTGTAATTGGAATACCAAACATGATCCACACACAGATCCAAGAAGCTCAAAGAACCTCAAGCAGGACAAATGCAAAGAAAACATCACCTAAGTGCATCATAGTCAAATTTCTGAAAAATCTCAAAAGCGGCCAGAGGGAAGGGAGGAAAGATATATTAAAGAGAAACAACATTAAAAATAATAACTTACTTTTTATTAGGAAAAAAATGCAATCCAGAAAATGAAGGTCCAATATCTTTAAAGAGATAAAAGAAAAAAATCAACTTAGAATTCTATATCCAGCTAAAATATTTAAGGCAGAATTAGACATTTTCAGAAGGGAGAAAATGCCCAAGAGAATCATCATCAGCAAATCTGCACTATGAAAAAAAATGCTAAAGGAATTCTTTCGGGTGAAGGAAAATGATACCAGGTATAAACTAGATCCACAAAAACAAATTAAAAATAAAGAAGAAGAAGGATTAGTACCAGAAATGATAAATATTTAGGTAAATATAAAAGGTTATTTTTTATCTTTTCATAATTTCATAAAAAGACAATTGACTAAGACAGAAATAACGCTATTTTGGGATTTGTTACAAACAGAGAAATAAAATGTATGACAATAATAACACAAAGGATAAGAGGGAACTATATGGAAATATTAAAAGGTTTTTGTATTATGTGACAAGTAGCATAATATTAACTTATAGTAGCTTGTGATAGGATGCATAATTCGTAGAGCAACTGCTCTAAAAAAGACAAAGAAGACATATAGCTTTATGTTTTTAAAAGCTAATAGATGATACTAGATGAAATACCAAAAAGTGCATGATCAATGCAAAAGAATATAGGAAAGGAGAAAGAAACAAACAGAAGTGACCATTAGAAAGCAAATAGCAAGCTAGCAAGGTGGTAGACTCAAACCCAACCACTCCAAGACTTACATTAAATATAAAATGAACTAAAGATTCCAGATAAAAGGCAGAGAATGTCACACTGGCTAAAGAAGCAAGATCGAGCATATCATTGATCTATTACTGTATAAAATATACCCCAAATATTACAGCTTGAAACAATAATTTCTTATGCTGATTTCACCTGGACTTATTTATGCAGCTTATATATAGGATCAGCTGGGGATTAGGCTCAGCTGGGAAATACAATGCTTCTAGAACAGCTGAAGATCTCTCTCTCAGTATGGTCCTTCCTTCTCAAGTAGTTGAAAAGACCAGGTTTTCCCTCACAGTGGCTGCAACAGTCCAACAAAACAAACTCCAATATTCTTGTGCTAATAGAGCCTTAGTTTTTGTCATATTTACAGATGTCCTGTGGGCTAAAGCAATTTACGTGGCCACATGCACAGCCAGTATGAGAGGGGACCATACAGGGACCATACAGTGGGAGGGGTGACATTAGTATAACAGTCCACCACATACAATTATATATGGTTTACAAGAGACACTTTAAATATAAATATGGTGATAGGTTAAAAGTGAAAGAATGGAAAAAGGTATACTGTGCAAGCACCAATGATAAAAAGTTAGAATGGATATTAGACAAAGCAGACTTCAACATAAAAAGTATTTACTAGAGATAAAAAGTTATCGAAGAAAGTCTGTGTGTCAAAGACAATCCATGGGTTAAAGAAAAATCACAAGGGAAATTAGAAAACGTATCCAACAAAGAACGAAAACCCAGCATATCAACATTTGTGGGATGCAGCTAAAGTCACGTGCCTAGGGTAAATGTATAGCTTTAAGTGTTTTCCTTAGAAAAGAAGAAAAGGTTAAATGATTTAAAACCAATGAAAAAGTAAAAAGAGAGAACTTATTAAGCTCAAAATAAGTAGGGAAAGGAAAATAATAACAAGTGAATCAATAAAATTGAAAATAGACATATAATAGAAGAAGACAAATAATACAGAAAATCACAAAGCTCAAAGTTGAGTATTTTAAAAGAATAAATTGATAAACCACTGGTAAGAGTGGTTTTTCTGGGCCGGGAGCAGTGGCTCACACCTGTAATCCCAGCACTTTGGGAGGCCAAGGCAGGTGGATCACAAGGTCAGGAGATCGAGACCATCCTGGCTAACATGGTGAAAGGCCATCTCTACTAAAAATACAAAAAAATAGCCAGGTGTGGTGGCACGCACCTGTAGTCCCAGCTACTCAGGAGGCTGAGGCAGGAGAACTACATGAACCTGGGAGGCAGAGGTTGCAGTGAGCTGAGATTGTGCCACTGCACTCCAGCCTGGGTGACAGAGCAAGACTCTGTCTCAAAAAAAAAAAAAAAAAAAAGTGATTTTTCTAAAAGGAGAGAAAATACAACTTACAGATAATATCAGGAAAGGGAATATTACTACAGATCCTACAAATGTTAAAATATAATAAAGGAATATTATAAACAATTTTATAAAAATATATTCAACAATTAAAGGGAAATGAACAAATATCTGGGCGTATTACTGTGTATAAATTGTATTTCACTAAAAAGTACACAAGAGGAGCTTTGGTTCAGCATGCATCTTGATATTATATTAATCATTTTGGCCTATGCTTAGGTAAAAGTCCCAAAGAGACTGTGTTTTATATACATTGTAAACAAATGATTACAATTGGTTGTAGAACTTCATAACTCCTAAAGTAACAGCAAAATGTCTTTAATTAATCTGTGTTCTTCTGTTCACTACACTGTTTTCTTATAGTCAACAATTGGAGCCATAAGGTCATCTGGGAATGTTCCAAGAGTGGCATTAGTGGTAATAGTGATAGGTGTTTACTGTATAAGTTGAGAACCAAAGGCAACAACTGCAAAGCATTTGAGAAAAGTCCAATTCCACAGAAGGAAAATGATACCAGGTGTAAACTAGATCCACAAAAACAAATTCAAAATAAAGAAGAAGAAGGAAGAGTACCAGAGATGATAAAGCTCTTTTACAAGAAGACTAGGAAGTTGACAATGCAGAGCTGATGTTGGGTTATTTTTGGATGGTGATGGAGGTTGTTTTTATAGAACCAAAATATGTTTTTGTTTATAGAACCAAAATATGTTTTGGTTTATAGAACCAAAATATGATAGCCATTGCAGAATCTTAAGGGAGATTTTGCAGTGGAAACCTCAGTAGAATACTCGGGATAAAGGCTTGTTGAAGCACTTCTTGACATTCTATGTGTGTCCATCTTTTATTTAAATTTTTTTCTTTCTTTCATTTATTTTTTTAGAGACGGCGTTTTGCTCTTGTTGCCCAAGCTGGAGTGCAATGGCGTGATCTTGGCTCACTGCAACTTCTGCCTCCTGCCTCATCCTCCCTAGTAGATGGGATTACAGGCATACACCACCATGCCCAGCCCAGCTGTTTTTTTAATTTTTTTCTTATGTGTTCATCTTTTAATGTTTTCATCAGCAATGTTATCAAACTGTCATAACACAACCAGAATCCCAGAAAGTAATCATGAAGAGTAGAGCAATTCCTAGAACAACAGAAAGCCCAGAAGACATTGTGACTGATTCTCCCCACCTTCTACCCCTACAAACCAGCATAGTGCTGGGTGCATGGTGTATGCTCAACAAATAGCAGTGGCCGTTAATGAATGATGGGTGAATGCACTGGAATCATTCATTCGACAGTCACTTGCTTGAGGCCAATCATTAAGGATAGTGGGAGTTGTGAAAGGAACACAAAACATGTGGCCTAAAACCCTTAGCTTCTAAGTAGGAACACTGGCAGACATGTGAAATCACCAAGGAAAACAGAGGCTCTGTAATAGCAGCCTCTCTTCCTAGGATTCCCTGCCTCTTTCATTTCCCAGGAAGATAACATTTCACTTGGTAATAACCAAGTCCTCAGAGAGGTTCTTATCATCTCCTAAAAGATCTTTCTCCCAATGTCCTTCAGTTTCCAAGAGAAAATAAGAATAGACCCTTATTAATAGTTCTGTTGTCCCCGAACTAAAACACACCCACAATTCCTATGAAACCATCCATTTTGTTTGCTTAGATGTTGTGTGTCCTTCAAGAAGGGCAGAGAGTAGGGAGATAGGGCCATGTGTTATTTGATCTTTTGAGCAGCAAGGGTGTTATAATGGGGAGGTTGTGATCACCACTCGCAACTAGTGAGTTCATATCTTGCCAGATACAAAGCATCAAGGATAAGGACATTTTCCAAAAAAACAGCCTTTGATTGTTCTGGTACAAAAAAAAAAAAAAAAAACAACCTCAAGAAAATACTTGTAAAGAAAGGGAAATAGGCTTGGAGAAAATACTCCAGTTCCCAGACTTTATTTGGCAGGGAAAAAATACAGTGAAGCCAAGCAAATATTTCCACACCCCCAAGATGCCCTTTTTTTTTTTTTTTTTTTTTTTTTGCTCTCTTTTTAAATCTCAAGTCTTAACACAATATTCCACTTTTAGTGTTACCCAAATGTCCCAGACTTCACTAGTCCATGACCAAAGAATTAGGTCATATTTACTTTTAATGCCCAAGCTTCTCCCACCTGTCAGAAATTATCCCTCTGCCCCATAGTGCCCCCCAGCTATTATGAGGGGTTCCATGGTGCCACCTCTGTGTGCTCACAAACAGACCCCAATTTTCCTATCCCAGCCTCCCCGTCATGTCCTCTTGCCACTACCTCTGCTGCTCGGACCCTCATGAAACTGGCAACTTACAGGGCAGAGCTGCCCCCTGCCTGGGGATTGCTGGTGCCATGCACTGCCCCCAGCATGGCCTTGTTGGGGGACACTGCTCCCATCTTTATCCTCCAGGATATATGCCCTTTCTCATTACCAAACAACAGAGTTTGAAATTAAAGTATGCCTTTTGATGGGATTTATTGGAATATTAGAGGTAATGTAAGAAATATAACCTAGAGAATGATTTTTAACCACCACATGGGCCCAGACTTGTCAATGACCAGATCTGGCTAATGTCCAGGTCAGGTCCTGCTTGGCCTCCTTCCACATGGCCAAGGGAATCTCATCCCTGCCCCAAAATGGTTTCTTCCCAGAATGAGTAACAATGGAGACATCCATTCCCTCCACTCACCCCTTCAGTAAGTATTTGTTGAATGTCTATTATGTTCCAGGCACTGTAGTAGGCACAGAAGATATAGTGGGGACCAAAACAGCCATGGCCCAGTCCTCAAGGAATTTAAAGTCTAGAACTGCAACAAACAAAACCTAAACAAATAATTGCATAATCAAATGTTTAGTTATAAAATATCCTCAGTGCTATAAAGCAAAATTGTGGGGTACCAGGGAGAAGTCTAATAGAGGAAGACAATTCAGATTAGGAAGGTCAAGTAAGACTACTCTGAGCAAGTGGCATTTAACTTGGGACTGAAGGCTGGATAAGAATTAGCCCCATGAAGAGCTGGTCAAATAGTGTTCCCAGGCAGCAGTGATTGCCAGTATGAAGTGCCTATTGGAGAAAGGGGCTTGGGAAGGCCAGTATGGCTGAAGGCAAGAGAGTAGGGGCAGAATAATGTGAGATGAGGCTGGACAGGGAGGCAAGAGCCATCTACATAGGCACTGGAAGGTCATGAAGAGGATTTTGGATATAATCCCAGGTATAATGGGTTGGTGTTGAAGGGCTTTGAGCCAGAGAGTGAATGCCATGATTTGATCTGTACTTTAAGGACATTCTTGCAGCCTTATGGAGAAAGAATGGAAAAGGAGCCAAGAGGCCAATCAAAAGATAGCAGGTGACTACCGCAGTGGCTAAGCAAGAGATGATGGTGGCTGGGACAGTGGTGTTGGCTGAAGAGATAGAGAAGTAGTCCATTTCAAGATATGTTTGAAGTAGAACTAACAGAATGTGATGACGGTGAGAGGAAGGAAAGTCAAGTTAGTGATCAAGGAGGGCTTCCAGTTTCTGACTTGGGCGGCTGGGCGTGTGGTCTGATACACAGGTATTGAAAAGACAATAGTCAGTTTCCAAAGTCTGAGTTACTTGGTATTAAATATTCCACCTATGAAGCATCAGCAGCCCAGGGACAGGTGCAGGCAAACCCCTTTTCAGTTTGTCTTTTAAAATCTCCAGCAGTCTGGCAATCCACCCTCACCCATGGTCTCCCCATCATATCAGTTTTAACAAAAGATTACTATTTTCTTTATTTCTTTATCCAAGCAATGCCAGGATAAATATGAGAGAAAAAGAGAGTATTTATTATACTGATTAAGAGCAGGGCCTCTGGGATTAAATCCCACCTCTGCCTTAGGTAAGAGGGGCCTTGAGTAAGTTCTGTAACCTCTCTGTGACTCAGTTTTCTTATCTGTGAAATGGCGGTAACAATAGTACTACTGCAAAGAGCTGTCATAAGACTTAAGTGGATCGATTGTATTTCATGTATTTAGACAGAGCCTGACACCATAAGTTCTCAGAGCCGTAAGTTCCCAGAGAGTGTTAGGAATTGCCATTGCCTTTCACTGATGCAAGGTTCCCACTTCTCTAGCATTGTTCCATGCTAGAGGCTGCTTTGCAGAGGAGAAAGCCTTTTTTGAGTCAGGTAGATTTGACTTCAAGTCTCCACTCTCCTACTTAACCTCTCGGAGCCCAAGTTTTCTTACCTGTAATGTGAGGACAGTAATACTCACTTTCAGTGGTTATTAAGAGGATGAAATCAGAAATCTTTGGTCACTAGGCTTGTATATAGCGGACACTTAATAAATGTTAGATTTTTTTCCTATTCAAAAGGAGTTTCTCTTCCTAATTTAAATAGAGCATCTCCACCCTCTACCACTAAAAAGACCTCAGTAGGAGAAAGGCAAAATTTCAAACCCTTCATAGGGTTACAGTTTATGAATAAGGTATGTGAGTCAGAAATTATACTTTATTGCCCTTTTTGGCACAACATGGAGCTATTTAAAAGACAGGAACATGAATGTAGACTTCTTACATCCCAGAGAGAATGGTCCACAAAGATTCCATTTGGCCCCCAAGTCATCTATATTTCCCACTGTCAGTTGGACTCTTCCTGCCTGCACTGTCACCTTGAACAATCAGAGTAAGAAAACACAGGCACTGGCCCACAGAAAACACTCCTGGCTGTCCTGAAAAGTGGAGATTCCTTGGGTTTTTATTTTCCGTTTCCTTTGGCACACCCGTGCGGTGGCAGTTTGCTGTGGATGCCACCCTCTTCCACCTGTGTCCTTGTGGTGGCCTTTCCCTGGGTTCTTGGTTCTCACCTCTTTCTGGCTCACATGAGCCATTTGTATTGTTGCCTAAGTTGCTGTGTGTCCCATCAGGAGCAGCATTTAGAGACTCATTTCCAATGTAGAAGGAAAACACTGTCTGTGTTAAGGGAAAGGGAAGTGTTTACAAGCAGATGGAGATTCCTGCAGAAGAGTCTTTCCCCTTAATCCTTGAAGTCCACTCATCCTGTGCTATGGCTGACCCTGAATGGATAATATAAAGGCCTTCCCTTTGATAGGCTTTTGGGGAATTACTGGGACTAGACAGCAGTATCCACAGAGGTAAGAAGACCAGCACATATGACTACAACAACAAAGTAAAAAATGCTCAAATAAGACTAACGAGAGTATCTTTGGATTTCAGAGAACAAATCCGTCAAGGCCTAGAAGAACTCCAGAAAGTTCTGCCAGGAGGAGACACTTACATGCATGAAGGATTTGAAAGGGTAATTTTAAAACAGTTTGAAATCCAAATATAAAGCGTGATATTGAAATATCAACATGGGGTGACTGGTGAGATAAGGCACATATATTAAGAGGGCTGACTAGCACTCAATAGCAAGAGAGTACATTTTCTTCCCATGAGCTTGTACACTGATAACTCTAGCCAAAAGAATTAAAGAAATGGATTCCCTTCCTCCTTCCCTGACCCTGATGAATGGTTTGTTAGCTAATGGTTGGCTGGCAGTCACAAATCCATGCCACACACAAGTCCCGCCACTCCAAAAATGTCCTTTGTTGGAAGTCAGCTTCGGTGATTGAGGCAGAATTTCAGGGACTTCAGCTTTAAGGGAAACAAGTACTAGGCCATAAGGAATAAGACATCAATCCATGTTGACAACTACAGTCATCTGTCACTTAACAACAAGTACTAGGCCATAAGGAATAAGACATCGATCCATGTTGACAACTATAGTCATCTATCACTTGACGACAAGGATTTCAATGAAATGCCTTGTTAGCCAATTTTGTCATTGTGACATCATAGTGTGTACTTACACAAACCTAGATAGTATAGCCTATTACACACCTAGGCTATATGGTGTAGCCTATTGCTCCTAGACTGCAAACCTATACAGCATGTTACTGTACTATACATTGTAGGCAATTATAACACTAATGATGTTTGTTTCTAAACACAGAAATGGTAATGCATTGAACTACAGTGTTACCACAGCTACGATGTCACTAGGTGATTGGAATTTTTCAGCTCCATTATAACCTTAGGGGACCACTGTCATATTTGTAGTCTGTCCTTGACCAAAACATTGCTATGCAGCAAATGACTGTATACTACTTAAATGAGAGGTAACTTTACATGGATATCAGCCACTGATAATTGAGCAAAGCCTGGGTGAATTACATAAGGAATCAAGACTGAATTGGCTGCATATTCAACAACAGAGCCCATTATCCACTATGGTTTTTGGAGCGGCAAACAGTGGTTATAAGTCTAAGGGCTCTTTCATATGTTTTTCAGGCCAGTGAGCAGATTTATTATGAAAACAGACAAGGTAAGACTATAGTATGAACTACCCTTATGAATTATTTAACTTTTTCCGTGTTTGTTGCTGAAAAAGTGCTTCAGTCATTTCATGTTTCAAAAGACATGTATGACATTACCTGTAATTCTTAGACACACATTTCATCACAAACAAGGAATGCATAGAAAGGTGGCATGTATTGGGTTAAATTCCACTGTCTTGTTGATGCCAAGAAAAGTTATATAAAAGTAATTAAGATCCCATTTTGGCCACAGTCTAATTATCATGAAGAGTTTTGCATGTTGAATTCATTAAATTAGTAAATACTTGCATAGGTTAATAAAGTCTTGGATTTTTCTGTAAAATTTAATTTTCTTGTTCTTCTCTGAGCTCCAAGCCTCTTCATTACTGTGACTGAACATAACATTAAGATCAAGATACCAGTTTGATTTAAACTTTCCTATATTTAAATGAAAAAACTGCATAAAATATACTTAGCAGAGTGCCTAGCACATAGAAATTTTTATTATTTTAGCTATTATTACTACAGTGTCTTTTGTGAGTAGCATTTCTGTATCTCAGTCAAATCTCTTAAAAAAGAGATTCAGTATTACAGTACAGATTTTCCTCCCAGGCCTATAGAGGAGTCCATTTCTTGTTTCATCCTAAACTGCAACAAACAGAACAGACTCAATATCAACACCAAATCTCGCTAATGTAAATCAACCATGAACGTTGATATGAGAATCCTAAAAATCACTGAAATAATTCTAGTAGGTTTTGCCAACTGCTATAATTCTTCTAGTCAACTTGTAAATCATGATGACTATTACTTTCACCAAACTGTCTTCAAGGGGTGGTGTATGTGGTCCATTACAGCAGATGACAAGGACTCCTGAACAGCCCAGGTGGGAGTTTGCTCACAGCTTGGGCAACAGTTATGTGTCTGCTTATAGAAAATAATCACACTTGATTCACTGGTGCTACTCCCAAATGTTGGTTTAGTGACCATTTCACCAGGTTTGGCCATTTTTCGAGATGAGGCTGAGAAATGAGAAAGAAAAGCCTATTCCCTCTAAAGTCTGTCCCCATGAAGGGTCCTTCTTCATGCTGGAGTTGCTTCCAGGCCCAAAAGAAAAGTTGGTGATTCTCACAATATTGGCTTTGGGTGGTTGAACTCGTAAGAGGTTGAATCCCGGGACTGAGAGGGTGTTTCCCTGGGTGGGGCAGGGTGGACTGAGCCAGTCTGTATTGTGTTAAACAGGGTACAGGACAGCCAGCGTCATCATTGCTTTGACTGATGGAGAACTCCATGAAGATCTCTTTTTCTATTCAGAGAGGGAGGTAAGCGACGGCCTGGCTGTGTCTAAACATATACATGGAACAGGGCTTCTCCTTTCTAAAATGGGCCACACTGTCTCTACTCATGTGATAGGTGTTCTTTGCAAATCCCCTGAATGAAATAGAGTTTCATAAGTAGAAATAATAATAATAATTCGTGTTCTACAAGTGAATTTTCATGTCTTACACATGGTAAATGTTTTCCCCTTTCAAAATTTTTACATATTGCTCTGTTTTGAAGGATTAAAAATATCTACCCTGCCTTTATAGATGGCATTATATTGCTCTAACAGTTTTTAAATACTGTATATCACTTATAAACAAATAAACATTGATATAATTTTTCCTTATATTTTCTACTAAAACAGGAGGAAGGGAAAGAATTATTTGAAATATGTAAGAGCCAATCTTGTCAGAATGTATTAATCATTGAGATTTTCACTCGAAGAACCAAAGTTAAACAGCAGTTGGTAGCAAATTTAAATTGTCATCTCTCTTTTAATAGTTCCTTTTTTTCCTTTTCTTTGTGTTCTCAAAAATTATTCCTCAAGGCAAGTGGAAAAATTCTCTCAATGAAGATTTTACCTTGTATAAATAGACTTAGAAAAAGAAGCTTGCTGATGAATTGAAAACTAATGTTTATACTTACGAAATTTTCTTTCGAGTTTCACATTTGAGCTATATGAATAATTAGTATAAAAGGAAACAAGTTAACCATAGAAATGTACTGAAATCATAGCCTTATTAGTGACAAAGGGCCATTCAGGCCCAAGGTAGAAAGAAACAACGTCCTAGAGATGCAGGCTCTAGAAGAGGAGTTAATGGTAGCATCACACTTTCCTCAAGCTCTTAACAACTATTTACTTTAAAGTCACCTCTTTCCACAAACACAAAATACATATTCATTCATTTATTCATTCAGTGTTAACTGCGAGCTTGGCATATACTTGACCATTTGCTAGAAACTAGAGGCACAGAGGTGAGTGAGACACAGCTGCTGCCCTCATGAGTCTTACCATGAAATAATGGTCAGCCTTTTGAAGCCTCCACTGGCAGAGGACTTAGAGAAATTATGTAGGTAAACTCTCCTCCCACTAGTACGAAAAGTAACTCTAATGAGGAAATACACAGGGTAATATGACAGACACTCCCTGAGCATTTGGAAAATAATACATCTCTGTATTTGAAAGTAGAAACTCACTATGTGAT
The DNA here is from genome assembly GCF_009828535.3 of Hylobates moloch. Lineage (NCBI taxonomy): Eukaryota > Metazoa > Chordata > Mammalia > Primates > Hylobatidae > Hylobates > Hylobates moloch. The sequence continues at coordinate 55,484,414 of NW_026652290.1, read as the reverse complement.
GGGAATGCAAGATGGCTTGACTGAGTGCCAAATAACAGTCAAATAAAGTAAAAACCCTAATAAGGAAAGAATTGAAACTAAAATAAATGATGGGGTGTCAGAGGCTTAAGATAGGGATTAGTGGGAAGGAATTTTAGGTATGGCACACACAAACTTGGGAAAATATTCAGAGTGCCAGTAGAAGGAGACCTTCTGACAAAGAAAGATAAAACTCAAGATATAAAGAAATTGAACTTTTCCCTTCTTGACAATTCTATATAAAGTCCAACTAGAGGAGAAGAATCACAGAGTTGTTGCAAATAAAGTTGGGGCTACACTGAGTCTAAAAGTTTATTTTATCCTAAAAGCAGCAGGGAAATTTCTAACATGAAGGAAAAAAAGACATATGTTTTTGTCCTTTCTAGAATTCAGTGTTAAACAGAAGTGGATTTGAGTACTAAGAAAGGGAAAAAATAACACAATCAAAATCAATATGCATATATTGAGCACTCACTCTATGTTTGCTATCAGTTATTAAGCACCCACTGTAAGTGCCAAGGATTTCCAATTTTTTTTTCCATTCTGAAACACAGGAGAATCTGGAAATCAGATTATCAGAGACTTTAATAAATCAAATATTGAAATCGAGCCAAAATCTGGGTATTATTCATTATGTTGCCATCCCAGTGCTTAATGTAGAGATCATGGATTTACCTATTCAAATATGGACCACAATTTCCATACCATTAAACCACTTTATTCTGTAGGAATGAAAAGGGCTTTATTCACAAAATGTGCTGACGTTTATGAGTATCTACGTGGTTCTAGCCGCGTGTGAGGAGCTCTGTAAATGTTCTCATTTAATCCCCAAAACACGATACAGAGTAAAGCCAGGGGTCAAACTCAACTATATCAAGTTCCAAAGGCCCCATTCTTTTGTGATATCATGCCCCCATTACAAAGAAACGTATGTCGGTAAAAATCTGTCAAAGGAATAGAAAAGGTAATCATTTCCCTGGAATATTTAACTTAGCCTGCAGTTTTCCCTTCCTCCCCTCATCTTTCAAAGCCCTTCATCAAGACTCTACTTCAGTGTATCTTTTCAAGTCCACCATGTGTTATGTTAAATGTGATGTCCACTGAAGTCTGAGCTTCTTGGGGACAGGGATTGCCTTCTCCAGTATGGCACCAGGCACATGGTAGGTGCTCATTAAATACCTCATCATTGAAGTTAGTCAGGTAGCTCCAAGAGGAGTTCATTTGTCACTGCTTCTCTTTCTAATGTCCTTTCTTTCCTTTTCCCAGGCTAATAGGTCTCGAGATCTTGGTGCAATTGTTTACTGTGTTGGTGTGAAAGATTTCAATGAGACACAGGTATGGTCATGGATTTCCTCAGGTTTGGAGCATACTGAGCTTGTGAATGATGAAGAACATGTTCAGTCAGCGCAGAGGGCAGATCAATGGAATAAATGCCCCTGAAATAGGTTATTTTTCTAGAAATGCTAAACAGGAAGGAATTACTGGTTGTGTAAGGAATACGAAGTCATTTGCTGATGCTCTTGAGGTCTTCAACACAGAACATCAAGGCAGCATCTTTCTTGGCAAACATTAAATTGCCAGGATGTCAAAAGATATCTGAATTAACTTGGAAAACTTGGGTTTTTTCTGTTTGTTTGTGTTTTGAGACAGTCTCACTCTGTCACCCAGGCTGGGGTACAGTGAGCTGTCTCAGCCCACTGCAGCCTGTGCCTCCCAGGCTTAAGTGATCCTCCCACCTCAGCCTCCTGATTAGCTCAGTATACAGGTGCACATCCTAAGTAGCTGGGACTACAGATGCACACCACCACACTTGGCTATTTTTTTTTAAGTTTTTGTAAAGATAAAGCCTCACTGTATTGCCCAGGCTGGTCTCTAACTCCTGGGCTCAAGTGATCCTCCCACCGTGGCCTCCTAAAGTGTTGAGATTATAGGCATGAGCCACCACACCCAAGCCAAATTTAATTTGACAAGTATGATTTTCTTATTCAAATTACAAATGTTCCTTTTCACCCATGAAAAATGCAATGCATTTTCAACACAAAAATATGGAAATAATTGGACAAGTGGGCAAAAAACTGTGTATAGGTGCATATAATAAGCAAGTTGTAAAAGCTTACTAGCAATCTAAATACATGTTCCTCAATGTAGTTCATAGTTTCTTTTTTTTTTTTTTTTTTTTTTTTTTGAGGCAGAGTCTCACTCTTTCGCCCAGGCTGGAGCGCAGTGGCGCAATCTCGGCTCACTGCAAGCTCCACCTCCCAGGTTCACGCCATTCTCCTGCCTCAGCCTCCCGAGTAGCTGGGACTACAGGCGCCCGCCACTACGCCCGGCTAATTTTTTGTATTTTTTTTTTAGTAGAGACGGGGTTTCACCGTGGTCTCGATCTCCTGACCTCGTGATCCGCCCACCTCGGCCTCCCAAAGTGCTGGGATTATAGGCGTGAGCCACCGCGCCCGGCCTTTCTTTTTGTTTTAATGGCATAGGAAAATGCTCATGATATATCATTAAGTGAATAAAACAAAATTACAAAGCAGTGAGAATACTATGTGCTCACTTCTAAAATAAACATTTGTATGTTCACATAGAAAAGGTATGAACAGTATCAAATGGCTAATAAAGATAGATAGATGATAGATAAACAGACAGACGGATTATGAGTAACCTTTGTTTTCTTTTTGTTTTAACTCTCCTGGATTTTCCTAAGTTTTTACAATGAGTAAGTATTACTTTTGCAATCAGTAAAAACAATAAAACATTTTTTTTAGAAGCCATAACATAACAACAGCTGACACTGACTCTGTGGCAGTCACAGAACCACACAGAGATCTGGGGGCAGACAAGCCCTACATCGGCTTCTCCTGGCCCTCAGTTTCCTGCTCCATAAAGCAGGAGCAGCCAAACCAACTGCAAGGGCCCTTTCCTTAATGGGCAGTTTGGGTGAAAGGTGAAGGTGGCCTCACCCAACACCAAAGCTTGAATTTAAAGTTGCTCTGAAAGGGAATTTGAATCTGCTTGATTCAGATAAAGTTGCCAACAGGAATTTGGGTGAATGGGAGAAAAATGAGCCCATGGCCTGTGCCCAAATTTAAAAACATATCAACCCAGGCCAAGCGTTCATCAAGCTGGGCACTCTTACCTCTGCTCCCGAGGAGAAAAGTATTAAATGTAAAAGCTGGAGCTAACCCTTGGCCTGCTCCAGAGAGGCCACTGGTGAGCTTGTTATTACTGATGGCTTTTCAGGGCAGCCCCTGAGCCCAGTGAAGGCCTCATATTCCCCTAGGTTCTGAATATAACTAGAGCCCCTTAGCCCCAACGGCTTTCCTAAATTTTCCACATCCAAACCTAACAGTCTCCCCGTGTGTTTGTATATTTGCTGTGTTCTCAGCTGGCCCGGATTGCAGACAGTAAGGATCATGTGTTTCCTGTGAATGATGGCTTTCAGGCTCTGCAAGGCATCATCCACTCAGTAAGTAGAGCTCTTCCTCTGAGACTGGACATTCAGGCACCTTCTGTCTCCGATCTGCTATTAATACCCCAGTTCCATCTCTCCAAACCTGGTGTTTTTCTGATTGAGAGAACATCATTTCTTCCTATATCTTTGTGTCTGCCACGTCCCATCTCTCCCTTCTGCCTTTTACACATCTTTTCTCAATTGTACCCTGCAGTGGAAAATTAACAACTGAAAGGGGCGCTGCTCTGGCAGTGAGCCAAGCTGCAGGAGGCCCTCTCCATTCTCCTAACTGGGCGGACTGTGGCTGGTGGTTTACGCTTGACCACCTCAGCTTTCCCACTGTGACTGAACGCAAGCTGCCTTCAGAGCACTTGTAGGCTGGACTTCTATCACTTGGCCATTGGATGCACTTTAGACCAGGCTGTCCATTGAAGTCATCTGCAGAGATTTAAAAAGCACTGCTGCCTAGGCATCTGGTCTGGGGGTGCAGCCTGGACCTCAAGAGTTTTTTTTAAATCTCCCCAGGTGATTTTAATGTTGAGACCCACTGCTTTCGACCTATAATCCCCAAATACATGGGCTCCAGTGTTGTCCAGGGTTTGCACAGTCACCAGTCCTCCTTCACACATAGGTGATTTTCTTCACACCTTTTCCTGAATGGTAAACAGGACACTGGCTTCCAGGGCCTCTATTCTCCACCTCCCACACACAGGTAAGGCCCTTGGTCCAGATAGAATAATGGATGCTGCTGTCTTAAAGCCTCAGCCAGCAGGTCAGTATGTGTGCTGCACCTGCAATGATGTTCAGATGCTCTGCAGCCTCCACCGTTAGATTTTGTGATCAGGCAGGCATCTGTGATCTTCACTGGAAGCTTACCAGGCTACAGACTGGGGGTCCAGGATGCAAATTCAGAGCTCAGGGGATCACTTTCCTCTTAAGACGTCAAGGGGGTCTTGATCCAGGGGTTACCAGCCAAGGGCTCAGCATCTGCCAGCCCTGCCAGACCAACCCAGGAAAATTCCAGCGTGGCTGTGCCTCCGTGCTGCTCTCCCTTCAGAGTTTGCTAGGAGCTCCAGCAGAGTGGAATGCAGAGTGGGAAGTAAGAAGCTCAGAGCCCAGCAACCCAGAGTTTCACTGGCCCACATACTTAACACTTAGAGATCCTCGGACATTTATTGTTTGGAAACAGGGACTGATGATGACTTACATCATAGGCTTGTTTGAGGATTACAGGGATTACTGGTGAAAATTCCTAATATTTTTCCAGACACCTAATAGGCACTCAAGACATATGAATTATTGCCTCTTCCACCTCCTTTCCCCATCATATGAGGGATATTAATGTCAGCTTCCCTTGATCCCCTAAACATTCTTGAATATGCATAAAAATCACTTGAGAATTATGTTTGCAATACCTATTTCCAAGAGATTCTATTGCATTGAGTTTCAGGTGGATCCAAGGGATCCATATATTTCAAATCTGCTTTTTTTTTTTTAAGTGCCCCAGGTATGCTTTTAGAACATTGACATAATCTGACCTTAAGAATACAGAATTGCGAAAAATCATCCCACCTCAGGTTGGGAATTTCTGTCTTAATTATGTTCCAGTGACAGTTGTTTTATTCAAGAAGTTCTTGTTTGCAAAGAATATATGCCTACTCAAGCTACCTTAACCAGAAAGTGGAAATTATTGATAGCATAGAGAATTATCAGACCCAGTTATAGGTCCACAGGTGAAGGACTCCTACTCTAAATTATTTCTGGGGTCACTGTGGCATACTTGACAGTGTAAGCAACAAGAACTACAATAACCATGTAAAACAACAACCCAAGGGATGCAAAACATGATTAATACCAGGACTGGGGGCTGATCATGGATCCTTAAGAAGCTCAGAGGTGGATTATTCTGGGCAGGAGTCCTCATGAGAAGGCAGGGCAGACCTGAATCACTGAAAGACCAGGGAAAGGTGATGGATAGCACCAAAGGAGAGATATTATGACCTCAACCTAGAGGCTGGAAGACAGAAAAGTATACTCAGGGGTCAATAATAATAATAATACCTATCTATCTAGTGGGACAGTTCGGGTAAAGGAGTCAGGAGTAATGGAAAATTAGCCTAGACATTGGGTTGAAACTAGATTAACACGAGCCTTGAAGGGGTTTTGCCTCTAACCTATAGGCAGTGGGTGTAATTACTGAAACAAGTTAAGAAAATAATCTGATGGCAGTGCTTGTGTACATAGGAGGGAGACTAGGGATACCCAGAGGGACTGTAGGCCAGTTAGGAGGCAATAGTCCTGCCTTAAGATGGCTAGATTCTGAAAAGGGACAACTCTTATCTGTTCAAACGTTCTTATGAGCCGTGTGCCTAACTCCAAGTGTTGTTTCTCACACAGATGATTGGATTCTTTGTGTATGCATAAATCAGTGTTGTCCTTGAATACATCAGCCTTAGCAACTCACCCAAGCTCAACATGAGCCCAAATGTTTGTAAAACTTCCTCCATCCCCAAATGGAAATAACTGCAAAGATCTTTAAGAAATTTTAGCGAAACCATCATTCAAAATAGGAAGAAAACTAATTTGAGACTTCAGTCTCCAAACTTTTAGCTGAATGATAACATTCTTGTGAGCTTTTATCTGTGAGTTATGCTAGTGGTTTTGATCCTTCCAGTACTCGAAACCCATGTTTATGGCAGTTGTTCATTCATTTGCTTGGACAGAGAAACAGGGACAAGTAGAGCGAGCTCATCTTTCTCAAATCAGACAGAAATAATTATGGCCTAAAAGTTGGCTAACTATTTTTAAGAAGTAGATTCATTTCCCCTTTTGGATACTGAAAAGAAAACTCTCAATTTTCCCCCTATCTGAAGCCTCTATCCCAGCTCGTTCCCATGAATGTTGTTTTGTGGCTGGTTATTTTCTCATAATAAAATAGGACTGGGCCTAATTATCCAAAATAAGATTGCAGAGCAGCTTCTAATAAGCTCAAATTCTTCACAAAGTCTTCTGCCCATAATGCCCATATTTTTAAACCTTAAATTAATATGCAGGGACTAGTATTTATTCATATATCAAATACTCACTGAAAATCTTTTATGGCAGGCTCTGACCATTCAGTAACAACTAAAGCAGGTAGAGGCTCTGTCCTGGTAGAGCTTACAATCCAGTGGGAGAGATACATTAAAAACAAGTAAATAAATAATCATGTGGAATTAAAATTGTAATAACGGGAATAAAAGAAATAACATGGCCATGAGATTAAAAGTAAAAGGGATGAAAAAGAACCCAGGTTCCTTTGAAGAGATGAACTGAAGGACGTAATGGAGCCATCCATTGGAAGGGCATGGATAGAATGTTCTTGGCAGAGCACGGCCCAGGACAGTGCATAGGAGAATGAAAAACCAGTGCTTAAAGTGAAGAATGGCAGAAGATGAAATGAAGAAGCAGGCAGAAGCTAAATCGAAGGACAATAGGAAACTATAGCTAGATGTAGAGTCTGACAATAGAGCAATCAGTCTTGAAATCAAGACTCAGGAAATCTAGACATCATGGCACTCAGAATCAATAGCATTTCCGCCTTTGAAAAAGAAAACCCACTATGACTTGAACATGTTCTCTCTATTAGCTCCTCTACCAGGCACTTGACAACCACTCTCTAAAGGATTATTATCCCCATTTTATAGGTGAGGAAACTGAGGTACAAGAAGGTTGGAGAAACCGCCCTCAGGTCTGCCCTTTCATAATGGTGGAGTGGGGAATTTGAACTCAGCTCTGGTTCCAAAGATTCTGCTCTTTCCATGACATTTGGCCATGAATGTCTGAGGAAATGGAAAATCACCACTGGATTACCAGGAGCCAGTTGCCCAGGGCTTGGATTCATCAAATCCCCAGATGCTCTGCTTCCTCAATCTGATGCTCATGTTTTGATCTTTCCACTGTTCTTCAATCCTCTCTCCTTCAAGAGGAAGTACTTATGTGTCAGATTTTTCAAAACGTTCCCACTTGTTTTCCATTTTAGTTTCTCAACTGAGAGAGATAGGAAAAGGGCAGAAGGAAATTAACATTAGCTGTAGAGAACTTACTTTGGAACCAGACATTATCCCTTTTTCCCATATAATATTATCTCATTTAAAAATCATAAAAATGCTGCAAAATAAATATTCCTATTCCAATGTTACAGATGAAGACACTGAAGCTCAGATAACCTGCCCAAGACCACACAGCCCTAAGGGGGAAAGCAGGGTTAGAACCTGCTTTTTCCTTGACTCTAGAGCCCATGATTTTTCCTACCTTTGCTTTCTTAGGAAGGTAAAAATAATCAAAACCACCATTCAGTGAGTTCTTACTATGTGCCAGGTACTGTGCAAATCATTTCACATAATCATCTCCTTGAATCCTCACAGGTGCCATTTGATGTAGAAATCATTACCCCTTTTATAGAAGTAGATACTAAAAGTTCAGAGAGATTCACTAACTTGTCCAAGGCCACACAGCACAGTGAGTAGTGATCCCGAATAGACAAGTCTTTCTAATGCCCACGATGTGAATGCCCACTGTGCTCTACTAAACAATGCAGGCAGGCCAGGAAGCAGCTCCGTTTCAGAGAGGAAGACACTGAGGATCGAAAAGGTGAACTGGCTTGACAGAGGCAAGACCAGAATCCATGTGGCCTGATCTGAATACACCATGGATGGGCAGGGGAACACTTTGCCTCTTGCTACCAGGTGGAGAGCACCTCCAGAAATCATTACTGCCCAACAGATGAAGTACCATTGTCCTGAGAAGCTGGAGAATTGACAAAGGCTGAAAGGAACATCTCCCCTTCCACACTTGCACAGGACTCTACCTCTGAGGACCATGACAGTTTTCCCACTCGCTTCTGCAGAATATAGTGATAAAATTACAAGAAGAAGTCTGAATGGTTGGAAGATTGTAGCCCTTTAAGCCAGTAACACTGTAAAGGAAGAAACCATTCCTGTGCCTTCTCATATTGTGGCTTCTTCAGGGAATTTCCACTGACCACAACTGGTCAATTTAGCACCAGCCCTCAAGCAAAAATATGAAGCAAAGGTCCAGCAAGGCTCCTGGGTCTTTGTTTGCCTTTTCAAAAGTGCTTCAGGCAGTGAAACAGGAAGCTGCATGAAAGCTGGGTTCAGATGACACCGAAATGGGTCAGCAGCTTTGAATCCCAACACTTGGCCTGGTTACTGCGATGCCAGCTCCTCCTCCCAGCTATCCCCACTTGGTGTGCAATTGAGGGTGGTGCCTGAAACCAAGGACACTGTCTGAAAAGGAGAGCCCATAGTTGCTGGCACCAAGCCATCTTCATCTAGGAGAATTTCCCTAGGGTAAATATTTAAGCCGATATCAGGCTTCCTATTAAGGAGAGTGAGTCAGCACATAGAGCTTTCTGCATGTTTGATCAACAATAAACAACAAGCATTGAGCAAACACAACTATGTTTGCAAGGGTTTCTCGCAAGCTGTGGCATGACCATCCTTGTTATCAGGGAAACTGAGATCAATGGAACCAAGGAATCAATCTATTGCATGGTATATATAAATTTATTTTATTTATGAAAACCAGATCCTGTGCTGATTTGTCCCTTCCACTCATGGGAAGCAATGTAACCCCCTAATCTGGCCCAGGCCCTAATGAAGCTGTGATAAAAGGCGAAATCTGTCTTCCAGGCTTGCCTCCCAGCTACTCTTCCAAGACCCCAACAGGAACTGCAGAGGGTTTTCCTATGATCAAAATTCATGTCACATTCCCAAAGTCCTGGAAAGTGCCTGCCTTGTTGAACTAATCCCTTTTCCAGGGCTAGCAGCTGGGGAGGCACATTTCAGCAGCAGCCGCTCTTCTTATAAATCAGGCTTGCTGGTCATTGGAGGCAACCTCCTTCCCTTCCTTCACCCCATCTGAATCCTGTCCAAAGGCACCCTTCAGTCTTCCTATCTCTACAAAGCCTGCCCTGCTCTCTCCTCCTCCATTAGCTCTCCCTGCCTTGGACTCCAGTGGCACCAATTATTGGAAGCTCTTGCTTGGCATGTGGATCTGTTCCATGCCATCTGCCATTCCTCCTGGTCACATGCTAAGTTGTGCAATCCCAAAGACTGCCCCGTGTGTCATATTTCCCATGATATCCAGCCCTGTGCTTTGCATATTTATTAATTATAAAGCAACCCAGAGTACCATAGAGCTTTTGTGACCCAGGGAAGACCTACACTGCACAACAAGAGGGCAGTCTGTGGCTCCGTTTCTTGTAAAATCCCCTCAGCCCCTCCCCTCCCCTCTCTTCCAAGATTGCATCTGTAAAACATGGCATTTTGGGCACCATTCACATTAGCAGGCTTGGATACAAAACATAAATAGAATCAATTGTAATTTCTGTAGTGGGCAGAAAATCTTTAAAAAAAAAATCTTTTGCCTCAGCAGTCATTAATTAGACTCAGATTTTGCAGACACTCGGACCAGGCATTTCTCCTACACTATTATTTCTATTCAGCTTATTAAAAAGTCCAAATTGAACAAGAATTCCCAGAGTTTGAAGAGGCTACAAAGATTGCAGAGGGGCATGTTCAGTTAATCCTCAGATCATTCCCATTCTTCCTGCAGCCCCTCCTCCTATATCAAGGAATCTGCTGAGACCCACTATAAAAGCAACAGCGGAATTTTAGAACAAAATCAGCTCCCAAGAAAGGCCACTCACTTTTCAAGTCTGCTTATCTTACTAAATAAACCACATTTTGAAGTTCCCAGCTCTCTGAGCTTTTCTTCTGCAGACGTGAGAGGAAAGTGGTTTAGTGGGGAAACAAATGAATTTCCTCACTTTTAGAACCTTGTTTATTCTACACTCCTTCGGATCAGATTCTCACTGAGTGTGAAACTAACAGAGTAGCATCTATTTAAGTGAGTGGGGTGCCCTCTCTCAGACAAAAACTTTGGCATGTTTTAAGAATAAGCTTTATTGTTTAAGATACACGAACTGCTTCAAAATGTGTTTTGTTGCATCTAAGAGTGGTATAATGTATTTGGTATAGGGTATTGGTGTACATAAAATCATATATGAATCCCAGAAATATGTGTGTATAATATTCCATATTTGTATTTGTAAAGATTTTTTTTTTTTAGAGATGGGGTCTTGCTATATTGCCCAGGCTGGTCTCAAACTCCTGGCCCCAAGCAATTCTCTCACCTTCACCTCCCAAAATGCTGGACTTACAGGCATGAGCCACTGCACGTGGCCATATTCCATTTTTATTTAAAGTCAGACTCTGTAGAACTGACATGGATCTGGGGCAATGTCCATGGTTAACAATATGTGTGCCTATTAAAGTGTGAGCAGAATTTAGTTAGAAAAGGCAACTTTTTTTTTCTTTTTTGAGACAGAGTCTTGCTCTGTCACCCAGGCTGGAGTACAGTGGCGCCATCTCGGCTCACTGCAAGCTCCACCTCCCGGGTTCACGCCATTCTCCTGCCTCAGCCTCCCGAGTAGCTGGGACTACAGGCGCCCACCACCACACCCGGCTAATTTTTTGTATTTTTAGTAGAGACGGGGCAACTTTTTAAACGTTTTATTAATTAGAGATTAAATCATTTCAAAATTCATGGGGACAACATTGACAGTCCTGAAGATGTGTTTGAGCCAGTTGTGTGTCCCAAGCTGCCTGGCTGTCCCCAGGCTCATCCAATGTGCTCTCTGCCGTCAGCTGTAATAACGTTTGTGGCCCTTCTGTGGGAGACTGAGCCACACCCGCCAACTACAGTTGTCTACGTTTTTCCCAAGAAAAGGGGTTGAGGCCTTTACAAAGCTGGCCGACCTAATACAGGGGATTATGATATACCTACAACATTATTTAAGGTAAGCAATTTTTTTAAAATGAGGTGTTGAAATTGGCCTCTTGGGAAGGCAGCAAGTCCCCAAAAATGATGGTACTTAATCAGAAGAGGGGAGTATTACAAGATGCAGAATATGGACTTGTATTCAGAAGACCCTGAGGTTACACTTATAGGGGGAAAGGGAGATTAATACATAATATGCTATAATGCCAGTTTATTAAGACATGCAGGAAGTGTGTCATTTATTCGTGTATCCAATATTTATTTAATGCCTACTATGTGCCAGGCTAGTCATTGTGAATATAATAATGGGTAAAAACAAACCCAGTCCTTCTCCTTGCAGAGTTTATAATCTAAGAAGATAGTGACCAAACAATAATTAAAAAAAACACTGTAAATTATAAACTAGGATAAGTTATGTAAAGGATGGCAGTTTACATTAAAATGTGCATGGATATAGAGATATTTCATTGGTCAAATCACCAGCACTTAGGTGGCAGAACTCATATTGGATTTGGAGAGTGACAGAGAGAGCAAGGTTAACTTAAACGTTCAGGTTTTTGTCTTAGACAACTGAACAGATGTAAATGGTCAGTAGATACTTAACCATCCTTGGCACCAGCGTACTTCAAACCCCATACATCTTTAAACCAGAATTTGCCCTTTACAACAAATAAGACACCAAGGAACATGCTCTGAAAGACTTTCTGAAATATGTGTGAAAGAAAAAGGCACCTATACTGTCAACGGATAAAAGAGGTTGGTCCATTATAAACACACAAGAAAGTTCTCCAACAGGAAATGGCCAAGTAAATAAAGATTGGTTGTTTATTGAAGCAAGAAGCAGAGCAAGTAGTAAAAAAAAAAATGCTGTGCCTATGATAAGGGAGGGATTCCTTATAACTCTGTGCAGATATTCACAATTCTATAAAGATTCTTGAGAAATCTCTGCATAAACTGAGAACTTCATGACAAAGGACATTAGATTTTTAGAATTTGAAAAAATAAACTCTTATATACAACGTGGACTGGTCCACAATGGATTTCACTTTAAATATATCAAACCGCTCCTGTAACTTGGCAAAGTTCTTGTACATCTGCTGCCTCTCTTACTCGTCCTCCCACCAATAATCCAATGAGATGTACAAAAGTAAACTTACCAGAAACAACACATTACAATTATTTAGCTCTTTATGGATTTCAAACATACTTTTCCATCTATTTTCTCTTTGAAATCTGTCCAAAAGTTGGCAGGAAAATAGCATTAACCTTGGTTCAGTTTTTGTCAGCAAATATGATTAAGCAGAAGGCCAGTGGTGGGCGATGGGGTTTAAGCACATGTGAGCCACGGTCCATGCCCAAAAGTAGCAGCAGTAGCAATAGTAATGACAAAGGAATAGTTAACAGCAACTGTTGTTTGAATACACGCCAGACATTCTCTTAAGTGCTTTACTGCCAAGGTCGTTTTGACCACTCTTCTTGGTGCCTTATTTTCTTAAGGTGCTCATGCTGGCTGGTGACCCAAGGGTTGTTAACTATCTGTGGATCAATCACATCTGTCTAGTTCTGTCTATAAGACAAAAACCTTATCAGTTTTCCTTGATCTCACGCTCTCCCTCACTGTCCAATCCAATATGAATTTTATTACCTAAATCTGATTGATTTTACAAACAAAATATCTCTGCATTCATGACTGTTATTTTATTTAACCATCATACAGCCCTTTGAAGTTGGTGTTTTTCTTATCCCGTTTTACAGCAGAGGAAACTGAGATTTGGAGGTTTGATAACTTGTCCGAGTCCACATGGCCAGTAAGTGATAGGACTTGGATTTGAATATAAATCCATTCAGAGTCCAAGTCTATCTTCTCAGTCTCCAGAGCCTAAGTTCTTGATGGTAATAGCTACCGTTATTTGATTACTTACCAGGTTTTAGGCACTGTGCTATGGGCTGTGCCTGTGTGATCTCATTTAATCTTCCCAACACAACAACTTTATGCTACTACTTCAGGTAGATACTATTGTTATTCCACTTTTATAGAGAGGAAACAGGGACTCAGAGAGGTTATGGAACCTGCCCAAGGTCACACTGCTGATGAGTGAGTTGACCTCAGCATTTGATTCCAGATTCCAAGCTATTACTCAGGATACTAAACTGCTTTCCAAAATTGGGGTTCTCAGAAGAGTTAAGGGATTTGTAAATGAGCATAGGTCAGGTAAATATGGACCAGGGCCAAGACCCAACTCTTGACGTGGGATTATACTTGAGGCATGCAGTTATCTTATCCCTCTCTCCTCTGCAGATCAATCATACCCTCACCTCAAAGCCTCTTACCTCTAACATCAGCCCTACCCTGTGTGAGTCTCTTCCACTGCATCTAGTGATTTCCCATCAGCGATTCCCCAGTGCTGTGTCTACACCTCTGCCATGGCTACCACTGCCCGGGCCTCACTACCCCCACACAGTCTCCAGTCCCTGAGCTGATCTGCTGTCTGCTAAAGTTCAGACAGGCTGATTACCAGACAGTCTTGGCTGCTAAGAACCATGAGAACCCTTCAAATCCACCAGCTGCCATTGTGACTTCCTACCTTTTGAAACCAGACATTTCAAATGGGTAGGAGCCCCAGTCCCAGACAAATCCTGCCCATCCCCCTCACTGATAAATTTTACTCTATTGGCTGTATTGCATCCTTCCAGATGTTTTAAGTTAAGATTGGGAAAGCTGTGTTTTTACTGGATTAAATCACAGTGCTTGGTTGACATTTTTTGGCCCTCCCATACACCCCTTAGATTTATCAGCTAATTGCAGACATTTTGAGAGAATAATACAGCATGTGTTTATTATGACAACCCCTGTTAGTGTGCCTTTGTGGTTAAAGATCCACGGATGGTTCCTTTACCAATCCCTGGTTAAGGATCAGAGTTGGTTCAAAAAGGTTGGTTGAAACTCAGGTTGGGTGAAAATTTCATGTGTGTGTGTTTGGGGAATGGGGACAGGACTAGTCCAAAAGCTCTTTTTAAATTCTTGGACTGTTTTGAAGTCTTTAGTTTTGGATGATAAAATGATTTATTAGGAGATGTCAAATGCCTGAGGAATTTTATTTAAAACATCGAAAAACAGCTTTGTGTTGTTCTAATATCACTGTTTAATAAATTTCTCCCTCTGGGCTACCTCTGTTTCTCAAATGTGAGCTGTCTGGAGACTTGTGCCTGAGGACAAGTCAAAGTGGGTGGCTTCCTCCCTTGGTCATGGCAACCACTGGCTGAAGTACCCCATCAAACAGGAAGAGCCCAAGAGCAGCAAGTTCGGGGGTGGGCGAATGGACAATCTTCACAATTTAGGCAGGGCTGTCTGGGATGAATCACCGTGCACCAGGATGCTAGCAAGTCCCAGTCCTAGGATGGTGCTACATGCACAAGAGACCAAAAGGACTAGATCAACCATAAGACACTAGGGAAGGCAGCAGGGAAACACAGGTGCCCAGGATATATCCTTGGGGTCCTTGTTCCCAAGTTAGACTGACAATGAGTGGAAAACAGGAGCTCAGTGTTTGCCCCAGGTGCCCAGAGCAGGTGTGTGAGGACCACTGACTCTAACAGAGATGGGCAAGGGACATGGGAGTCCGGAGCATTCCCTTCATGCTACAGTCAGGATAAACTTAGGGACCAGGGAGGAACTGAGGCTATGTCTGGGGTGGGTGGAGGTGGCTAGGTAAGCCAGAGGCTGAGGAAATGAGGCAGAAGCTGAAGGAACTAATTACTTCCAACTGCGGAGTCAGGAGGATGCTGCAAACAAATAGGAGAATCGAAGTACAAAAATGCCATGAAGTTCTACAGAGTGAAGGAAAAGTAGCCAGAAAATCTGAATTTTAGAATTGTCAAGGAGAAATGTTGCTTTTGGTGACATTCAGGTACATAGAGTTACCTAAAATACATGGTTGGGAGATAACCTATTTCAATGAATGCATCTTAATATTTTCTTAAGCATGTTTGTTCATTTTCTTTTGCAATGCTTCTCTATAAGGATGCCCAGATTTCTCTCTGGAATGGGTAAATATTACCTCTTCTGAGAAACTGATTTGTTTTCATTCCACAGATTGAGAAAGCTCATAAATATTGGCTGTCCTTTTCGTTTGCTACTAGAAAGCTTGGAACTAAGTCCACTCTAGCAAGGAAATAAGCTCCTCACAGCGTATTTTTTCTATGCTATTCTCACTTCTTGCATCATCTTCCCTTTATTTTCCCTTTAGTCAGCCCCACATTTTCATTTATTCTCTTTCATTGATGTCTTGTGATATATCACTTAAGCTGGAACAAAGAAGCATATGTAAATAAATACAACGATGCAAATAAATGGGTGTTTCCCAATGCTAAAAGATGCTTTCTTCTTTCACAGACTTTAAATTTTATAATCATATCATCAGTTGTTTTAACAAATGCCCTTTTCAAGAATAGAGAAAGGGTTTCCTTCAGCCCTCTAAACCATCTCAAATCCCAAATTAAGTAAAGATACTGCATTTGTTTGGTAAATTAACTCAATGTCTTATACTTGTTTAAAATACTTGATTCAAATTCTGGAATCAATATTCTCAAGGTAGGATTTATAAATGGTGGAGAGAAACTGAGGTGCTACCAGTGAGAAACCCCACTCTAGCCAGCAAAAGTCTTCATTATTAACTCCTGTGAAGTCACAGTGCAACGCCGACTCTCCACTCAACCCTGTAAGACTCATTTGTGGACAAGTGTACATTTCCATTTAACTAAGTCTCAGGAGGTCTTCCTGAAGAGTGAGGCACAAATGCCCCCTTCGAAGCTCACATTTTCCAGACTTTTCAAGCAAAAAAGTAACTCTCAGTCATCTGACTATGCAGCTTCTGTGGAGAGTTGACCATTTCCATCCTATCTCTCCAGCTTTATCTAGTATCACTCTTTTATTTCTACTTTTCAAGCGGCCTTTGTTCCAGTTCAAGAAGTCTATGTACTTTTTCCTTCTCACCTTTGCTCATACCATTCCCTGCCCGGACCCTAACCCTCCCCTAACCCACTCCCTTTCATTTGAGTCACACCCTTAGCTCCCAGCTCTTCCATGAAGCCTTTTCTAGCATACCTGCCCCAGCGTCTCCTCCATGAACTCTGCAGCTCCTACTGTCTACTCTTTCACCCTTGCACCTACCAATAGGAGTGGCCATTGGCATTTATCATTTCCAGTGTTAAGTCCCATTTCCACAACCCTATATTAAACCTCTGCAAAAACTAGGATGGCATAGCACAGGCCCAGTAAATACCTGCCAAAAGAGCAAATGAATGAATAATTCTTAGGGCTTTTAGGACACCCAACAGCATCTAGCACGATCTGGCTTAATAAAATGTTTGGTATTGGTACTAGTCAAGATGTTAGACTCCTCCCACCCCCACCCCCACTGCAGCCAAATGTCCTTGAACCTTCCTATCTCTATCTCAGTAGCTAAAAGCAAAACCCTAATTCTGTCTTTGAACAAAATAAGCTGTGCATTGACTCTTTTATTTCCTCTCCTCCTAGATTTTGAAGAAGTCTTGCATCGAAATTCTAGCAGCTGAACCATCCACCATATGTGCAGGAGGTAAATTGAAATGAAATGCTAATTGCTTTCATACAATCGATGATATTTTGAGTTCAAGTCACATATGTACTTCATTGGTGGTGGGGTGGGAAAGAAGAACAGGAAGGGGGAGGGTGAAAAGAGGAGTTGAAATTGCTAACCAAATTTGCTCCAAGGAAAAAAGGAAAGAAAGAAGCCACATGTCAGTTGTTTGAAAGTTAAAAAAAAAAAAAAAAAAAAGTCCAAATTCTCTTCTTTCACTGGGCGCGGCACCTCGTGCCTGTAATCCCAGCACTTTGGGAGGCCAAGGCAGGCAGAGCCCTTGAGGTCAGGAGTTTGAGACCAGCCTGGCCAACATGGTTAAACCCCATCCGTACTAAAAATACAAAAAATTAGCCAGGTGTGGTGGTGCTTGCCTGTAATCCCAGCTACTCAGGAGGCTGAGGAAGGAGAATCTCTTGAACTCGGGAGGCAGAGGTTGGGTTGCAGTGAGCCGAGATCCCACCACTGCACTCCAGCCTGGGCGACAGAGCAAGGCGCCATCTCAAAAAAAAAAAAAAAAAAAAAAAAAAAATGTCTTCTTTCGTGGGACCTAATTAGAAGGGAATTGTAGAAATACTGGATTCTTACACTGAATACTGAGTGACTACCAGCACCCTACCTCTGGATAGAAATGGAATCACCCCTCTTTTTCATAAGGCCCTGCAGATACCAGACAATCATAGTGGTCATAGGCCATACTGGAAATACTGCTATACTAAAGTTTTTAGTTGGATGCCGGCCTTCTCACACAGTTAATATATTTATCTTAATTGTTTAATCTGCCAGTCCTCACACAATTGTAGTGGACGGCTCTGGTTGTCCCTGTAGAGGGCCGGCCATATAGTTTTGTCATTAATAAGGAAGTCCCTATGTAAAGAATTAGCCTTCTTCGAGTCACAAGATTTTCTCTAACTGATCAAAATCAGGGTCATACTCTAACTGATCAAAATCAGGGTCAAAATCAGGGTCATAATTTAATTTCATATTTAAATATTTTCATATTTAATGCTTTTGTTTCATATTTAATCTGCTTAAAACTTCAACCACATTGGCGCTTCTCATATAATTCTTGACAGGTTCCCCATCACTCTTCTTTCATTCATTTGAAAAGTATTCTTAAGTGCCTGCTGCATGCCAGGCACTGTGCTAGGTGCTGGAGATAAGGAAGGAAAAACTCTCTGTGTGAGTTCCTGTCCCCCAAGAAACTTGCATCTTTCACCATTGAGAGTTTACCGTTGATATCACCTTTTCAGCCTCCCAAAATACAGTGCCAGTTATTAATTTATCAACCGAAAATATGTCATAAACCTGATAAGGTAGGAAGCATTAAAGGAAGAACTTTCAGGCCTCTTCAAACACTACACACGTCAATGTTTATGGCATATTTTACTGGTATAAATGAGGGAACTCCTTAAGGATTTTATTCCAGTTTCTGGGCTATAGTTTAGAACAATTGAAAGACTTTCAGGGAGTTAGATGCACTAAAAAATCGGTGCCAGCAGCAAAACATCAAGTATATATGTAAAGATATAAAGTTGTTATCAATACTTGGTAACTAGTTATGTACATACATATACAGCATGCATACATAAATACACATGTACATACATAAATGCATACATACATAAAGTTGTTAGCAAAATATTTGGTAACTAACTATTCAGAAACATGTGCTAATTTCCCAAAGAAAGACAATCCCAAAAGATTACCTACTGACCTTTAAATAAATTGCTACCTGACCACACAGATGGCAGGGGTAAATGTGATTGCCACAGAGGTAGATCGGTGAGAATCTCTTTAAGAATTCAGAAATCTTACCTAGGCAAATTTGACAAAAACGTATGACCACATGAATGCAGCGCCAGGGCTTCGTAAGGGGCCTGTGCAGTGAGGAGCCTCAGTTAGGCTTTATGAATTTACCTTGAAGATAAATTCACCTCTGGGCTTTGTGTGCTTCAGGTAGAGGAATTGAGTAGGATATTTGATTAATTAAATCTCATGTAGTGTGTGTGAATTGTTTTATAAACACACATTTTATAGTTCTGTAATTTTAAAACAATTAGAAAATAAGGGAGCTCCTTGACTGTGCAATTATTGCATTCATGAAGAAAACCCAGACTTTGAGTTTAGCAATCTAATTGGCTGTGTTGTGCAACCTTGGAATGAATCAGAAAGTCTAAAGACAATGAACACAATTTCTGTTAATTCGCTAGTATAATGAATTCCCTTCCTGTAGGCTCCTTGAAGACAGAGAAGGAATCTTATTTCTCTCTACTTCCCACTGCCTAGCAGAGTACTCAGCACTCACTAGGTGGCCAATAAATGTTGACTAAATGTCTTGATTCATGTATTCGTTAAAAAAACAATGCCACTGATATTTGCCTATTTGACCCTTATTAATTCCTTTCACCAACCATAAGAAGTTAATATACCTTTGAACTGCAACTAAAATGAAGCAAAATCTAAAATTAATAGACAAAGATAGAGTAAGACCAAAGTAAAAGGAAAAATCTCCACCACTTAGACAATGGAAAATTGCCTTTGTAAGTAATTTTAACCTCAAAAAGTAAACAATATCCCTTATATGTCGTTAAGGTGTTCAAGACAATAAAAACACCACAAAAACAAACATGACACAGAAATACCAGGGTCCACAGTATCTGATCATATCAAATTCGTAGATTTCAATGTTTCTCATCAAGTGGAAAAGAAAAATAAATGAATTAAGAATTAAAAGATAATTTTGGAAAAGCTAAGGAAAATATAAGAAACACACAATCCACTAATAAATTTAAACAAATTAAAGCAATTCAACAGATAAATTATTCCAAGGTTATTTGGTAGAACCAATAAAATAGACAAATCTGGTAAATCCAATCTAAGGAATCTTTCTTTATATTTTCTTAAAATCTCTGGCTTATGTGCAATACTACATATTTTATAAGCAAACAATAGTTATCTGTATCAGAGTAAACTATCCAATCATATTATCTTTATTTCTTATAGATAAAAAATTAAAACAAGACACAATGATGAAAGCTAGAACTAGGTTTTGTAAAAGGCAAGCTCCCACCTCTCAAATTCAAGTCATAAGGGTTTAAACATGCCGATTACAGAATAACGTTTCTAAGAAGAGAATGAAACTCCCAAAAGATATTCTTACATCAAAATTTCTTCCATAGATTTCCTTGAAGATTTCTTGTTGACCATTCTCTGGAGTAAACATAGCATTCAGGAAGCCTGGGAGTCCATTTCATTGTCCAGATGCCTGTCAGATAGAGTGAGGCATAGCCCCTCTGTGACTTTCATTAAGCTACTTCAAAGATACAAGTATTTACATGAAAGTGCTTTGAAAAGTATAAATTGTTATGCAAAACAAGATGGCTTGTTATCAGCATCATCTTAATAAGGATTAAAGGCCAGTGTTAGAATCATGATGTTGATAATGTCATACCTAGATGAGAAAAGCATTCCTGTATGTTTCTCCACTGAAAGAAAATTGGGGAAGAGTATCTGCAAAATGATTAATTAATTCAACATGTATTGGGGGAGAGAGTAAAAAGCAAATAACTGATTGTTCACATTTCTAACATATAGTGGTGAGACCAATCCCTAGACAGATATATAAAGAAGGTAAACTTTGCCTTCCTCAAAAACCTTTCCTCTTAGCCTCCTCCCTTCCCTCTGTGAATTCCTTCTTTTCCATGGCCCCTAGAACAGCCCCTGCTGTGGAGCCCTACCCAGCTCTGTCCTGCTCAAGACACTCTATGCTGATGATTGCACTCCCCTAAGACAGTGATCTCAGCTGGCTCTCAACCCCAGCTCAACACCAGCAATGGTTTTGACAGCAAACTGAGCTCTGGGCGAGGTAGCGAGATAATGACAACAAAGCCAAAATCCAGCACAGGCCTTTATCTGTTGGGCTGCACATAACAAGGTGTAATTTAATGGGACAAATATAAAGCATTGAACTTGGGTTCAAATATCCAGTTTCACATACAGGCAGGTTTAGGGAATCCTGACTTAGTAACAATTAACGGTAAGATAGGAGAAAAGACAAGAATGATCATAGTTGTCTTGCTCCCCAATAAGAATGCCTCTGACTAAGAAAAGCTAACACAATCTTAGGGTGCATCAATAACCATCCAGTGTCCAGGTCAGGAGAACTAACAGTCCTATTCCATGTTCAGACCATGGTTTCAAGTCCCACATTTTAAGAATGGTATTGACAAAGGCATGTCCATAGGCGAAGAGGTAATGGATCTGGAAATCACATTATAATTCATTCATGGATTCATTCTTTCTTTCATTTCCTTCTTTCCTTTTCTTTCTTCTTCCCTCTTTTTCTTCCTGTTTTCCTTTCTTTCTCCTTTCTTTTCATCGATTCTTAGTGTCTTTTATGCACCAACCCACATGAAAATATATCAATACAAAAATGCATAAGACTTAGTCCCAAATCCACCCACACCCCTATGAAACTCACAGTTCACTCTGGGAGATAGTCATATGTTCAAATAAATTACAAAACCATGCAGTAAGCACTGTAGCAGAGGTCTGCTTACAGAGTAGTGAGAGCACTAATGAGATGCCTGTACGATGAGGAAAAACTGAAGTCATCACAGAGACTGAGGCCAGGAATTGAGATACTCACAAGAGCATCTTTAGATATTTGGAGGATTCCCATGCAGAAAGAAATTATAAGGCTTATTATGTATAGCTCCAGGAGACCACCATGGAGGGGTTGGGGAGGAATTCAGTGAGGCAGATTTTGGCTTACCACATGCAACTTGTACAACTAAAGCTTTCCAACAATGGAGTAGATGGTCTGAGCTCTCCCCCCATAGAATCATGTGAGCAGTGGCAGAACGGCCATCTGTAAGCAGATGCTATCTGGAGAAAACCTCCTCCGGGTCTCCTTTACAGCTTCAGATTTCTAAAGACTTAATTCAGTGTCCACTAAGGTATTAATGGCTGATTATTTCTCAATAACTGAGGAAACCAGTATTCCTGGAACTGTTTTACATTTTTAACTGGAACTCTGTTTGGGGAGAGGGAGTGGAGAGAATATCTAATCTACTGCCATCAAAAAGAATTCCAGCCGGGCACGGTGGCTCACGCTTGTAATCCCAGCACTTTGGGAGGCCGAGGCGGGCAGATCACGAGGTCAGGAGATGGAGACCATCCTGGCTAACACAGTGAAACCCCGTCTCTACTAAAAATACAAAAAATTAGCCAGGCGTGGTGGCGGGCACCTGTAGTCCCAGCTACTCGGGAGGCTGAGGCAGGAGAATGGCATGAACCTGGGAGGCAGAGCTTGCAGTGAGCCGAGATCATGCCACTGCACTCCAGCCTAGGCAACAGAGTGAGACTCCATCAAAGAAAGAAAGAAAGAAAGAAAGAAGGAAGGAAGGAAGGAAAGAAGGAAGGAAGGAAGGAAGGAAGGAAGGAAGGAAGGAAGGAAGGAAGGAAGGAAGGAAGGAAGGAAAAAGAATTCCAATCACTGCATTGGTAAACAGAGTGAGACTCTGTAAAGAAAGAGAGAGAGAGAGAGAGGGAGGGAGGGAAGGAGGAAGGGAGGAAGGAAGGAAGGAATCCAATCACTGCATTGGTGAACATATATAGGGAGAGAGAACCTTCCCAGAACTCCTCCACTCTCAGAGGTTATAAACTGGCAGCCTACAAGTCCTATCTGATCTGCGTATATATTCTTCTTGATTCATACTGCATTTTTTAACTTAAATTTATTGCTAACATTTAGAAAATTGGATTTCACCTAAAAATACAGATTTTCATCTTGTCTTGAAAAATCAGAACTGACAACACTGAACCTGTATTTATTACAAGTTAATGATTATTGAGGACTGAATAACTTCCTTTAAAAGAAGCATATACACTTTCCAGTTCACATACTCCTCACCACTCTCCATTGTCACCCCAGCACCCAGGCCAAGCATGTGGTTGCCATTTAGCATGGTGCTTATGTCACTGTATTTACAGTCCCTGTTCCAAAACATGCAGGAAGTCACCTGCTATGTGGAAACCCTTTGTAGCAACTTTGAGATTACTTGTATTTCAGTAATTCTGCTCCCAATATAGACTCTTTTTTAAAGTTTCTAATTAAATATTCTTGCAGATTAGCCTCTTTAATTAAGAATATGGACGCATTTGGCCCTGCCTAATTTAGCTCCTCTCTGGAAAATGCACCCTGGGCCTGAGCAGTCTTTCTGTGGTCCCACTCAGTTGGCCTCCAACTTCCGTAGTTCACACTGTGCTATGTAAGCAAGGATGCCAGGAAGGAACTAATTGGAATTAAGTGTGCAACTTGCCAACTGCTCTACACTTGAAGTTCTTGTACTCCAGAACGGGAAGGAAGTTATAATTAGCTCCTCACACTGTCATTTCAGCAGCAG
This sequence comes from Hylobates moloch, assembly GCF_009828535.3. Classification (NCBI taxonomy): domain Eukaryota; kingdom Metazoa; phylum Chordata; class Mammalia; order Primates; family Hylobatidae; genus Hylobates; species Hylobates moloch. Next base: position 55,461,072 of record NW_026652290.1, on the reverse strand, counting down.
TTGTATTCCTACTGTGTTTCCCACTGCTTCTGATGAAACTGGGTGAGTTGGCACAAAAGGAAGGTCATTTAAGGAGTCATGTTTACCATTTGGAAATTTCGATGTTTAAAACAGACACATTCAAGCAACATCGGATAGTGGTGTATTTCTCTCACTTTTCATTGTTTTTCAAAGCATTCATTTCTGACCTGTGGCCACCTCTTCTAAATGGATTGCTTCATTCTCTGCTCGATCTTTCCTTTCATTTAAAGACATTTTTATGTGGAGGAAGGGCTCTCATTCACAAATACAAAACAGCACAACACTTTGGAAGAGTTTTGGCAGTTTCTTACAAAATTAAATATACACCTACCATATGGCCCAGCCATTCCACTCCGAGGTTTTACCTAAGAGAAAAGGAAATCTATGTCCAAACAAAGAAAGACTTGTGTACAAGTGTTCGTAGCAGCTCTATTTTTAATAGCCAAAAACAACTAAAAGGTTCATCCACAGGTAGGTGGATAAACAAATTACAGTTTACCTGTAGAATGGACTAATTAATACTCAGCAATAAAAAGCAATAAACTATGTATAAATCTCAAAATAATTGTGGCTGTGTCCTAAAATAATTATGCTGAGTAAAAGAAGCCACACAAGAAAATTACTTACTGCATGATCCTATTTACATAGAATTCCAGAAAATGCAAACTAATATACAGCTCCAGAGAGCAGACCATTGGTTGTGTGGGAGTGGAGGTAGGGAGGGCTGGGAGGAGAGATTACAAAGCAACACTAGGAAAGTTCTGGGGGTGACAGCTACGCTCACTGTCTTGACTGTGGTATTGTCTTATGATTGCATACATATGTCAAAATTTATCAAATCATACACTTTATGTGCAAGTTATTGTATATCAATTATGCCTCACTCAAGTTGTTACAAATTAAAAGCTATAACTGAAAAAAGTTCTAGAACAATTTAAGCATCAGAAAGCACCCATTATATGTCAGTCCCTACATTTTATTTTTGATGTTCCATGCCACATTAAGCATCTAAGAGGAGAGCAAATTCAAACTGACTCACAAGATGAAATATCACTAACAATAATTTGGCACAAAAGTCTTGAGTGACCAGAACAAGTGGAGAATATACAGATGTCTCATTTTCAGACACAGTGAATGATATGCAGTCTTTATTGACGTCATCTCAAAGCTATGTGTTCCACATTTCCGAAAAGAAAAAAGGAAACCAAAGAAATAAAAGGAGAGAACAGAATGGAATAAATCTATCGAACTACTTACTGACCTTATTTTTTCTTTTTTTAAATTAAGCTATATTTTGCATACTATAAAAATCACCCTTTTAAAAGGTACAATTCAGGCCAGGCGTGGTGGCTCACACCTGTAATCCCAGCATTTTGGGAGGCTGAGGCGGGTGGATCACTTGAGGTCAGAAGTTTGAGACCAGCCTGGCCAACAGGGTGAAACCCTGTGTCTACTAAAAATACAAAAATTAGCCCGGTGTGCTGGCACATGCCTATAATCCCAGCTACTCTGGAGGCTGAGGCAGGAGAATAGCTTTAACTTAGGAGGCGGAGGTTGCAGTGAGCCAAGATCACGTCACTGCACTCCAGCCTAGGTGACAGAGTGAGACTGCGTCTAAATAAATAAATAAATAAATAAATAAAGCACAATTCAGTGGTTTTTAATATATCACAAAGTTGTACAACTATAATAACTATCTAATTCCAGAATATTTTCATCACTCCAAGAAGAAATCCTATACCCATTAAGCAGTTATTCCCCCATTTCTCCCTCCCTCCAGTCCTGGCAGCCACTAATCTACTTTCTGTCTCTGTAGATTTGTGAATCTGGACATATCTTATAAAGGGAGTCATGCAATATGTGGCCTTTTGTGTCTAGCTTCTTTTATTTAGCATAATATTTTCAAGGTTCATCCACGTCATAGCATATATGAGAATTTGATTTCTTTTGATGGCTGAATAATATTCCATTGTATAGAAATACCATACTCATCAGTTGATGAACATTTAGGTTATTTCCATTTTTTGGCTGCTTTTAATAATGCCACTGTGACCGTTAATGGATAAGTTTTTGTGTGGACATAACTTTCAGTTCTCTTGGGTATATGTCTAGGAATGGAATTTGGGGGTCATAAGGTAACTGTGTTTAACTTTGTAGAAGAACTGCTAAACTATTTTTCAAAGAGGCCGCAGCATTTTACATTTCTACCAGAAATGTATGTGGGTTATAATTTCTTCACCAGCAGATGCTATTGTCCATCTCTTTCTTTTCAGCAATCATAGTGAGTATGAAATGATATCTCCATATGATTGTGGTTTGTATTTCCATGTGACTAATGATGTTGAACATCTTTTCATTCATGGACCTTATTAAGCCTCAGAAAATAAACAGGATTAGACCTGGTTGGGACCTGAATAAATGATCACCTTATCCTTCCCCTTTATTCTCTTTCTATGCCAAGATATGTTATTTATTCACTCACTCAATGAGCTCATCCTGAGACTGACTCAGTCCTGGGTTAAGGCACAACCCAGCATTCAGAAGAAATAGAAATCTTGGCCTCTGCCATCAGGAAGCTTTCATTGTAATTGGGAATAACAGTGACAAAAGAATATAGATCTTAAGGAAACCTTAAAGGATAGATAACTTAAAAGATTAAATCAAAGACCATTTTCAGGTGGAAAATTCCTCCCTAAAGCCCTGCAATCTTGAGGTACTTCTTATAGGAGCTGTAAGCCAACATACAAGTTGCCTAAAAACACAGCTGTACATATTTTGAAAGGTGGGTTCAGGGCTTTGTAGATTAGTGGAGTTAAATCACTATGTCCTGGTTCTAGTGTGTCCTGGTTTTCACTTACTGGCAGATTCATTCGAAAGGGTTTTGTTACATAACGTCTATGTGTGAAGAGCTGACATTCTAGTCAGGCTGCTGGGCCAGATGTTTGGGCTCTTCTGGCAACCAAATGTGTGCACTAACACAGAAACCCTATCAGGCAGGATGGGAGCTCGCCTCTGCCCTGGTGCACTCCCCAGAGCATCATTTCGTCTCCCCTGGCCTAGGGGGTTAAATTGTTTGGTTTCCACCATTGCCACATCATGGATTCCTGCTGTCTTTCTTCCTAAACTCCCTGAGGTTGGGCCAAGCAGACATGCAGGCAGCCTCTTTTATAGAGGATTTAGCAACTCAACTGGTAATGTTAGAACATGGTGTTAGAGAGTAGAGTTTGGCATGTGGCCTGCATTTCCACAGTCTTCTCTTCCTCTGCTGATCTTTGAGGAAACAAGAGAAGTAGGCACAGCAGTGAGGCAGAAAACATTTGGAATCAGCAAAAACATCAAACAACAGATGTCTGTATGTCTGGCATTCAAAATGGACACAGAAATAGGTTTCTATAGGCTTAATTGAGCAAATAAGAGAAGATAAGATTCTTCTACAAATGCTTGACATGTAGTAAATTGCTTATTGAGCCAACCGAGGAATCTGTCAGATGCCTGACAGACATCTAGAGAAAACTACTAAGCCCATCTTTCTAAACGTAGCAATTGTGCATTTGCATCAATGTGTATATATAAATCCTTCATAGTCATAGCACTTATGCTCCTGAAAAAACCATAGGCGTATCACCTTAACTTTTGGATATGAGTCCCAGTTTTTCTGCTTTACTAATGACATGACTCTGGGCAAGTCATTCAAAATGTCACCATCTCCATTTCCTTATTGCGAAGGTCTCTTATACTTCTAAAAAGCATTCTTTTCTAACTTGTACTCCTTGTGGCACATGTAGTGTCTCTGCATTCTTTTACTTAAATTTCAGTTTCTTGCTTCACATCCAGGCCTGTTCCACTTTTCTGCAAAATGAGCAAACCTACCTAAAATTAAAATAAAATAAGCTTAAAAAAAAAATCACAACTTCGACTCCTAAATGACTTATCTGTCAGAAGGCAGTGAGTAGCCCTTTTCGCAGGTGGTTCAGAAGCTAATGGCTGAGTTCTAAGGGCATGGCATTTGGTGCCTAACAGACCTCGATTCCAGTTCTGATTCTGCCAAGTTACCAGCTGTGTGATCTTGGACAAATTACTTAACTTCACTAAGATCAGTTTTCTCATCTGTACCTCCCCAGGCTATGGTGAGGTTTAAATGACATCAGACATGTACAATATTTCACAGAGGGCCTGGCTCACATTGAGGGAGGAATTAGCATTAGTTATTATTGTCTTGGCAAATATGACCTCTAAATTAGTTTCCTGGGACTGAAGGTGGCATATACTCATGACATTTATTAAACTTTGAGAGTCCCATATACTAATTCTCTAATTTCATTATTGCTCCAACAAAAAGTCTACATTTAGATGGCAACGTAAGATCCATATTCACAAACATTGCATTTTTTCCTCTGACCTTTAGTCTATTTCTCTTGTGATATGCCACATAGCATTATCCCGAGCCCCAATTTTTAGATACAAAAGGATGATCAAAGTGAAATAAAGTGGAACACTGACCATTAGATACCAACAAACTTAAGCAAATATTCCCAAACATTTAGCCAACTAATTATTGGGTTTTTTCCACGGTAGGACTATTATAAAGGATAGTTGTTTTTACCTAATAATGATTTTATTCATGTGCCTTAATCAAACATACATTATGCCAATGAGAAATTAATATGCAGGCCAGCAAGATATATGATCTCTTCTATGCAGAGACAAATGAGTACTACACTGAGGGGCTGATACCAATTCAAGTAGGTAGTGCTTGGCAACTGACCACTGCTAAGAAAGACCTTGATTCATTCCTAAGTACAATTATTCCTACCCAGCCTATGTACTGCTACTGTGTGCCCAGTAGAGATAGGAGTGCCATAGTGGTATCAAACGACTCCTGACCTAAAGGAATGTTTCTCCAGCTGGGGGAGAAAAGACAAGAAAACAACACCAGGCCATATATAATGACAGTCCTACATTGTTCAGGACTAGCTGTGAATGCCCTAAGGCAGTGACTTTCTAAAATGTAGGCACCGTGGGCTCTTAAGAATTCCTTTCAGGGGAGTACAATGTGCAAAACAGACACAGAGGAGGTGAGTTGATTAAAGAAGAAGTGGAGGACCCCTCCCCTGTGGCTCCCTCTGGCTACTGAGATCACAGATTTTCAAACTGCCTGGATTTGAAAACTGGCTAAGATTTGAATGGACAGAGAGGAGGGAGGAAGGTGTTTTGCATTAGGAGGACCAGTAAGCCCAAAGGGTGAAAGGGTGGGAATTCAAATAAGAAGTGATAGGCCCTCCTCGGGACACCTAGTGAGGATGCACTGGTAAGTAGTGAAAGGAACCCACCCGGTTGCTTTTGGTGTTCAACCTAAATTAATTTTTGAATATTTTAAGCCTGGTGAAATAGTGAACAAATGCTATAAATCAGGGCAGATGGGAAGCTTACGGTTATTGGTCAAGTAACGAGTCTTGTCATTATTCTTTATTTCAGAGTCATTTCAAGTTGTCGTGAGAGGAAACGGCTTCCGACATGCCCGCAACGTGGACAGGGTCCTCTGCAGCTTCAAGATCAATGACTCGGTCACACTCAGTAAGTCCTTGCAGAGTCCATGAGTTTCTTCAACAACTGCCTTCAGGGAAGGGAATTCCCACCCTTGTCTTCCAGCAAGGCCACACACATGAAACCAGCAGAAAAGAGTCTTATTTGCTGGAAAGACCCCCAGCAAGGGCATAGTGAGCCCTTACAGTGGTTCCAGTCAGAAAAGGCACCACTCGGGTGGGCACAGCCCCATGGGTGTCCAGCTTGGTAAGCAGAGCAAGGCTGGACTTGAGTCCCCATCCTCCACAACACACAGAGCCATAAGCCCCAGCCCTGCAGCAGCCCTCCGGAAGCAGCGGGGCACTGGTTTCCTTGTCCCCTGCCATCTACCAAGTGGCTCACTCTCAGGTGGGAGTGCTGGTGATGGTTAATTAGGGCTGGGGAAACGTGAGCCTCCTTAACAAAGTATTGGGACTCTTAGGGGTAAGCGTGAAAAAGGAATGGTCTAAATGCACTAATCTTGAATAAACCAAAAACCAAACCATTAGGCTTGCACATGTAGATTCTGCAGCTTTTTTCAATCTGGATGGATTTTGCGTGGAGTAGCCAAGAAACTCTCATCATGGTGAATATCTTACGTGAAATACAGGAATATGGAAGTAAAACTAAGTGCATTTCATGAGAAAAAATGAATTATCATAACATTGGCTTCTTCACAAGACATTTGTAGCAGTCAAGTTCCTAATTTAAAGATGTACGTGATTCATGTGGTTGACCAGGAGAGATGGGGAAGATGATTATATGAGGGACCGATGCCAGAGGAACTGGTTATGATTTGCATCTGGCATCCGTCACACAGATAATTATTTATTCCACATCTGCAGTGATAACTGTCATAATATACTGCATTTTCTGTAATGCTACGTACCTTCTAAATGCTTCACATCTTTTTGCTACAACAGCCCTGAGAGGTAAAGAGAGCAAGGAGGACAGGAGGACACACATTTGTTGACTAATCACTCACACTAGTTTTCTCCTCCTGATAGCCTTTTTTTTTTTTTTTTTTTTTTTTTGGAGACTGAGTTTTGCTTTCGTTGCCCAGGCTGGAATGCAATGGCACGATCTCGGCTCACTGCAACCTCCACCTCCCAAGTTGAAGCAATTCTCCTGCCACAGCCTCCTGAGTGGCTAGGATTACAGGTGTGCATCACTACACCCAGCTAATTTTTTGTATTTTTAGTAGAGACGGGTTTCATCATGTTGGCCAGGCTGGTCTCGAACTCCTGACCTCAGGTGACCCACCCGCCTCAGCCTCCCAAAGTGCTGGAATTACAGGTGTGAGCCACCACGCCCGGCTCCTGATAGCCTTTTGAAGGAGGTTATCTTGTTTTTAAAGAAGAAGAATTGAAGGGCTATGGATATTTCCTTCTTGACATCATAAAACCCACTTTAATAGTTAAACAGACACATGCTGTGGCTTCCTCACAAACATCTGGAATTACTGGCCTTGGAGTAATTCCAAACATTAGAAACATTCAGTTAGTTTTCTTAATATTTAGAAATGCTCTCACAGATCCAAAAAGTACGTGCTATTTGAAAACATTCTGAAATATCCCTGAGTAGTCACAGTGTGAAAGTTGGACATGTGCCCCCAGCAGAGTTCTTTCTTTTTTCTCTCTTTCAATTGTGATGTCACTTAAGTCCCCCTTTTCTCTCTCTTTAACCAAAATCCCAAATCTAACATCAGAAACTCCTGAAGGTTTAACTCAAAGACATCAATACCTTCCAAAGAAGACTTCCCAGACAAGCGGGCTTTCAGGCCCAGGCTCTCTGAAGATACATGGAAGTGGGCTGGGGAGAGAGAGAATCTACCCTATGTCCTGTTGCTCAAAGGTTACACAAGATGCTATATTAAATAAGATGAGGCCAGCCACAGTGGCTCACGCCTGTAATCCCAGCACTTTGGGAGGCTGAGGTGGGTGTATGGCCTGAGCTCAGGAGTTCGAGACCAGCCTGGGCAACATGGTGAAACCTTGTCTCTACCAAAAATACAAAAAATTAACTGGGTGTGGTGATGCACACCTGTGGTCCCCAGCTACTCTGGAGTGTGAGGCTGGAGGATTACTTGAGGCCAGGAGGCAGAGGTTGCAGTGAACTGAGATCATGCCACTGCGCTCCAGCCTGGGTGACAGAGTGAGACCCCATCTAAATAATAATAGGAAGAAGATGAAATGCAAACTCATTATGGATTTGTAAAGTGAGTACTCAAAGCCCTATTTTCCAACTTCTCTGTGAAATTTTATTTCTTTCTTAGGAAACCAGTCCATCCTCTCTCTCTCCTTTCTTCCTTTCCTAATATATAGTTGCAAACATATGCACAGGCTTGTCACCTCATTCATGTTCAAGAAGAAATAGAGGTTGTTGGGGTAGGGATTTGGCTTAAATCACAAACCCGTGCCTTTAGCACAATACTAACTGTTTGGAGAAGATGAAGGCGGTGATTTGATCATATTCTATGCTGCAAGCAATACCCCAAAACTCAAGCATACATCTATTAAAAATATCCTAAGGGGAAAAATAGCGTTTGAGAAAAACACTTGGCCTTTAGTTAGTAATTCGCCTGTTCATTTCCATGCAGAAAATAATATGAACAAGAACCTGTGGAGGAAGAAAAGATGAACAAATTTTAAAATGCAGCACGTTTAGATCTGCATTTTTCTGTCAACTTTATAAATGTCATAGTTTCTACTGATTCCTCCCTGTAAAATAAAATACACTTAGATTCCTTTACCTTTCCCATTTTCCTTCCCCACCTCTATACCCTAAGTTTTAAAATGTTATCTGTTTTTATTTTTATGTCACATACTTCTTTTTTCAAGATTTTTTTTCCTAAGTGCTGCATTGAATTTTGTGACAAAAAGAGAACATAAGTGCCATTATTAATGAGAAAGACTTAATTGAAGGCCCAATAATGAAGCTAAGGCTGTGTGGCTCTAGCCACTTCAAACATGAGGCAGACCTCAGGATCTTCAGCAAATAATGCAATAGCAAGCTTTATGAAGCAAAATCTGTCAAAAGAACAAATTAAAAATGATATGGATAGTGGGAGATATTAATATGATTTTTCAAGTCTTAAAACTTAATTTAAAAATTAGTGATATAGAGCATATATCTTTATGCTCTAAAGATATAGGGCATATTATACTTTTTTAAATGACTGTGAACAACTTTGCAAATTGATCATGCTAAGACATGGATAAAATGCCAATATATTAATGCCAAAAGTAAAAATCATTTAGACACATTCTTAGATGATAAGCATAACCAGAAGATAGGTTAATACATGCTTCTCTCCCAATTTCCTTGCATTTGCTTAAAAAATCAACCACTTAGAAATCAAAGACAGTTTCTAGATTTGTGGTCAACAAAATAGATCCAAAAAATCTGGATAAAATATGATTTTTAAAATTATATTGTGTGGCCTCACTCAAAGGAAAGAAGTGGGAATCTCTAAGTATAGGAAACAAAATGAGAATAACAAACCTAAGTAAGAAACAAAGTCACAGGGGCTCCAGGCCAGGCTGCAAGCTGTGATCCCGATGCTGATGCAGATACAGGACACCAGATCTCAGGTCTGCGCCAAGGCATCACACAAAAGCAGAGCCCCCTGCAGAAATCAGGCTCCAGCAGGCTACACCAACATTTAATTGGGCAAGGAAGCAGGCAGGGGATGAAAATCCACAGGTGTAATGATGTTACACCATCCATGTGATACAGAAGCACCAAGTCAAGAAACTAGCCCCAAAATGTGTCTGTGACCTTCCTGATCTCTGTGGCCCTACAGAGGCCATGCACCTTCACCCTGTGGGAGTCATCCACATAGCTCAACCCCACAGCATGCCTGCAGCAAACAACACCCTAAAGGTGGGCTGATGGCACCAAATGACAAACCATGTCAAGATGAATGAAACAAACAGAACAAGCAAGAAGGGAGGATCAGAGAGCAAATTTGAAAGAGAATGGAAAACAAACATGTTTAAAATGTGTAAAGAGATCAAACAGATCATAGGGGAAAGAATCCTCATCAAAAGCAGATTTGCAGAAGAACTGAGTATAAATTCTAGATTTGAAAAAGCTTATTCACTGAAATAAAACTTCATGGATGGATTAAACAGTGTGACTAGACACAGATGAACAGGAAATATATGAACGAGAAGGGAATTTGAGGAAATTTCATCCCCCCACCAACGAAATCACCACATCCAGATTTTTTTCACCCAAGTTTTACCAAGTTTTAAGGGACAAATGACCCATATCAGATATGTACTGTTCCAGAGGAAAGATATAAAGAAAATGTTTTGGGTTTTTTGTTTGTTTGTTTTATGTTTTTTGTTTTTTTTGAGACAGGGTCTGGCTCTGTCGCCCAGGCTGGAGTGCAGTGGCACAATCTCTGCTCACTGTAACCTCTGCCTCCCAGGCTCAAGCGATCCTCCCACCTTAGCTTCCTGAGTAGCTAGGACCACAGATGTGAGCCACCACACCTGGCTAATTTTTGTATTTTTTGTAGAGACAAGGTTTCACCATGTTGCCCAGGCTGGTCTCGAACTCCCGGGCTCAAGCTATCTACCCTCCTCAGCCTCCCAAAATGCTGGAATTACAGGTGTAGGCCACCACACCCAGCCAAGAAAAAGCATATAAATTCATTCTATGATAATAACATAACCTTGGTTTAAAAAAAAAAACTAGACAAAGGCACTAAAAGTAGAGAATATTTGAGATCAAGCTCACTAATGACAAACATCTAAATCAACTATTGGCAAACAAAATCCAGCAATGTATTTAAAAAGGACCAAGATAGCTAAGACAATTTTGAAGACAGAGGGGGAATTTGTTCCTCATATAGCAAAAGTTACTGATGCCAAGAAGATATTAAAATTCATTATCTATTCCTAATTTTAAAAAATATATATTTCTAGTAAACTAGGAATAGGATAAGACATCTTTAACATAAAAATGTATCTATGTATTTGAATTCAAAACTCAACGTCATTCTAATAATAAATCACTATGTAGAGGAATTCACTTTAAAGTTCGGAAGAAAAAAAGCAGGGATCCATTTCACCACTATTATCTAATATTGATCTGAAAGTTCTAGCAGACTGTCCAATAGAACTTTCTGTAATGATGGAAATGTTCTAAGATGGTAGCCACAAGCCACATGTGGCTGCTGGGCATTTGAAATGTGGCTAGTGCAGTTGAGGAACTGAATTAGTAATTTCATTTAATTTTTATTAACTTAAATGTAAATAACCACATATGCCTAGTGACTACCATATTAGACAATGCCATGAACATTATAATAACACCAGAAATCTGATAATAGATATAAATACAGGAAAAGCAGCCAGACGTCATTGCTCTAAAATAATGCTTGTGTCTTCCTGGAAAACTAGAGAGTGAACAGAACTACTAGGCTACCGAGAGGGTAAAGTTGGATAACTTCAAAATAAATACCTTGCTTATAACAATCAGTAGCTTTGCCAGTGTTCGGCAACGACCATTAGAAAATATCACAAGAAAGATATAGCAACAACAAATAAAATTTTTGTTTATCTTTCATTTTAAGTTCAGCAGTACAAGTGCAGGTTTCTTACATAAGTAAACTTGTGTCATGGGGATTTGTTGTACAGGTTGTTTCATCACCCAGGTATTAAGCCTAGTACCCATTAGTTATTTTTCCTGATCTTCTCTCTCCTCTCACCCTCCACCCTCTAGTAGGCCCCAGTGTGTGTTATTCCCTTCTGTGTCCATGTGTTCTCATCATTTAGCTCCCACTTACAAGTGAGAGCATGCAGTATTTGGTTTTCTCTTCCTGCGTTAGTTTGCTAAGGATAATGGCCTCTAGCTCCAACCATGTTCCTGCAAAGGACATGATCTCGTTCTTTTCTATGACTGCATAGTATTCCATGGTGTATATGTACCACATTTTCTTTATCCAGTCTATCATTGACGGGCAGACAAATAAAATGTAACAAGAACTAATTTAATCAAATTTGTAAAGACATACGTGATGAAAGTCACAAAACTTTCTGAGGGATATAAAGCAAGTGTGAAGAGTTAGAAAGCCATAGACTCATGGCATAGTTACAAGCTCTGGAGCCAGACCACCAGGGAAAAAGAGTCCTGGCTCTGTCATATCTAACTGTGCGACTGTGACATCTTATTTAACATCTCCATGCCTCAGTTTATCTCTCTGTAAAATGAGTATGGCAATAATAGCCATACTATGTCTTGGATTGTTATGAGGTTTAAATGTGGCAGGCAGGGCTTAGAATGGGGCCTGATGCACAGTTAAGAGTCAGTCAGTGTTGACTGCTGGTATTACCGTATTATCATCACTGTTATTAAATGGAGCAGTAACTGAGTAAAGATATCAATTGTCTTCATATTAATATCTACTTTTATTACAATCCAAATGAAAATTCCAAGGGGACTTTTTAAGTTAACGAAATAATTCTGAAGTTTATATGGAAGAATAAACACACAAGAATAGCCAAGAAAAATGTGGAAACTTGCCCTAGCCAATTTTAAGATGTATAAAAAAGCTGCAGTAATTGGAACAATGTATGATCACACCACAACAGGCGAACTGAGCTTTGGAACAAAGCCCATAAACAGAACCAAACACTTAGGTGAATTTAGTATAAAATAAGGCAGCCTTTCGAATCTATAGGGAAAGAGTGGGTTATTCAAAAAATGATGTTGAGACAACTGGCTAACCACTTGGAAAAAACAATTAAGTTCATTTTTAATCTCACATCTTTCACCCAAACAAATTCCAGATGAAGGAAAACTTTTAATGGGACATGAAGCTGTAAAAATTCTAGAAGGAAACAAAAAAATTTATATAATCTTCCAGTTGGGAAGGATGTTTTAAACATGAAGGAGCATACCATGAAAGAAAAATTTGAATGTTTGAGTGCATATTTTCAAATTCTCTTGTTAAACCCTACTACAATAAAAGAAACGGGAAACAACTGGAAAAATAGGATATATAACAAACATAGGGTCAATAAACTTAGTATAAAGGCAATTCCTAAAATCAGTTAAAAAAAGGTGAATATATTGGTGAGTAAAAGATATGCAAAGGAAATTTTTAAGAAAATCATGATTAATAAGCATATAGGAAATGTTTCATATAACCAAGAAAATGCGAATTGAAATAATCAATTGCCATTTTTACCTTGTCAGACTGACGAAGATTAACAAAACTACAATGCACAGTCTTGGCAAACCTGTAGGAAAACAGGGGTTTCCATTCACCATCAGTGAGAGACCATTAAATCGTCAGGAAGGCAATTTTTTAAATGAGTCAACTGCTTTTATACATTTTGACCCAGAATTTCAATTTCAGCTTCATCAAAAGAAGGTGACTAGGAATGTTTACAAAGACTTGGCCACAAGGATATTCATCACACTATTGCTTATAATAGCAAAAGAAAAAATGGAAAGAACACAGGGAATAAGGGAGAGAGGGAAAAGAAAAACATCTAAATGGTAACAACCTAAATGTCTGACAATAGGTAATCTATTAGATAAGTTATACTTCACCCCTAAATAATTAAACAATGTTGTAGAAGAATAATTACTGATGTAGGGAGTGGGGAATGTTAATAATATAGCATTCTGTATTCAAAATAAGTTACAAAACAGGCCGGGCATGGTGGCTCACGCCTGTAATCCCAGCACTTTGGGAGGCTGAGGCGGGCGGATCATGAGGTCAGGAGATCGAGACCATCCTGGCTAACACAGTGAAACCCCCGTCTCCACTAAAAATAGAAAAAAATTAGCCAGGCATGGTGGTGTGCCCCTGTAGTCCCAGCTACTTGGGAGGCTGAGGCAGGAGAATGGCGTGAACCCGGGAGGCGGAGCTTGCAGTGAGCCAAGATAGCGCCACTGCACTCCAGCCTGGGCAACAGAGCAAGACTCCATCTCAAAAAAAAAAAGTTACAAAACAATACACTGATACTATTTTTATTTTTTAAACACACACATTTATATGCAGACAGAGACTGGAAAGATATTCATCAAAATGTTAACAGCCGTCACCTCTGAATGAGACCACTATTAATTTTTACTTTCTTCTTTGTATCTATCTGTGTTTTCTAAGTTCTCTGGGATCGTATGTCCCTGATGTAGTCAGAAAAGAACCCACAAAATTGATTTAAAACTTAATTTTTAAATTCTTGCTAATTATTGAAGTCTAGAATATATCTGAAGTTTAACATTTGGTTAGTTCCTCAGTCACCAGGCTGAACTCTGCTGGCCAAGAAAATATCTTGGAAATCTTCACATAAACTGTATTTACTCTGGCTGCACTTTTTCCTCCTTTAGTATTCAGTGTACTATGCCAAGAAAAGATCCACTTTCAACTGGAGATCCACTTTCAGAGGGATTCAAATGCTAAAAAGGAGACACTGGAGTATGAGCTGGGAAGTGATCCATTTTATGCACTGTAAATTAAAAATGGACGTTTTACTAATGCAATAATGAAAAACATGCTAGACTATCCTGGTGTTGCATGGAGACACATGAGGTATGACTATAAACAAAAGAAACTGATTTTTAACAAACTCACTAAAATTGAGTTTATAGGCCATGTGAGAAGTCAGATTCATGATATTATAGGCACACTTTATTTTTTGATGCAAAATTTTATTTCTCAACTTGATTTTCAATCCTATTCACCAGGCATGGCTCTGGTTTACTTTTGCACACTCTCAAAGGATAAAGCTTTGCCCCATTTGAACATATTTCCCCAAACTGAACATCGGTCAGGAAGACAATTCTAGGAGTTCCAAAGAGGGGGCTCAACTTCCTAGGGGGAAGAGAAACAACACTCATTCGAACATAGACGTTCCAGAGGGTGTTGTTTTCAAAAACATGCCCAATTTGCCGGAAACTATACTTCATCTTAGAAAACACCTGGGCTCCAGGGCTGCTGTGGGTACCCTATGGAGATCATTAAAGTGCAGATGGGGAGGAAGGATCGAGGGCAGGAGAACATAAACTTCCCAAACAAAAGCCTTCTGTTTCCTTTGTCATGGGTTAGAGTCTTGCCATATGTTGGTCAAAGGTACTTAATGCAATCTCAATACATCCCTAGGGATTTGATGTCATGTGAAGGTGATGAAATGCCATTTTGCGTAACTCAGAATGAAGAGCCGTAAAGGAGCATATTAGTCTCATGTTCTTCATGGGGATGCCCATCAGAATCACCAGGGAGCTTCCTCCAACTGATAGCAGCTACTGATTGTTGAGTACCTACTCTGCACCTGGTGCTGGGCCAAGCACCTCCTGTATTATCTCATTTCATCATCACTTTAGCCCAGTGAGGGGGCAGTTATTTGAATCCCCATTTTGCTGATGAACTCAGAGAGATGAAGTGCCCAAGTTCATGCAGTTGGCAGGGGTGGAAAGGACTTGAACCTGGGCAGTCAGACTCCAAAGGCTTTAGACTGCTTCCCTACACTGCCTCCAAGACACAGATCCCCAAAGACCCCTCGTCCACTGACTTCAAATGCCCAGGTGACAGATGTGTGCCTGATTCAGAGATGCTGATTTCAATAGATCCCCCTCATTTTGCAGAAGGATAATCACAGCTCAGAGAGATTTAACTCCTTGCCCAAGGTCACAGGACACATTAGTAGAGAAGTCAAGACTTGAACCTAAGATCAAGAGAAAAAGCCCCAGACCAGGGTAGGAAGAATCCCGGGCATTAGAGTGTCAGTGTCTGCAGCTGGCTGTGTGACCACAGATAAGGCACCTCTCCTCAATCCCTGAATGGCCCTTTTCCTCGAACTTCAGGAGCATTTTGTGTATCTGGTGGTGTTTCCCCTTTGGCCCTCTTTCAGACAGAGCTCTGGTTTTTGCCCACAGATTTTTGAAGTGACACCTGCAGAGACTGTGTTAGTGGATGTTCCCATCTTTCAGGCCTAGAAAAATACAGATACATTGAAATTTACTGCCATAATCTAGAATGGTTGGGGGACAAAAGGGAAGTTGCCACCAGAGGTAACTAGGTGGCAAGGTTTTCAGCTGGGAGTAAAAGAGTTTATTCTGGGGGCGAGTTGACACAGTCCAAAGTTAGCTATACCAGTCCCTGGTGGATAGTCATCCTTGACATTTCCCCTGCCCTACCAAGTTTGAAATTGACTCCCTGTGAAAATCTTGAGCTCCACGAGGACTCCAGGCATGCACTGCATTTGTTTTATGCATGGCTGGGAGAGATTTGCTTGTGAACTTCTCTGAAACCCACCTTCCCCCTAGTCCTGCTGTCCTGTGGGGGGAAGTCGGCATCCCCCTCTATTTCTGCACCCCATGGCTCAGCTTTCATGTAAAGTGACCAGCAGGTGGATGCTGCCCTTCCCCATGCAATACTGCTCCTCTGCCATTTCAGTAGGATGATGGAAGAGAAAGTGATTAACTCAGAGACAGGCCATACTCCTGGAACCCCAGGCAGGCTAATAGTCTGTGCCCCTTCAAACTGACATTCTTTAAATATTTGTTCAACATCCATTGAGAGAAGTTGGGTACTGCTGAGGGAAAGGAAGAAAGTGCTCCTGGTTCTGTCCCCCAAGCAATTCAGTTCCGGCAGCCAGCATGCATCCCACAGCACTTTAGTGGCCCAAGTGTGTGCCCCAGGTCTCCTTCCCACCTCTCCTCTGAGTTTCTCTGTAAATTTGTGTCCTTTAAGAGCAGTCAGCATTTGCCATAACCTGTGGTCATGAGTGTGTGGAAGGCTTTAGACATTTTGGTAGACTTGCCACTCAGTTCCAATTCCAAAGGTAAAATTATTCCAAATTTGTATACTGCCACAAGGCTTCGTGTGTCAGGAGACACATACCTTGTGCATGAATCCTGAATTATCCTCTACCGAGTGAAAACAAAGCGTTGCAAATATTTGTATTCTTAGCAAGTCCTAGCTGTTTTAAGTGCTGCAGTTATTCTGAGCTCAGGATTACAAAATCTTAAAAAGCTGATGCTTTGCTTAGAAGATAATTTGTAAGTTCTATAAATGTCAACAGTCAAGAATTGTTTGGGTGTGGATTTATTGAGAGGAGAAAATACTTTGCAAGAACGCTGAACCCCATTAGCTTCATTTCATTTCCTTGTACTGCCTAAAACTACCCTATTAACTTCAGTTAGAGATAAATGCCAAATGCCACAGAATTATATGTAATCTCAATTATGTTAAAAGTAATATGCATGGAAAAATTCTGAAATAGTATTTCCCAAGACATTAATTTTACCACTGGAAGTGGAGATTATCAAGGATTTTAATTTCTTTTTTATATACTTCCGTGTATTTCCCAGGCTTTTATACTAATATGTATTACTTTGTAATTAATACAAATAACAACACATATGGGTAGATAATAATTTACATCCTGAGAAGGCAGACCGGCTGTGCTGACGAACAGTTCTCAATGCTGGTGTGCCCAGAGCTGTGAGGTCACAACCTTGTGCAGAACTTGGGGTGTATAGCCCAACAGACGATCCAGATATCTGCAGGGCTGCTAGATCCCGGGCCTGCACTCCTCTGGGAATGGACTCATGGTCCTTCACCTTTTACTTCCTCTCCTTCTGGGGCCGTGATGTAATCTTGATCCTCATGAACACAGTAACAATAATAACCCACTTCATTTCCTTCCAAGACTGCCCGCAGCTCTGGGTCCTCTATTGGTATTTGTATGTAAGGTGTTCTGACTCTACAGCCCTCCCATCCATGTCATGTCAGAGCCTTGGCAGCAATATAAGGCCCATTGCTGGAGTGCCCCATTTACGTTATAAAGCTCCACCAGGCAGAGTGGCTCAGATGCAATTCCATCTACCCCTAAGAAAACCTGGACCCATTCAAGCCTGCATGGAGGGCTTTATCAAGAGACATTCTCTTACTCCAATCAGGACTGGTCTTTCCACACCTCTCTAGCTGTTACCTCGTTCCACTTCTACCATCACCTTATAACACCTCTAAACTTTTCTGGGCATTACACCAGTACCCTGCAGGCTGTGAACTACACAGTTGTATCTGTAGGCCCCGCTACAGTGGTCTAAAGAAGCATATAAAGCCATGGTAGACATTACGCCAGACTTTCTAACCTCAACAGTACTGACATTTTGGGCTGGATAATTTATAGCTGGGGAGTGGGGAGGGGCCTGTCCTGTGCATTGAAGGATGTTCAGCACCATCCCTGGTCTCTACCCACTGGATGCCAAATAGCATTCCTCCCCTAGTTGCAGTAACCAAAACTGCTCAGGCATTGCTAGTTGCCCCTTGGGGGGCAAAATCAACCCCCATTTGAGAACACTGCACTATAATCATGTCCAAAGATCCTATTTAGATAAGTAACTTGCTTCTTGTCACACCAATATTGTAAAGCCCTGATACAACGTAATAGACAGGTTGCAAGACTCACTCAGTTTGTGCACACATTGACACCTTGTGTTTTGCAGGTGCCTCAGTCCATGACCCCAACAGTGCCCCACCTTAGTAATGACAGTTATATGCTGAGTGCTAAGCATTAAATGATATCATCTCATTAAAATTTACAACAGCCTATGAAGTATTACTCCCATATTATAGATGACAATTTTGAGTTACGAATAGAGTGAAAAACCTTGCCCATGGTGACATAGCCAATTAGTGGCAAGGCTGTGTTGGGTCTCTGGAGTCCAGGCTCTTAGTGTTCTCCATTCTACTCCAGCCTTCCTCAGAGAACAGAATGGGAAATCAAAAGGCATGTTCTGGGTACCTATAGAATATAGGAACTGGTAAAATAGCTGCAGACCCAGGAAACTTACCTGGAACCTGTTGGCCAAGCCCATCCCCTGATCTCATGGCAACTAGCCAGGGAGGACTTCCAAGGAAACCCTGTAACAATACCAGGTCAGGGAAAAGGTGAGTTGTGAGCGAGGGTATGGGCCATGTCTAAGGAAAAGGATGGTGGCCAGCTTGGTTCTGCCACTTTAAAGGCATCCCTCCAGCTTTAGCCCAAGATAAGAGGACATTACAGTGGGTATACTCATTCTGAGGATGTTTCCCAACTTGGCCCAACCAACCTACATTTCACTGCCATCCCTTGCCATTCGGTTTTGAATCTTCTCATTTCTCCTTGACTTCTCAACCACTGTTCAGCCTTTCCAAGTAAAAGCCATTCTCTCCTTTCAAAATCTCTTTGTCTAGAGATTTTGGGCCTTTCAAAATCTCTTTGTCTAGAGTTTAATGTCTTCTATCAAAAGCTTGTTATCTCACTCATCTCTGAAAACCTTCTAGCCCAGGGCCTGACACATAGTACATTCCTTTCTACTCTCAGCAATGGCTCCGATTTTGCTTTGTAATAAGACCCCCCCACACACATTTGTGAATTATCAGTGAAGCAGCCCTAGTTGGGCAATCAGTCATCTCCATTCTCTCTGGAGCTCCAGAAAGCTCAGCCCAGATTCTTTGAATTTCACCAACTTGGAGTCCTGCTGAATGTAATTTTATTTCAGATTTTTCCACAGTATTTTACAAGTCTAACTTTTTTCAAGCTGGTTACTTTTGGAGGCAGTGAGGAGGTAGAAATATTCAGCCTAACTCTGGCCTGTCTGTTGTTCTATCATTTGGAGACACATTCCCAAACCAGCTGATAATTTGGTGCTGAACAGTTATATTTGGCTCTGGAATGCCCTGAAAATGCTCCCTAGACCCAAGGGACACTAGGAGAAACAGCAAGGCGAGCTCATTTCAGTCCCTAACCTCCACTGTTTTTCCCACTACCTAATGCAAATGTCACTATGGGAATGTAAGCTCTGCTTCGGGCTTACATCAGCTTTGGAGGGTTTCAACACACCCTCCCGCTGCCTCCATAAGACTAGGGATTATTTTTCTCTTCCTATTTGCCAGAAATAAATATTTATAACAAGAAAAGATTGCCAAGACTTGAAAAGTATTTGAATTATTTAATCCACCCTTATAAAAAGGATTTTCTCTGATTGGTGTTTGAATTGGCTAATGAATTTTAACCCTGGTTTTATCCCAAATCCGTTAGACAGCCACCAAACTGCAGGGAAGAATTCTGGGAACTTTCTTCTTTGCCAGTCTGAAAAGGATTACATTGTCCCAAGGTCTAAACCTGTAAATATACACTTATGAGTGTATGGTTCCAGAGCATGGCTTCATTCTAGTTGGCATGATCAGGGCCTCTCAAAAGACACCTGAACCTTTTCTTCAAGCTCTTCATCCCTAGTCCCCTCTCCCGGAAGGCAAGCTCCTGTTGGTATCCAGCCTTGCCCATTGAAGATCTTGGCCATGTGCCTCCAGAGCTGTCAATATGAAGAGCCTCAACTCCTGGTATGCTTCCAGCTACATTATAAGACTAGCTGGGCTTACCTTGGGCAAGCTATTTCAACAAAACTTGGGTTTGAATTCTGGCTCTGACACAAGTGGTGCAGCACTAACTCAGTTAACTAACCCTTCTGACTCTCAGTTTCTCAAAACATAAATAATCTCTCTCTCAGAGGGTTGTAGAAGCATCAAACAAGATCATGAGTATATGATGTTAGAAAAAACATGCATGCACCTGTGTGTATAGATATGTATATGTGTATATGTTTATACACACACACAAATTCACTAAAGCTTTTCATTTCCCTATTAATTCCTGATGTCTACGAAGACGTTAATTTGGTAAAATGATATCATTAAGCAATCAGGCATTTTGAACATTTTAATGTTTAATCCCTCTGATTTTAAACCATACATCCGTGTAGTTTATTTTAAAGGTGTGGAGGCCCATGTAATAAAGAGGAATAACATCTACTGAATGCTCAAGTGCTAAGTATCATGCTTTGTACTTGAATACGATATTATTGACTCCCCACACAATGTCATCACCACTGTTTATAGATGGAGAATGTGTGTCCCTAGTCACACACTAGTAAGAAAAGGGCTCAGATTTGACTCGGTGTGATCTGAAATATCCTCTGTCCCTCTCTGTCCTCTCAGTACGCAGCTTGAGAGATGCCTAGCTCCCAAGTCTGGGGCATTTAGCACTCTGAGATAATGACACTCATTGGTCCCCAAATCCTGATCAAGCTTGTCAGACTCCTATAGACAGATGGCTTGGGTAAACCTATGTCATAGGTACACACAGAATTCTAAAATATCTTTGGTAATGGACAAAAAAAAATTTTATTTCAAGATTATCTAAAAATTACATTTGGCTAGGCCCAGTGACTCACACCTGTAATCCCAGCGTTTTGGGAGGCTGAAGCGGGCAGATAGTTTGAGCCCAGGAGTTCCAGAGCTGCCTGGGCAACACAGGGGACCTTGTCTCTACCAAAAAAAAAAAAAATTAATTAGCCAGGTATGGCACTGCACTCCTGTGATGCAGTGACTAGGGTGGGGTGGGTGGGGGGGACAAGGTGGGAGGATCACTTGAGCACAGAAGGTTGAGGCTGCAGTGAGCCTTGATCGCACCACTGCACTGCAGCCTGGGCAACAGAGTGAGACCCTGTCTCAAAAGAAAATAACAAAAATTTAAACATAAAAATAAAATTTTCATTGAATGTCTGATTTCAAACTCCCACCCCTCCCTAATTTTCTCCCTAGTTGCAAACAAAAGCCAAGTGGGCCAGTCCGAGCTCCTGGCCTTCATTTCCCCTGCCTACCCGGTGCTAGTGAGCAGCAAAATGGCCACCTAGAGGGTGGACCAGCAGGGGCCTCAGCTGTCCTAGGAGTGGATCACGGCCCCACATATGTCACAACACCACTGGATTTGGCACATGCTGCAGCAAGGCTGGCACGGCCCTGGGGCCAAACGTGGCATGGCCGAGGTGCGGCAAGGAAGGCTTTGTGCCCTGCCTCCCAAATGGAGTTCCAGGAAGGAGTCAGATGACCTGAGTTATGGAAACCAAATGGCCCTCCTTTGTTTAGAGAGAGAGAGAGAAAAAAGTCACTCATTTTTGTGGTAAAACGAAAACAGGCTCCAAACCAAACAATCCTCTCAGAGCAGAAAATGCCAGCTCCACAGAGCAGGCCCACAGCCTGGGAGGCTGATACACTCGGATGGAGGAAGGTCTTCCACAGCCTCAGCGAAGCCTTTGCAGGCCTCCCAGTGAGGTTTTCCTCTGTTTTGCTCCAGAAATATTTGGTCTCCCAAGCAGAAAAGGAAAAGGAAAGGAGGGGAAAAGTGAGAAATGTCTGCCTGGCCTGGGCCACACTCATCCTCTCACTCATCTCCAGTTGGGATGGAGGGAGGAGAGAGGAGTTGTCCAGAGGCAGCCGGAAGTAAGGCCAGGCACTAACCCAGGAGCAGGGCATGCCAGCCTGGAGTCTCCCTGGCTGTGGTGCCGCAGTGCACTGCCTCGGATGCTCTCCTCGGCGTGACCCAGCTCTTCCCACAGAAGGCAGCCAGAGTCACAAGGCCTCCTGTGGCCGCTCTGTGGCTGCCCCGTGGCTCTGTGGGCCGGCTCTGTGGGCAGGGATCTGTACTCCCAGGTACTGCTGGTGCATGTGCAACAGGATAAGCCATGGCCACGAGGAAATAAATATAGGTTCGAATCAGCCACGCCTGTCCCCAGTTCATTCTCTAATACAAGCCTTTCCTGGAATGGAGAATCTCTTAGTGAGGAAAGAGTAATGCAGAGTTCATTTCCAGTCTTGGCTTTGCCTCTGGCTTGCGGTGCAACCTTAGATCACTGTCATCCCGCTCAGCCTCCATTTTGCATCTGAAATATGAGCCTAATGATCCCTGCCCTGCCTTAACTCACAAGGTTGTCATTACAAGGAAACAAAGCACAGCTTCTATCAAGGCTGGTGCTTATAGCCTGTTAGATAATCATGCAGACTCTGCAGCCAGACTGCCTGGGTGCAGATCCAAGCTCCCGTGTGTAACCTTGGGCAAGCTACTTAATCTCTCTATGTCTGTTCCTTACCTTTAAAATGAAAAGAATAATACACCTTCCTGATAGCTCCGCTAGAAGTTTAAATATGACTCAGTGACATACAGGAAGTGCTTAGAGATTGCCTGCATGCAATATGACCTGGCAAGTCTGGCTGTCATTGTAGATGCTCCTTGACTTAAGATGGGGTTATGTCCTGATAAATCCATCATAAGTTGAAAATACCATAACTCAAAAATGCATTTAATACACCTAACCTCCCAAACATCATCGCTTAGCCTCGCCTACCTTAAACATGTTCGAAACACTGACATTACCCTATGGTTGGGCAAAATCATCTAACGCAAAGCCTATTTTATAATAAAATGTTGAATAGCTCATGTAATTTATTTAATATTGTACTGAAAGTGAAAAACAGAATAGTTGTATGGGTACTCACCATTAATATACACAACTGAAAGCACCTTTATAAAGTCACAGTATTGTTTAAGTTGAACCATTGTTAAGTTGAGGACTGCCTGTATTATCATCACAGATGGAAGGACATCTTGAAAATAATAATGCTCGGGCCGGGCGCGGTGGCTCACGCCTGTAATCCCAGCACTTTGGGAGGCCGAGGCAGGCGGAGCACAAGGTCAGGAGTTTGAGACCAGCCTGGCCAATATGGTGAAACCCCGTCTGTACTAAAAAAAAAATACAGAAATTAGCCGGGCGTGGTGGTAGGTGCCTGTAATCCCAGCTACTTGGGAGGCTAAGGCAGGACAATCACTTGAACCTGGGAGATGGAGGTTGCAGTGAGCTGAGATTTTTGTGCCACTGCACTCCAGCCTGGGTGACAGAATGAGACTCTGTCTCAGAAAAATAATAATAATAATAATAATAATAATAATAATAATAATACTCAATTCAGGCACTGCATGATCCTACACTGTCATCATAAGCTTTATAATTTTACTCAATACAGCGTCACCATTCCTGCAACATTCCATCATCTGCCAACAGCTGATTCTAAACATGAGGGTAACCTCCAGTAGTTCCCTGTTGCTCTTAGGAAAAATTTCAAAAGCTTCATCATGGCCTATGTGGCCATGGTCATCTGGCCCTGCTGCCTTTTCTAGCCTCATTTTGAGCCATTGTCTGTCTCACTTAGATTCAACAGCCTCACTGGCCCTCTTTTAGCTCTCAAAAGATCTAGGGTCCTTCTTGCCCCAGGATCTTTGCAGTGCCTCCCCCTCTCCCACTCCACCCCGTCACCCAACCTCAGGTTTCAGCTTAAATAGCTTTTCCTCGGGGAAGCATTTCCTGACCTCCCAGATGAGGGCCAGCCCCCTCCTCCTTTTGTGTGCTCATCACAATTATAATTACATAACAATTTGTGTAATTACTAGCATGTTGGCTCCTTGGATAAGGTACTTTATCTGTTTTGTTCATTGCAAGCCTTAGCACATTGCTTGGCACGTGGTACACACTCAAAGAATTTATTTTTTAATAACGTTAAATAACTGTCTCTCCTGCCTCCTATAAAATCCATGAAAGCAGAGACTGTGTTTCTCTTCTCAAAGCCTACATCTCTAGTATATAGTAGGTCTTCAATAAATATTTGTTGAATGAATGGACAAATGACCTGGAATAATCTCCCTAACTTTTCACCACTTGAAGATTTTCCTGTACATCTTCTTCCTCCTCTTGCCAATGGGGACGTTGTGCTTAGCACTCAGATGTGTCCTCTAACTCCTATCCCAGGCAGCTTCCTAACCTTCACTCAGGCAAGAGTTTAATGTCAGCTATATTCTGCAGTCATGACTTGCAGATACCATAAGCGACATCAGTGTCACAACAAAAGCAGAATATTATCCTTTAATAATATATGTATTCCTTTGTGTCTTCTAGTTACAGGAACTTGTAGTCACAGCCTGATTAATGACATAGATCTTATTCATCTTCATTTCACCTATAGGCCCTACCACAGCCTTTTTGTACAGCACATGTACCCGATAAAAGCTGAGGCTTGAAGGAATGACTATTATATACTTAGTATAATAACTTCTCAGCCCTGTCTCTGGCCCCAGAAACTGGGATACAATGAAGTTCTTAATGAGCTTGAATTAAAGCCACTTTAAGCTTTTTCCTGGTCATCCATTAGAAGAAGCACAAGAACGTCCCTACTCCAAGAGTCCCCGACTCTGATCCACCTTCCACAGCTACATCTGCCACGACCTCCAAAATCATCACTTCAGTTTTACTCAAAAACCCACCAAAGTTCTTTCTGTAACTTAGAGAACTTTGTCCAAATCCCTCAGGCTAACTCAAAGAACTTGACCAAACTTTCTATACTGATCTTTTCTAATTCTTCTTATATCCTACCTTGGAACATGCCTTTAGTATGCCCTGTCTTTGCTCATGCCATTCCTTCACCAAGAATGTCTCTTCCCCATCTTTGCACAAAAGCACAGCTCATGTTTTGTGCTTTCCTATGATCTGACTATGACAGCCATGTGAAGGAAACTCCCTGTCTTATGAAGCCCAATGATACTTTGGTGAAGTCATTTGTCAGCAAACTTTTTCCACAAATACGGCTTCTCTCTCAAACTAGCCTTAGACATGGAACTCCTTAGGACCAGTCTAATATTTTCTTGTTTCCCCTCAGTGATTCCTGGTCTTAGATCTAGGAGTTCACTATTTTCTCACCAGTTGACTCAACTGCATGTACCACAGGAAGCTATGATTCAGGCAGGAGCACTTTAGTTCACTGCTAATGGGTTTTACAGATCAAGAGTTTTGTTTTTGTTTTTGTTTTTATTGTTATTATACTTTAAGTTCTAGGGTACATGTGCACAACGTGCAGGTTTGTTACATATGTATACATGTGCCGTGTTGGTGTGCTGCACCTATTAACTCGTCATTTACGTTAGGTATATCTCCTAATGCTATCTCTCCCCACTCTTCCCACCCCACGACAGGCCCCAGTGTGTGATGTTCCCCTTCCTGTGTCCAAGTGTTCTCATTGTTCAGTTCCCACCTGTGAGTGAGAACATGCAGTGTCTGGTTTTCTGTCCTTGAGATAGTTTGCTGTACATCTCGAGTTTTTAAGCTCAAAAAGATTTTTGTTTTTCTGATATCTCCCTGGACTTGGTTGATGTTCTCTAGAAGTCACTGAATTTGAAATTATAAACTCGCCTCCCTCTTCTTAATCCAGTGATTTCCTTTTTGCAGATGAGAAGCCCTTTTCTGTAGAAGATACTTATTTACTGTGTCCAGCGCCTATCTTAAAAGAAGTTGGCATGTAAGTTTTCACCATCAACTGAACCTCCCAGCCAGGGAAGAGAGAGAGGAGGTGTAGGGGGACAGGAGAAAAGAAAGCATCTAGAGAAAGTAGAGCCTTTCTCTAGGTTCCTCCAGCTTATGATGGAGCCAGTGTTTACAGTGACCCAGACACCAGGATAAGTGTTTTACAAAGTATCTCACTTGATTCTCCCAGGTTCCCCATAACCAGGTATTCCCACTATCCCAGTTTTACAGACATAGAGACTGTGGCTGCAAGACTTTAAATAGCTTGCCTAACGTCACACAGCAGTGAGTGGAAGAGTCTGGGCTCAATCCAAGGTCTGTCTGGCTTAATCACACCTACACTTCTAGAAAGTTCTCACACACTGGACCTCGCTCTGTCATCACCATTGCCCTGCTAGATAATTGTTATCTCCTCCTTAGAGAAAGGGAGGCTCAGAAAGGCCAAGTAGGGCCATGGCTGGTTCATGGCAAGCTGAGACCCCAGACTCACACCTTCCGATGTCCCACACGGTGCTCCTTCCTCGACTCTGCACAGCATCGGATGTTCACCCAGACCGGAAAAAGTTCCCTGAACTAATTTGTGGGGGAAAATCTCATGATGATGCAATTATGATAAGCACTAATGAGATGAGATCAAAACCATCAACAGAAGAAAGAGAATGGGCACCTTGAGCAAGAAAAGAAATACGTGGGAAATGAGGCAATGCTGGTGCAGAGAACAACAACAACAAAAATAACCTCTCCAAAACCGTGTCTATAATAGGCTAGACAAAGAATGGAGGCTTTAAGGGAAAAAAGTTGAACTCGTTCATCTGAATTTTGCCTTCAATCGTGTGTTCATATTGTAAAACCTCCAACTCTGGTTGCCCAGCATCAACCTGTGATGCCACTGATTTCACAAATTAGCTCAGTGTCCATGCTGCAAAATGCAACAAAACATGAGGTCAGTTTCCAGCAAGTGTCTTAGAGTGGGAAGAGATGGAAGACAAATTCATCTTCTGCTTTACTTCTGTGAGTCTGTTGGATGGTAAAAAAGCCATCCCCATCAAATCACTAAGAGTCCAGATAACAGCAGAATATTGCATTTATAGTTAGCCCAGTCTATCCCCCATTGACTTGGCCTATTTTTGAAGAATACTTTGTCCAACTACAATGTGACAAGCAAGTTAAATGAAAGTAAGCTTTGCCCATTCAACGCCACTCACTGCAATGCCAGAATGTCTGAATGCACTGCCTTAATACACCAGCCAAGCATATCCTGACACTTCTCTAAACTTTAGAGGAGGATGGGCTATACAGACTACCCCCCACATTTTACAAAAGAGGAAACTCAGACCCCTCCTCCCCTCCAGTCTCAAGGGTAGTTAAGAGCAGAGCCCAAAGGAGACCTGTGTGTCTGGCTCTCACCCTGTTGCTCATTGCACACCATGCTGAGAGTCTGCTTCCCTTGTTGTCGTTGCAGGAAAGCTGCACTCCAGGTCAGCATGAACGACGGCCTCTCTTTTATCTCCAGTTCTGTCATCATCACCACCACACACTGTGTAAGTCATAACCTTTCCCTTTACTAAAGATCTCATTATCATTGTCACTATCAATGTTTCTTAAGCAGCAATCTTCTCCAAAGGTACCCTGGAAAGTTTTTTGGTTCTTCGTTCTGCTCGCTGAGCTTTGATCCAGCACTGCTCCACCAGCCCCAGGCTGGATTGGGGTGTGCTGTACCCCAGAGTGTATCAGGCATGTCTGTGTTAAGTTATCCAGCTCTCCCATTTCTGCTGAAGGGGAGATCTAAAGTCACTGGCCTGACCAGATGGTAAGATGGGCTATGTCTGTGCAGTAATGAGAGTGGAGTCCCAGATAGAGTGGATTTAGGAGAGAATGGATGGAAGGGAATTGGACAGCCTATATAGAAAGAACGTCTTAGGGAGTTCGTCTCTAAAGGGATGTAGGAAAATGGGTATGAGCTAAAGGAAAATGTGGAGTTTGGGGAGGTCATTTTATTTAGGATGGGAGAATTTGCAACTTGCTTATTATTGTGGAAATAATCCAGGAGAAAATGGAAAACTGGTGAAGCAGGAGAGAGAGTGGGGAAGGAGCCCTTACAATAGGGATTGTGAGGCAAGAGTGGGGACTGCATTCTCTCTCCCAGCTCCTCAGATAGCCCTTCCCTGGAGCCTTCGCATCAAGTAGTTTTCATTCCTGGCTATATATAAAATCACCTGGAGAGCTTTTTAAAAAGATTGGTGCCCTGACCTCACGCAAGACTGACTGAATCTAAGCCTCTGGCATGAGCCCTAGCTTTGGTGGTTCCACGGCATCCCCAGGAATTTGTCATGTGCAGCTGTGACTGAGAACCCGTCAGCCTCTGGAGTTGGTCCTGCCCACTGTCAATGTCTCAGAGCTCAGCCTGTCAGGGGGCAGTCAGAGCTTAGTTAGCTCATGTCAAGACCTCAACCTTGGCCGGGCACAGTGGCACATGCCTGTAATCCCAGCACTTTGGGAGGCCGAGGTGCATGGGTCAGTTGAGCCCAGGAGTTCAAGACCAGCCTGGGCAACATGGTGAAACCCCATCTCTACAAAAAATACAAAAATTAGCTGGGCATGATGGCGCACGCCTGTAGTCCTAGCTACTCAGGAGGCTGAGGTGGGAGGATGGCTTGAGCCCGAGAGGCGGAGGTTGCAGCGAGCTGAGATTGCACCACTGCACTCCAGCCTGGGTGACAGTGAGACCTTGCCTTAAAAAAAAAAAAAAAAAAAAAAAATTAAAAAAAGACATCAGCCCCTAACATGAGCATTTCGAAAATAACCTTTGTCAGCGTATTCAGTTTCTTTAACTGAATACATTTCTCCATTAGCTCATTCTAGAAACTAATGTTTGGCCTGATGGTCAGCTTGCGTAGTTATTATACTATAGTCACTTCCTTGTTGGCCTTTGGAAGCTGTGTTGATAGAACCTCTCAGTAACTGGAGTTGTGTCCTTAATACCATCACAGTTGGACAAGAAAGAGCAGGCACGCACTGAATGTAGATAATATAGAAATGAGTTATCATAAAAGAACAGGAAGCCAGTCCTCATGATGGACAACAATCTCCCTCCTAATGCCCCCAACACCAATTTTCATCTTGTGTCAGGAGCAAACCAATTTTCTTGAAAGCAGCGTAACCCATTGTAAATGGTACAGATGATGGGAAAGTTTTACTTGACCAAAGCAAGAAACTAGGATTGTGTCAGGGAAGTGTTACCACTGAGAAATGTCCATGTCTCAGACATCTGGTCAACCCTCAGTCTGTAGGCCTCAGTAGGATACCACCAAATTTTTAAAACTGTATGCAGAAGCGTTGAAATTTCTTCAAGTGTGTCCTGCCTGATCCTGTTGAAAATTGACCCTTCTGGGACCTGCCAACCTGCAGGAAATGATTAAAATACTCTAAATCGAATAACTCCATTCCAGATTCCTCCCAGCTTTGAGTGATCCAACAGTTGGATCTGTATTTCTCATTATGTCTGACCATACCACCGAGAAACAGCTACCGCCCTTGAGACCACAGAGCAGAGGAAGTGGGAAGGGAAGACATCTCAGGACTAAACTTTTGGTATGGCAAATACAGGGCTACAACTTTAAATCATGGGCCTCTAATTAAGAAGAAAAGGTGTCCTTGCCAATGCATTGCAAAATTAAAAGAATTCCCATTGAGTCCCACTATACCTTCCCAGCCCACGCCAGCCTCCAGTTACGTCTTACATGTCCCTCATCTGAGCACATGCCACTAAATCTTCTCTTCACTTGACCCTTGATCAAGACCACCTCCTAATGTATTCTGCATTATTCCATTTTCATGTGAGAATGCTGTGTTAGTTTACAACAAAATTATAACCACTCTAAGATTTGTGATCCAAGTTCTTTCAGTCATGTATTCAACACATATTTATTGATCACAATGTGCTAGGTACCACTCTGGGTGCCTGGGATATATCAGAGAACACAACAGATTAAAATACCTGTGTGATCAGGGAACGGAAGACAATAGGTAATAAACATAGTAAACAAACTACGTGCTATGGTAAAAGGTAATAGATGCTATAGGATAATTAGAAGAGAGTGAGAAGATTTCCTACCACCTAGGCGAGTAGGTTCCAATTGTAAATAGAGTAACGGATACATTGAAAATGTGGTATTTGAGTAGCAACCTGGATAGTGAGGCTCCCATGAGGCTATGGGAGCGTGGGGAAGGGTGGGATATCTCAAACCAAGAGCCCTCATGCTAAGACCCTGTGGCCAGCGATCCTTGGTGTTCACAGAAGAGCAGGCAGGCAGGTGCCATCCCCAGGCATCTCCATGCCTGCTGCTGTCCTCATTCCCTCTCAGGATAGCAGCAGGCAGTGAGATGCCCGGGGATAGGATGTGCAGGGTTGTGGAAGGACTTTGGCTTTTGAGCAGAGGAGCAACATGGTCTGACTTATATTTAGCAGATTACTCGGCTGTGGGCAGACAGAGACAAAGATGGAAGCAGTGTGACTTGTTAGGAGGGTTATGGCAATATTTCAGGCAAAAGGTGATGATGGGTTGAATCAGGGGAGGGCAATGGAGGTGGAGAGAAGTTGTCAGAGTTGGATTTATTTTGAAAGCAGAGCTAGTGAATTTTCCAAAGCATTGAATGTAGGGTTTAGAGAGAGAGAAGAATCAAGAATGTCCCAAGCATTTTGGCCTAAGAAACTGAAAGGATGGAGTTGCCATCAGCTGCCAGACAGGAGGAAGACAGAGGGAGAAGAAGATTTAGGGAGGAGGGGGAACAATCAGGGAATCAGTTTTGCTGTGACCTTGATAAGTTGTTTAGCCCCTAGCCAGGTGCCATGGCTCATGTCTGTTATCCCAACACTTTAGGAGACATAGGCGGGTGGATCACTTGAGGGCCAGTTTAAGACCAGCCTGCCCAACATGACAAAACTCTGCCTCTACTAAAATACAAAAATTAGCCTGGCATGGTGGCCCATGCCTGTAGTCCCAGCTACTCTGGAGGCTGAGGCAGGAGAATCAGCCTGAACGTGGGAGGCGGAGGTTGCAGTGAGCTGAGATCATGCCACTGCACTCCAACCTGAGTGACAGAGCGAGACTCCATCTCCAGGAAAAAAAAAAAAAAAAATTGTTTAGCTCTTTTGTGCTTTAGTTTCCCAATCTATAAAACTAAGATAATAAAAAATTTACATCTATCAGTATTGTGAACATTAAATGAAATAATATTTGTAAAGTATTTGACAGAAGACCTAGCAGGTAGTAAGTGCTCAGTAATTGTTAGCTGTTTTATAGTGGAAGCTTAATGAAAAAATTTTTAACTAATTTGAGATTCCTCCTAGAGAGCTGGCTCTTTAATTTAGAGTCTCGTTATAACCAAGGGGCTCCTCTGAGATGTATCCGGGGGTACATGTTTATCACTTGACCAAGCCCAGGTGATTGAAAGGGGGAAGAAGAGATGGCCAAATTCATCCAGAAAAGGGGCCTTATATTCAAACATAAAACTCCAGTCCCCAACCAGATCCTACACAGCAGCTCAAATTAAAGGCTGAAACTATCATTGGGCAAAATAGAGATGCAAGTGGAACATGTGGGTATCCAAAATATGAAGTAAGGTCTTGGACTTGTGTTTGTTTCTTGGGAAGCTGGTTTGGAGGACAAGGTTTTTCAATCAAAAGTGATCCTCTGGGTCTGAGTAAAGGGATATTGTCAATGCCAGTCACAGCCTGCCCAGTTCATCACCTGGAACCAAAAATATTTTTAAAATATGTAGTTGAGACTTTTCTTTTCTCACTTTATTTGGTGCCCATTTGGACACCTGTGTCACAAGTTTTCAAGGTCTGCAATGAATAACTGTTGCCTGAGCCAGAAGCAGAAATTCTGTGGAGTTTTACAGGAAAGAGATTTTTCCGTCCGCTAAAAGATTCCTATACAGATGGTAAACTTTGGTGAGCTCCATGACTATAGAAAATGGTCAAACATCCAGAGTCCTCTCTCACCAGATATTTAAATACACCCATCTCTGTAGTCTTAACTGCCTCACTTTTCTTCACCAAACTCCAGCCAGAGGTTGAGAAAATTACTAATATAGTGCTGCTTTAAGGAAAGTATTGAAAAGAGATTTGTCCTTTTGAACAAAGCAAGCAAATTTTACAAACATAAAGAACTTTTCATGAAGATTGTTTTCTTTTAGATACTTAAAAATTCTATTATTTCCCACCCAAAGTGTCCAAAAATCAGGAAATCAATCAAGTAGGTCTTGGACTTCTACTGTCTCTCCTAATCACTGTCCTTAAGGAGCTTAAAATCCAGTTGGAGAAAGAGCCCAACAAGCATATAAAAGAGTGTATAATAGGCTGGGCGTGGTTTCTTACGCCTGTAATCCCAGCACTTTCAGAGATTGAGGTGGGCGGTTCATAAGGTCAAGAGATCGAGACCATCCTGGCCAATATGGTGAAACCCTGTCTCTACTAAAAATACAAAAATTAGCTGATGTGGTGGCGCGCAGCTGTAATCCCAGCCACTCAGGAGGCTGAGGCAGGAGAATCGCTTGAACCCGGGAGGCAGAAGTTACAGTGAGCCAAGATTGCACTACTGCACTCCAGCCTGGTAACAGAGCAAGACTCCGTCTCAAAAAAAAAAAAAAAAAGAGTGTATAAATGTATAATAAAGAACAAGATTGTATGAGTCAGGTGTAAATGCCATAGGATTTCAGAGCAGGGAAGGATAAGTGAAGGCAAGAAGAGTCAGGAGAGCTTCATGGAGAGATAACACCTGAGTGATTTGAAACATAGTAATTATAGGTGAAGAAGTGGGACCAGGCCATGCCCTAAAGAGACACCAACCCGAACCAGGGATGGATATATCTCTGAGCATAGTTTGTTCATGGGCTCTCCCAGACCATGACTTTGTTGTTGTTTTTCCTTGTCGTTTTGCATCCATTTCTGGGGCCTTTTAATGTGGGGACATTTCTCAAGTTGGCAACTATCCTCGCAGGATGTACGCTCCACATCCTTGATCTTGAACACCCAAGATGTGACAGTGCGGCCCAGTTGATGCTCATCCCTGTTAACTCTGATCAGGATTTGCTTTGTACTGGCTGCTGGGTTGGAAAGTCACAATCTTTGAAGAAAAGAAAATGACCTAAAGTTAGACATAAGGTTCCAAATTCAACATTAAATAAATGAAGACCCCTGTTTTTTTCTCCTGATATAGATGAAAAACAGCCTGACTGCAATAGCAACAAGGTTCAATAACTTTGAGCGGATCCATATCATATCATTGTTTAGAGAAATGCCATTTGAATGAAACCTGAAATTCAACAAACTGAGACCTGAAACATCAAAGCGAAAACAACTGCCCTATAATTGCAGCATAATGGAGGAATTAAGAATACATGATATTGAGTCGAAAATCTTAATTTCACATCCCAGCCCCTTGACTTTCCAGGGTGACCTTGGACAGGTTTACCTGCAGCCTGTTTCAGAACCTGTCTCGCATTTTTATAGTAAAGATTAAGTATATAAGGGGCTTGAGGTACATAATAGTCTGTCAAAAAATGACAGCTGTGTATTAGGTTATTGCCCTAACTGTCCTTGCCAAGTAAAAGTCTAATGCCCTGCCCCATTAGATTCACTGTACGTGTCCTGTAGCTTATAAACAGGCTGTCTCCCTCTGATTAAGAAGCATGCTCCTTTTGAGTCTCTACGATAAGCCTGGATTTTAGGAGCAGTCTGGAAAAAAACTTTGAAGATGTTGCCCACAAGATAACTAGGAAGAAAAACACCAGTACATCAGATGTGGCGATAAGTCAAACAAGACTGGGTGGCAGGCTGACTCTTTGCTACTTTTGAAGAGTTTTCCTCAGTAAATGAATCAAGTAAATAGTAACATAGGGAAATATCTAGACAACTTAAACACATGAATTAAAGCAAGTAAAGTTGATACATTATTACCACATGCAAAATTTCTGTTGCCACAAAAATATCTATCATGCATTCAGAATCTTGGGATTCTTAAATGTTCTTTTGTTCTATTCTATATGTACTTTCTTTGGGGCCCCTTTTTCTGATATAAAGATAGGGATTTGCCTAAAAAAATAATTTTAGCTCAATATGACAAGCCTAGGGACCTTCTCAATTATGTTGCCAGACAAAGACTCCAAAATTTTCTCTCCAAATTCCTCTTTTCCATATTCCAAGTTGTGCCTTCACTTCCTCCTCTCACGCAAAGGCCTGGAGAGCCACAGACTTGTTCATTGTTTCAGGGAGAAAGACCCTGTTAACATCCAGGTTATTTTCAACACTTCATGGCTACCTATGTTTCACAGGAAGGCGGGCCACCAGCTGCCATATAGAGGTAGTTTATAGCTTTGGAAACAACTGGAGAGTTGTCATAAAGAAAACGCAGACATTGGAAAGAGCGGTTGTCTCTCAGGCATAGTATTGCCCCTATGTTTCTTGAGGCAAAACAGACCATCTTGTTCACTGTCATAAGCCAGCACCTGGCACAATGTCTGCACATACTCATTACTCAGCAAATCATGATGGTTGAGTGAATAAATGAATGAACCCAATCAAGGGTCATACTGGTACCATGATGGCACCTACTGGCAGGAAAGAAAAGGAGCCAGAAGGAGGTAGAATCAGAACAGGGGGCTCTGAGTTGGTTGGGAGATAGACTTCAGAAAAGGATGGCCGGCAATTCAATCTTCATATCCAAGGAGCTTGAGCATAATTTAACAGGTGAAAAAAATCTGCCAGGTGAGAAACTATAACCAGCGTTCCCAGGAAGGGCAATAGTCAAAGATATCATCATAAAAGCACCAGCGCCAGTAGGAGCAGACCCCTTCCTGGGGTGCAGACTTGGTGGAAGGGTGTAGAAATAGCCCACTAACTGGATCAAGATTCTGGGCAGGCCTCTAGTCTGTGAGGGTCTGCAGCACAAGGCTGGAAGCCAAGCAGAACCATAGAGACTGATAGACTCAAGATCACTCCAGAAAAGCTGTGACCCAGGGAACATTGGCATGGCCTGAGCTCACCCTGGAATACCAGAAACGTAGATTACAGCAGTTCAGCTAATCTGGATGCTGCCAGCTGGGGCTGAGGATGCACAGTCTGCTTTGGTGAGGACTGGGGATGTGCTGGAGCCCAGAGGTAGAGGCCACAGTGACTGCAAGTAAAAGACAGCAGAGGAGGGCAGTGACCACCCCCTACACTGTCTTTGGAGGAAATTTCCAGGGGTCTGTTTTCTAAGTCAGTTCAATTCCATTGCCAGTTGCTTTAAAGCAACGAGAGAATAAAAATCCAGCCCGGTTTTGTAGTCATTATGACTCTTTAGGTAAACAGACAGCTGGCATGGCTGCCCTTGCCAAAATCTCTTGAATTTCACCAGCCTGGCAGGGAGTGAATCCAGTAGCCTGTGCTGAGTGGCAATCTCACCTTCCAACATAATAAAAAATTATTGCATACTCTTCAGAGAAAGTAGAAATCAGAGACATTTTTGTCTTCTATTTCTTTTCT
The DNA here is from genome assembly GCF_009828535.3 of Hylobates moloch. NCBI lineage: Eukaryota > Metazoa > Chordata > Mammalia > Primates > Hylobatidae > Hylobates > Hylobates moloch. The sequence goes on along the minus strand of NW_026652290.1, from coordinate 55,425,764 downwards.
AAGGTCAGCAAACAGTCCATCAATCAAGTAGGTAGCTGTCTTTGGGATAGACAATTCATTCCAGTGCTTTATGCATGTGGGCCTCTTTACTAAGGAAAGAAGGTTGGGGAGGAGGTTGCTGGTGGCAAATGGAGCCAATGATATCATAACAATCAGGACCAACGTGTTTTAAATCTATACTCTGCGCAAAGTGTTAGGGACTCGAAGAATAGCCAGTCCTTGCCCTCCAGAGGCTTACAATACAGTTGCCAAGGCAGGATATATTACTTAAAGAGGTAAATATTATACGATTTGGGGTATAAAAGCAAATATCACACAGGTACCCTGAAATTCCCCACCTGTTCCAAAGACTCATGAGCCTTTAGATAAGTCAATGGACACAAACATGGCACGCTCTGAGGAGTGTCCACTTCATGGGCCTGGTGAGTTACTTCCCAGTTACCTAAGAAGGATTTTCACCCCTTCTGCAAAGCGAAGCTGGACAGATTATTCCAGAAATTCAGGTATAACAAGTAGGCAGCTCATGATTAGCTCAGTCCCAAAACTCTATCCCATGAGTGTATTTTCCCCAACAAGACTCTCCCCAAACTGTTTCTCAATACCAGGAAACAACCTCTGAAGAAAAGAAGACCCTTCCAAACAACCAATTGCAGAGAACAGAATCAGGACTCACTGACTTTCCCCTGTAGGTTCCTTCGCCCCAACAATATTATCCCACTTCCTGTCCAACTTTCCCACACCCACTGCTTCTTACTCATTCAGTGTCACATAACCTGGAAGAATGAGGCAAAACTGAACTGGAAGGGAGATAGAAGACTCACCTTGAAGAGGGTTTGAATGACAGAATATGGAGTTTGGGCAATGGGAAGCCATTTGAGGGAGGCACAATGCATTATTTTAGGGGGATTAATTTAGCATGTGTATGCTTTAAGTATATTAATAACAAAATGGCATTAATTTGGATGCCACTGATTTGTGAATTTGGTCATCTGGAAAAGGAGTAGGCTCTAGTTTACTTTTCCATTATTTGGGCTAAAGGAACTTAGTGCCAAGAGTGACCAATCCACAGCACTGGGGCTACAAGTGAATCATAGAGCCTCATACTCAGCCCTTGAAAAAGGACAACCACTGATGCACTTTGTTATTGCTGTAATTATAGGTGATAGGTCCTTTGAAATATGTGGCTTAGCAAAACACAGAGGAAACACTTGAGAGGAAAAGTGGGCTTTGGGATCAGATCAATGTGGCTAAAAATCATGGTTCTGCTACTTACAGGATGTATGACTTTAGACTGAAATAATGTACTTAGAAGAGCTGGCATGGGGCCTGGCACACAGTAGATGCCCAATCTTAGTTTTCTTGTACTGATGTTGTGGTCTCTGTATGAATTTGTACAGTGAGATGGTTTCTAAAGACTCTGACTTCTGGTTGAATTAGCAGAAGTATAGTATCTGAAACTAAGGAGGTGATGGGACCTCTCTCAACTTGGTGAAGTTAAAATCTCCATTCTAATATTGTGTTCAGTACCAAGGATACTCCAAGGGAGAACATAGAGAAACTGAGTGTATGAGAAATGCTACCAAATACGGTATGTTATGTAGAATATAGAATTGGAGCTCTTTAGCCTGGGGCATACTTAGCATAGAGACAATATTCAAAGGGCTGTTCTGAAACACATGCAGCTATACCTGTAGAGCCCTAATTCTACAGATTATTTGTTGTATAGACCCAAGGGGTCAGTTTCTGGCTTCGTTTTTAAAAAGGCCTTTTTAATTAGCTGCATTGGGTGGGAATGAGCTCCCTATTATAGTTGCAGTCAAGCACAGGCAGCAGGACAACTTGGCAGAATTATGTAATCATCATTCATGCCTCAGAGTGGGGATTGGAATAGAAAAGCTTTCAGACTCCTTATGCTGCTGAGAGGCTGTGACTGTAGACCTAAAAGTATGTTAGGAAAGGAGTAAACTAAATACTATCAGTCCTATACAGTATCACAAATAAGTTTGGTTCTTACATTTTGAAAATGAATCTAGGAGAGCTCTGTTGGTGATACTGGAGACAACTTCTCTTAGTGCAGTGCAGATTGGCCAACCTCCACCTAATACAAGTGGGATCATGTTTCAGACCAGAGTACTTCAAACTCCTGAGAATAATCTGTTTTCAAGTAATCTCAAAACACACCCTGTAATTTACAAACAACACATTAGTCACAAATCAGTCTCCTCTATTTATTAGCCAGTCTCCATAGAGCCATACTTAATTCAAGGTATTTTTTTACAATGTGCCAGTATTTTTATTATTATGATTACTATTATTATTATTTTAACAAGATGGCTTGTGGTTTTACATACAATCATTACAGATGGTAAAAGACCACAGGAATATCAGAGTGCAGAACTCAGATCTCAAATATTGTTTATGAACTGAAATAAAAGTAGTTTGCCAACATCTCTATTTTGACAACCCTTGTAACCCTTGTATGTATAAAAATATCTTTTAAAAGATGTTTTGGATGATTCATGCTGATTTGTTTTTCTTGGATGTTTGAGCAATTGACTTTCAATATTTTTATATCTAAGTATTTTAAAGAATGTTTTCCCTAAGTTTGAAATTTCCTTGTTGTGAGAGTAAATTGAGAAAAAAAAAATTTTTCTGAATCTATACTTTAGAAAACACTGAGATAAGCAAATAGTAAGATGGTAGAACTAGAAGTTAAATCAAAATAATCCGTGAGCAAAATAAATATAATGGACCAAACTCAGCAGTTTAAAAACACAGATTGACAGATTGTGTTTTTAAAATATCCAGCTATGTATGATTTACAATAAAACATATATTCAATAAAACATAAGGACACAGAAAGATTGAAAATAAAAGCATGTGAAAAGTTTTATCAGGCAAATACCAAAAGAAAGTTAGTATAGCTATATTAATATTTGATAACAAACTTATTGGCAAAAAATTATTGGTATAAAGAGGACCATTACATAATGTTAAAAGGAACAGTTAACCTAGAAGTTATAATAATTCTGATCTGCACTTAATGACATATCCTCAGCATATATAAAGCAAAAATTGATAGAATTGCAAAGAGAAATTGATAAATCCACCATCACAGGAGGAGGTTTCCATACAATCCTCTCAGTAATTAATAGATCAAGCAGCCAAAAGAATTAATAAAATGTAAATGATTTGAAGAATTTAATTAAATATAATCTAGTGGACACATGATAAAGCCCCAGCATAACATTCGAAATAGGGTCCAAAGTTTTTTGCATAAAATGAAGACTTATGCAACTATAAGACTAATGACAAAAATATCATACTTCATCAAATCTAAGACACACTTTTCTTTCCACATTTTAACATCTCTAAAATTGATATGTTTCAGATCATAATAATATATCATGATATAATGGGCAGTGTTTTCCCTAATAGCTCATAAAATAATGAGACATTCTACCACAGATACCTCTGAAATGCAATGAAATATTTTCTATCAGTCTGTACTGTACCAAAAGTAAAGATAATGAAATATATCCTGAATGAAACTGATCAGTCACTTATTTTCCACTGCCCACCCCCATTCACAGTGGGAAATAAGAACTCCAGCCTTTCCCCTTTGGGGAATGGCTTACTGTATATAGGAAATCTGCATCCAACAGAGAATATCTATTCTTTTTTAAGTACACTTTTACACTTTAAAACAAGCAGTCATGTACCATAAGCCAAGTCTCAACAAATTTATAAAAATGACATATAGATCATATTCTGGTACCAAATAAAAAACAATTGAAATCAATAGCCAATCAAGTTACCAATCAATTTTGAAAATCTCATATGTTTTGAAATTTCAAACACACACCCAAAGCATTTATGAGTCAAAGTAATATCATAATGTAAATTAGAAAATACTTAGAACTGACCAATTATGAAGATGCCAAAACCAAAACTTGGAATGCAGCTAAGTGGTCCTTACAGGGAAATTTGTCATCTTGAGGGTTTATGTTAGAAAAGAATAAAAGTTTAAGACAATTAGCCAAGCATAGAACTCAGGAGATTAGAGAAGAATGATAGAGTAAACCCTTTCAAAAAAGAGAAGGCCAAGACCAAGAAAGAACAGAATAGAAAACAAGATAAATAGAGAGGCAACAAAGAAAACTATTAGTTGGGCATAGAAGAGGTGAAAAGAGAAATAGACGTGTATAGAAAGAACTGTGTACTTGCTTGTCAATCTGGTTGGGAAGATAAGCTAAAGTCAATGCTGTCATGAGTTCTGGGCGGTACTGGAGAGAAATCATTAATCAAGAGAACCAAGAAAGCACATGCAAATTGAGTTCATCCCTCACCTACCCCGAGTCTCCTTCCCAGAAAGCCTTTGTACACAAAATGGTTGCTATAAAATATTGTAAAATGTGTACATTTTATTCTCCCCCATTTTTATCACCAACTAAAATTTGCCGGATTACTATGAAACTCTCAATTTGCAAAGCTGTTTGTCCCTACAGCAGTCTCTGATCACTATGTTATGTTTTATTTAAGTTTATGGTTCTACTTTTTCTGGTCTCTCGCTTCTTGATATCATACCTGTGTTTTCTAATCTAGATACTCCCCTCTGCACTTCTAATTTGACAGTTTAAGCTTCTGGGTACCTGAATATCAGAAAACCAAGCTTACATAAATTGCATATGAAATAAGGATTCCTACTCTCTAAGAACTTGAGAGAAGGTATATGGCCTAAGAACCCAAGCTTTAGTGAATGACCAATGTGTCCATTTATGCCACCTCCTGGGTTATTGAGGCTACTCCAGATAGTCTTTTGGGTTGAGCACCCTGGTTCAGTGAATCCATTTGAGAGAAGCACAATTATAGGAAGAAGTGCAAAATTGAAAGAGGATCCAAAGTTATTGGGAGCCTGGGCAACATGGTGAGACCCTATCTCCACAAAAAATAGAAAAATTAGCCGGGCATGGTGGCGTTCATGCATGTAGTCTCAGCTACTCAGGAGGCTGAGGTGGGAGGATCACTTGACTCCAGGAATTCAAGTCTGCAGTGGGTCATGATTGCGCCACCCTATGCTGTGCAAGAGAGCAAGACCCTGTCTCAAAACAAGAACAAAAACAAAAAATGGCGGGCACGGTGGCTCCCACCTATAATCCCAGCACTTTGGGAGGCCAAGGTGGGTGGATCACCCGAGGTCAGGAGTTCGAGATCAGCCTGGCAAACATGGTGAAACCCCGAAACTACTAAAAATACAAAAATTAGCCAGGTGTGGTAGCGGGCGCCTGTAATCCCAGCTCCTCAGGAGGCTGAGGCAGGGGAATTGCTAGAACCTGGGAGGCGGAGATTGCAGTGAGCCCAGATTGCACCATTGCACTCCAGCTCAGGCGACAACAGCAAGACTCCATCTCAAAAAAAAAAAAGAAAAAAGAAAAAAGAAAAAAAAATTGGTAGAGGGGAGAAGGAGTTGTCAGTGAGAAGGAGAAATGGGAGGAGGAGGAAGAGGAGAGATTTAATAGCTTGGGGAAAAGGACCAAAAAGCAGAGAAAATCTGAGAGGGTCTCCTTTCTACCAATGCTAAAATAATTGTCAACTCTTTAAATAGTCCAACATTGGCAAAATCAGTGAGCTAGATTATCTGAGAATGGGAGATGACCCACCAGGATCATATTGTCCTGGTTGGCAGCTTACAGTCATGTTGCACTAAATTACAAGTCACCCCAGGGTCCTTACGTGTATTTTCTAATCAGGATAATATTTGGGACTCACAGGATTTATATTGTTTGCATTCCCAGAAGGCAGTCAAACTCCTCCCTCTGTTCCCTACAGAATGACAAGGTCCCATGAGGGTATATAAACACCTTTCCTTTTGCAAAGCAGCCATCTTCTAACCTATTCATTAAGGCACCAAGGAAATGCGAAAGGCAGCGAGTTAATTTATTTCTCCTCGAAAGAAGAGTCAATGCCACAAATGATACATAACTAGCATTCCTTTGCCATTACTGTGGCTACTAGAACAGATGTTAGCTTAGTCAGTGCCCAAAGCAGTGGGCTTCATGTTTTGTTTCATTTTTTAAAAAAAATAAAAAGCACTTGAATAAGTGACAACTGAAATATTACTGGGTTTCTTTTCAACACAACCCAGCATCAGAAAAACTGTTTCATTTGCAGGCTGAGGAAATATGAAAGAGCAATTTATTTTACCTGCATTGCCCAAATTTTGGACTTAGAATTCTTTATAGGTATCTATAAAGCTCAAGATTCTTGAGATTGTATATAAAAGGTGCAAACTCAGCCAAAGTAAATATCTACAAAATGTTCCTTATGATAGAGCTTGACCTGGCAGCCCCAGTTAGCCCCTACCTACTGGCCTTAAAATTTGTGAATGTACTGATCCCTAACAGATAAAAATGTTGAATGGCAATTTTGTATTTCATACGTCCTCACTCTAAATAAAATTATGTCCATTTCTACTCTGTGCCTTTGATCACATTTCATTTTCCTTCTGGAATGCCCTCTCTTCTTTCACCTATCCAATTTAACTGTGGCCTTAAGGCCTAGCCCAGTGCTGTCTGGACCTGCCCCAGGATGACTCAGTGGCCTCTGCAAGCCTCCCAACTCCCTCTGCTCTGAGCTCAGGTGCTGCAGATTGCAGCACCTTTGAGAGTTTAACTGCATTTCACCTGTACTGCTCTCCAGGCAAGCCCTGAGAATCAGTCCTGACTTTGTAATTGGACTCTGACAACCTCTTTCAGGGTTAGAAGTTGATGTCCATCTTTCTATGCCTCCTACTGTTGAGCATGCATTAGAAACTCAATGAGAAATAATTTCTTGGTTTATTGACACCCTATTACACAGTTTAACGACGTTGCTTTAAGGAATTGATCATCATGGTTACCTCTGGTTGATCATAGATGATAGATTCATAGTTGATCATAGATGATAGATGCTCTGGTAGAGCATCTATCTTTTTGAGGCACCACCCAAATTCACCTTTCCAAGTTCATAATCTAAAGCAACAGCCCACAGTATATTGTAGGTGATGTTTACTTACCAATAATAGGTAACAGTGATGCCAACTAATACATGAGAGATGATCAATCAAACCAATTGAGCATATACATTAAATAAATGGCTACATTAACGGTAAGTAAACAAATCACTATATTTAATAAAACAAAAAATGAAAATGAGACACCAGCCTTTCTCTTCCAGTGTCATAATATTTGAGCATTACTAAGTACCTTCTCTATAATCCTATTTCAATACCCCACTTCCAAGAACTAAAGTACTCCAAGTACTAACAAGCTACATCTTGTCTGGATTATTCTCTGAAAACTGGTTTTGATTAACAAGCTCCATGCATTTTATGGAGAGAAAGGAAAGTGCTGAATGAATCCAAGATTTACTTTAATCACCTTCACCATCATAAGTAACATGAAATGTCATGACTGGGTCAGGGTGACAAGAGTACTGCAAGAGTACTTATCACCTTCTGTGATAAGAGCCTCAAAGCTTGAGTTTGTGGGAGTATGGCATCAATCTTCCCCTTAACTGCATATTAATGATGGCTTATCTCAGTCCTTCTGGTATTATTCATATAAGGCATAAAGTAATAAGATTTATAGCAAACTAGGATTTATACATCCATATGACTTCTGCTCCTTCAAAGGATTTGCTTTGGAAAACCATATGCTTTCTCCAACAACGCTGTCACTATTCCAAATATATTCTGCACTCTTGCTTTGAAATGGTCATAACTTTAAAGCCACAATATTTGAACATCCTCAGTTGGGGATTAGGGGAATGTCATCATCATTTGATTTCTAAAACCCCAAAAGCTGTAGGAACCAGTTCTGGTGAATGATGGATTATCAAGCTCAGAACTTTCATGAATGCTTTCGTGAAAAGCAAAGCATGACTAAGAGATTATAAGATTTTCTTTTGGGGGCCTATAAACTGACTTTAGAAAGAGTCCCAAGGGAGGTGTTTCAGAATTGCTCTGGGCAATGGCTGTATCACTGGAGGTAGTCTCCAATCTCCAAACCCACTAGTTTGGAGATAATTAGATTCATTTGGATGTGGGAGTTCAGTTATGTTCACTACATGAACAGCCTCATTGCTTTATAGCCGTGCTTTTTAGAAAGAGTTCCACAAAGGTTTAGGTACCTAATACTTTTTCTATACTGCCCCACTTTGGGTTAAGGAGTCTACTATCTTCAGTGTTTTATCAATTTAATTGCCATCTCTAGCCCAAATTACCTCTCAGGTGGCCAGAATGAATAATGTTTCATTATGTTACCCTCATTTATGGTTGATCAACTTTGATCAAGGATATTAAATTTTCCATTGGAAAATCCACTTGGGTTTCCCTTTTCTTGACACATGGATGGCAATCTTAAGGGCCTGAATTTCTCAAATCTGTAATCTGGGACCACCCACTAACACCGTAGCTCTAGTTACAGTTAGTACAGGGTTGTTCACAGAAATCAACTTCATTTACATTGGCCAAGCATGGGCACATCACCTGGAACTTGGCTTGGACGTAGAAGGAAAGGGAGGATGGAAAGGGAAGTGCCATTTTTTGAAGGCTGGCCATGTGCCAGGATCTCTGCACACCTTGTCTCACGTCATCACAGAACCAATCCGGGAAGCAGGAATTATCTCAATTTCACATACGTAAAGAAAAGGAAGTCTTACATTCATCTGTCCATCACTGGAAAGATTTACAATGATTCTGAAGGACAGGCAGTGGAGTTTTAGGTTTCAGGGGCAAGAGCAGTTTTCAAAAGTCTTTGAGTCCAGTGTGCGCAAGTCAACAAGCAGTACCTGGTGTGCAGGAGCACTCGTGGGTGAGTCTGTCTCGGGTCTCGACAATTAGCAATTGTGTGACAGTCATTCTGTTTCCTTCTGCCTGACCCTGGGAGACATATCGGTAATGGATGTGCAAAAGCAGGTCTGTTTTATGTCTTAATATAATTTAAGATGAATTGTATTGAAAAGATGCTGAAGAATGAATGTGTCAAAATGGGTTAACTGTGTACATTGACTTTCATGTCATCATCCATCTGTCATGAATGAGTGATACTTTGCAATGGGCTGGTGTATGACAGTAAGGACCTTAGAGCATGAAGGCTTTTTGCCTGGTCCCGGGAGCATCTGCCCCATGAAGTTTGTTTTCTCCCACTGCCTCCAGGCCCCATTGATACCCCCAAATAGATGCTGGGTTATGAGAACCAGTGAAGTCCCCTATGTCATCAGTCTTAAAAATAATTTTACAAGTCCACATATTTGTCCCATTCTTGGAGTAGTTTTAGTGTATGTCTTTAACTACTAACAGTATAAATAACTTGATGTCATAAAAAGAAAAGGAAGCTTAAAGAGGTTGTGCAACTTACTCAAAGCCCACATATTAGTAAGTAGTAGTTTAGGATTTGGATCATCTTTTCCTGCCTCCAAAGCCCAAGCTCTTTGCCATGAGGTTGATGCAGCCATTAACAGGAATGAGACCATGGAGGGGAATTGAGCAGCCACGGGAAACGTAGGCTCCAGCGCCATTCCTGCTACTCACTAACTATAGGCGGCATCGGCCTGCTAAATCCTCATTCCCCTCATTCTATTAAACACTTGAATGGCATTTAGTGGCAATTTGTGTTTGAAACACTGTACTATGTCTCACAGGTACAAATATGAGTAAAGCAGATATGTGTCTTCTAGGGGCTTCTAGTTCAGTGGCAGAGACAAGAACATAATAATAAATTTCTATAAAATAAAGTAGATTAGCCAGAGCTATGATTAGGGTAAAATAAGAGCACAAATGCAGAGTTCAGTGGTGGTATTTACTGGTCTCTGTTTCCCACTCAATGACAAGGTCCATGATTGGCAAAACCGTGTCCATTTTATGCTCTTGTTCTCCAGTACTTGGAGAGGGCCTAGCACATGGTAGGTGTTCAATAAATATGTTAGGTATGAATAAATCAGGTGGTACCTGAGCAAAGACTTGAAAGATGAAAAACAGCTAGCCAAGCAATGATAGTTAGAAAGAGTGTCTCAGGGAGAAGAAGACTGTGACAGAAGAGCAAGGTATGTATGGGGAGCTAATGCCATTTAGTTCTGTCAAAGCACAAAGTGTGAGGGGGGAGGAGGGAGGGGGAGGTGCTGGAGAGATAAGAGAGGGCGTGTATGGGCTAAAGACTCAAAGCCTTGTACCTAGCAGTCCACAGATAGATTCCAGGGATTTCATGGACCCCCTGAAATGGTAATAAAAAATGTGTGAGCCTGTGCATAAATGTGAATGTGTACTTTTCACTTCCACAAAATTCTCAAATGTTAACTCTGTGGGCAATGAAGAGCTATTTAAAAGTTCATGGGCAGGCAAATCTATCAGAATATCATTTTAGGGTTTAGAGCCATAAATGGCCCCAACTGCAGTGTAGAAGATGGAATTCCTGGCAGTAATACTGGTGGTGGAGAAACCAATAAAGAGATCATTGCAATAGTCCAGGAAAGAAAGAATGAGATCCTAAGTCTGATGAATGGTATTAGAGGTGAAGTAGACAGGGGCAGATTTGAGAAGTATTTAGGTCAGAGGATCAGGATATACTGATGGCAGGTGTCATATTGGGGAAGGAAGAGAGGGAGGAAAAGGCACCTGAGGTTGACTTCCAAGTTTCCAACTTGGGCTGATAAGTAGTGCCATCAGATGAGAGGAGGAAATCATGCAGCTTTGAAGAGGAAAACAGTGAGCTCAGTGTGAACAGTTGAGTTTGACGTATCAATAGGACCTACTGGACAATTGAATGGTCCTGAATACAACCCTGAAGCATGGGGAGAGATCTAGGCTAGAGATGAAGATTTAAGTCATCCATATCTAGATGAGAGTTTAAACTATGGGAGGAAATGAGACAACCCATCGAGAGTTTTAGAAAGAAAACCAGCCATGGACAAGAATGGATCCGTCAGTCGTACAATATCATAAATGTACTTAATGCCACTGAATTGTACATTTAAAAATAATAAAATGGTGTATATATCTCCACAATTTTTTTTTAATTGTACTCACGGGTCTTTTTTTTTTTTTTGGTTGTTTTTTTTTTTATTATTATACTTTAGGTTTTAGGGTACATGTGCACAATGTGCAGGTTTGTTACATATGTATCCATGTGCCATGTTGTTTTGCTGCACCCATTAACTCGTCATTTAGCATTAGGTATATCTCCTAATGCTGTCCCTCCCCCCTCCCCCCACCCCACAACAGTCCCCGGAGTGTGATGTTCCCCTTCCTGTGGCCATGAGTTCTCATTGTTCAATTCCCACCTATGAGTGAGAACATGCGGTGTTTGGTTTTTTGTCCTTGCGATAGTTTACTGAGAACGATGTTTTCCAGTTTCATCCATGTCCCTACAAAGGACATGAACTCATCATTTTTTATGGCTGCATAGTATTCCATGGTGTATATGTGCCGCATTTTCTTAATCCAGTCTATCATTGTTGGACATTTGGGTTGGTTCCAACTCTTTGCTATTGTGAATAGTGCCGCAATAAACATACGTGTGCATGTGTCTTTATAGCAGCATGATTTATAGTCCTTTGGGTATATACCCAGTAATGGGATGGCTGGGTCAAATGGTATTTCTGGTTTATTTCTAATTTTTAAAGAGGAGGAAAAAGATGACTTCCTAGGACATGCTGACATTTAAAGGGTTGAGTACAAGAAGAAGCCCGTGAGGAAAGTGGAAAGGAATGGTCAGAGATAAGAAAGAGATCGGGAGAGTCACAGATGCCAGAGGAATAGAATTTCAAAAACATGCAGGGCAGAGTGGGCGGATGAGTTAGATCATCCCTAAGGTGCCTACCAGAAATAACAGAATATATAAATTCTGGGAGAGAAAGAATTTAGATCTCTAGCCTTGCCCATCTAGAACTGCTCAGCAGTAATAAAATGGCTTAAATTTCATCTTTCAAAATAAAAATTGCCCGTGCTTTGCCAGTTTTGTCTGGGCAGGAAACAGCTCAGACCAGCTGCTTGGGATGGTTCTAAATTCCACTCAGAGCCCTGGAATGTGATGCCTCCAAGGCGCCAGTCCTGTGAACCCCTTCCTGGTGCTCACAGAGGGACAGCGGCAGGTGTGCAGAGGCCTCCAGCCTCCAGCCTCCCTCTACCCAGTGGCTGATGCACCTCTCCCTCTGCCCTCAGGGTCTCCCTTTGGGGCAGAGTGAAGTGGACATAGTTCCTTGATCTCTACTGTTTCTCTCTCACCAGGATTGAGTCTTTGTAATTAGAACAAGCAGATTGCTATTGAAGTCACAAGGTTAGAGGAACAGAGCTGCCCCCACTAAAGGGTCTCTTTCCCTTGAAGGCACTCCAAAGTGCTTCATAGGCACCCTCACTCTGTACCACAGAAAGGGGGAGAGGGAGTGGAGGGCAGGCCTCTGGGGAGCCCCACATCATCAGCTGCATCCCCAGGTGCCCCGTGGAGGGGAGAATCCAGAGAAAGACCTTTGCTGGCTCTCAAGAAGCTCTAATGGATCCTCAGCTATTTTCCTGTCATATTCCTGGCAGAGATTGGCTAATATCTCTTCAATGTGGCAGAATCAACCTACTAATTCATTCTTTCATGTTAAATGTTTACAAGATAGTCTAACCATGTGAAAGTGTCCAAGTGCCTTCAATGGCTTCAGTGACTCAGTGTTGCTACTCAGAATCTGCACAGTCTAGCAAAGACTGTAGAACTACAGCAAACCCACCAGCCACCAGAGAGGCTTCTGATAACCTCTTCCTTCAGAAATTGAGCATACCGTTGTTGTAGAAATATAATTGTTTTAGTTACCGGGACCTATCCTGGAGTTAGTTAAAATAGGAGATACTGGGGTCACTGTCATGGGGGCAGTAAAGCATGCCTCTTTCCTGCCTTGATTGTGAATAAACTGAAAAATGAAGCCAAAAAATGATACATGAAAACTTCAGCGTTGCTTTTACTACTGTGAGTTGGAGATTTTGGCTGAGTGTGTCAGCAAACAGGCTGGAAACTGAAGCCCAGAATTAAATAGATTTACCAGTCTGATTGCAGGCAGGGGGCCTGTCCAGGGAAGATGCACAGCCAGAGGCAGAGTTACGGGGGGCTGATTCGCTTAAGCTTTAGGGACCCTCACTTGCATGGGTCCCTGCTAGGCCCTTCTAAGGCCAGGGGAGCAGCCCTTATAATTTTGCATTGTATTTTTATGTTCTCTTTCTTAAAGAACCTCCACAAAATTGCATCAGGCCCCACAAAAGCTGCTTGCATGGAATAGCAGAGAATACTGCCTGCTCCCTCCAGGCAGCACACTCCCGAAGACTGGGAGAGAGGAGCCAAACATGCTCGGTTTACACTTTCCTTATTTACTGAATGAGTGGAGGGCAGAGACAGGCCTGGAGTTACGCACACTGAGTGCCCCAACATGGAAAGAAACGTCAGGAGGGGCAGGAAACATTCCCTCCTTAACCAACACAGTTTTCAAGGCCTTACTGGAGGCACTTTATCGGCTACGTAATCAATCCATGTGGTGGGCATCAGGCAGAATCCTGGCGCAGACCCAACTTTGAGGTGGAGGATTTCACAGTTTCTTTATTTTGAACTTCCCCGAGTCTCCCACTAATTCCTCTCCATTCTATCCTCCTCCCTTTCCCACAAAAGAAAACACAAAGGAGCAGCAGTGTTTGATACTGTATTGTCCAGAGGCCTGGTTCTCTCCCATTATACAGTAAACAAGCCCTGGCAAGATATTTCACTCCCGCCCCATGCCATGCATTAAAAATCCAAAATTGCCTACATTCCACCTGCCAAGCAAGTGATGCTTTCATTATTGAAGTTCCAAATGTATACCTTTGAGAACAGTGCCTTCTTGTCTTAAAAGAGAGGTCCTCATTTTGTGAGTTGGGAACAGAGGGAATTAAAGAAAGCCACGATGCAGGGGTTTGGCCATTCAAGCCGGGCAGCCTTCAGAGAATGTCATCCCTAATGACACATGCCCGAAGGAAGGAGCCGGGCTGAGCTTGTCCTGCCTTCGAATTTAATATTGCCTGTCTGCCTCCTTAATAGCGGGCCTCTGTGTGAGCATTTGACAAGGCTTGAAACTATTCATTGAAGAAAATGGATGATCCCCCAACAGGAAGATGCAACCCCATGGGCTGCCTGCTTGACCACAGAAGTGCTTCTAGCTCCAGTTGCTCATCTGAGAACTCCCCCCACCACTTGCTGTTAAAATTGTTAAAATTAAAGGCCATGTTGATTTTTTAAACTTTATTTCCATTTTTTTTAAATAAAACAAGAATTGGACTTGTGTTGATACTTAGGCTGTTGAGAAAATAACATTGGTAAGACTCCATGTGTGGCTGTTTGCTGCTTCTCCCCTCTGGAATCTTTTTCGAAGGTTTGCGGTGAACAACATGCAGGGTCTGCCTGGTAAGGGCAGGTGGCACTGCCAAGGGCAGCAAACGCTGAGAGTCTGCTGGGCTGGACAGGTCAGCTTCCGCTCTCATCTGTGTCATAAAGTCAAGTCCATGCAGGTCCCCACTCCAGATTCCCCCTGCCCAATGCGGACTCTCAGATGGATCTTGGAGAATGGATCTGAACTTGTGGGTCAGGGAGCACCCGCTCTCAGAAGCTACCTTGCGTTCTGCCAGCTCTCATCTGAGATGAGGCCTGGGCAGGCACAACTCCACAAAGGGGACCTCTGGCCCAGGTGGTCCCATTTAGTTCCAGAGTGGCGTCTATGTGGCCCTAAGGTCTCACCTGTCCTGGCCACCCTTTCCCCTGGTGAAGAGGGAGGACAGAGGCCAAGCTCACACACCAGTCCTGAGTTAGGCTGTGAGCAGCAGTCCCGACCCTCCTGGGGTCCAATCCGGGAAGGAGATTTTGGGAGCGGGTGGCAGTTAGCACGGAGTATGCCAACAGACAGTGAACCTGGGGCTCAGGAGGGCAGCATGGAGGCCAGAGCCCAAGGAGTCGAAGCAGTCTGCCCCAGAGCAAAACAGTGCAGAGCAGAGCCAGGCTCTGTGGGGGTCAGGCTATGCCACATGAGCTCTGCTGCACTCTACGTGCCTCCCGGCCACTGGCAGAATCTGCTCCTTGGCACCTGAGTGTCTTCATTCTTGGAACGTGGTAAAGATGGAAAAGGACTGGTTTAGCATAACCGAACTATTTTGTGAATGAAGCAAATACTATTTACTAAACAATGCAGATGTGCATCTATTTCTATTCTAATATTGATATATATTCAACAGGTAACTAGAGCCGTTCTCACATTAGCTGTCAATCCCACTTCACAAGGTAATTGATTAAAACTCCAAGCCAAGAATCTAAAGGGAAGACAGCCTCTGCCATGGTCCTCCTCCCTCTCTGACTTTCCTCTGAAGTCCACGTTCACCCATGCTGTGTGCACATCCACACTGGGCCATGTGAGTGAACTGCTTCTGTCAGAGCGGAAGGAGCAACTGCAAACATGGTCTCAACTTCTGTTGCATCTGCTTAAAGTTTAGTCTTTAAAGTACAGATATTTCTTAACTAAATTGTTATAAATCTGAAGTTATAGTTTAATGGTTAAATGTGTGGGGGGGAGTCAAGGTTCTAAACTTAGACCACATGGATTCAAATCCCAGTTTTGTAACATTAACATTGTGAATATGTAAAAATAAATATGTCCATGGGTGGTATGTGGAGGTCTTGAGTGAGTTACATATCTTCACTGAGTCTCAGTTTTCCTTACCTGCAAAAGGGAGTAACTTCCTACAAGGCTGTTTTACCCAGGCTTACTGAATTAAATGAGAGAATGCATAGATAGCACTGAGCACGGTGGTTATCTGTTGTTAAGTAAGTTAGCACTGGACACAGCCGTAAAAATGCAGGCGTTTCAAGAGTGACCTCGGGAAATGACACTGGCCAGAAGAATTGGGCAGAATTGCAGCTGTCCTCTGTCTGGGCCTTCTATTCTGAATCTTTCCCTCCTGCAGTCCATACTCTCCAGTGTCAACAGCATTTGCTTTCCAAGAAGCAAATCTGATCACGATGCCCCAGTGTCACTGGGTTAAAGCCACTAAGGGTTCCCCTGGGCTCAGGATGGAAGCCATACTCCTCAGCCTGGCTTGTGTGTCCTCCCACAGTGGGAACCCCACCTCCTTTCCACCCGCACTCATGCTGTGCTCCCAGCATGTGGACCTCCACTGCCCCTGCCCTACCCCAGGGATTTGTGCTTGCCTTTTTGTGCAGGAATGCTGACACCTCCTTGGCCCTGCTCTGCAGAGTGTCACCTCCTCAGTGAAGTGCTAGTTCCCAGACACTCGGCTCTTCAGCACTTGGCTACTTGCTAAGAACAATAGCCTGCTGGTCTGCTGGGAGTTATGGAACCAAACTGCCCACATTTAAATTCTGGCTTCTCCACGTGGCTGTCAGCAAGTTTCTCCATCTCTCCTTGCCTTGGTATTTTTAGTGAGATGAGAAAGAGAATATTATTGAATTCACAAGATTGTTAATGAGAATTAAATGAGTTAGCGTAAGGAAAGCATGTTAGTACATAGAACACTGCTTGGCACATAGTAAATGCTCAGTGAATGTTTACTGTGCTAACAACGTTATTATCATCATTGTCATTATTCTTATTCCACCAAAATGTAAGCTGTTTAAGAATAAAGACTGCCTATTTTGTTCACTACCTGACACAAAAGGTGCAGGATGTACAGCTGTTGAGTAACACGTAGACCACTGCATGTGGTTAATTGTTTATACGAATGCCCAAGCCCCATCAGCCAGCAGAACACAAGCATCTTGACTAGCCAATCAATCCTGTATTTCCTGGTTCTGCTCAATGGGGAATTAATAGACCCTCAATAAATGTTTGCTGAATGAATACATGAATGAACCTCTGAGGTTGCATGTACACGTTATCTCCTTCTAAACTGTCAGCTTTAGCTCTAAGTTTATCAAAAAGTCATGCCCTTCATTCTTTTGAACTGGATATCCAGTGGTTTCTGGAAGATCTCAAAAAACAGACAGTGCATTCAGGGGCTTTATCCCAGAGCAGTCTTCAGAGGAGGATAAAGTTCCTCAAGAAGTGTCTGCCCCTGTGCATTTCCACCCGCCGGGACCCCCTTTCCTGCACCTCTCCCCTTCCTGAGACCCCTGGCTGTCCTCCTCCACCACAGCTAGAGGGAACTGGGCCTCATTAGGGGGATGGTTTGTTCCTCATTAGGGGCACCAAGCTTGGCTGGAGAAAAGCCAGCTATCACTTTATCCAAAGCCAGGAAATCTCCCAGTGTGGAAGCCCCCTCTCTCCCATTCTGCACCAAGTCCTTCACTCTCGCTACTTCACGGAAAACCTTCCTCTAGAAGGAAGTGAAAAAATTCCCCCAAAATATATCAGCCCTTCTGCTTTAGTTCATCTACCTAAAGTGAAAAAATAAAACCAGAGAGAGGGGAAATTGTGTATAATGTGAATAAATGTAGTCTGTAGACTTTATTGAAGTACTGCTGTTTTGTAAGCCTCTCACTGACCAGAACCACTTATTATTCCAAATGCACATAGATTTATGATCTGAAATGCTCACCATGTTTTTTACCCTGGAGAACTAGAGGGAGAGCGAGTTCCAGCTCAGTGTTTGATAAGATAGCTTACATCATTTTATCCCCACGTCAGTGCAGTGAGGCAAGTGAGGTTTATTATCTTCCTGTTATGAATGTGGGCTGTAGAGACTGAGAGATTAAGAGGGTTGTCCTTGGCCAGCCCTAAGTTTGGAAAACACATGTAATTTCATTCTGTCACTACTGAGCCCATCGCTCTCTGCCATCACCCATGTATAAATGTTACAGCCCAGAGCGTCCCGTCTGCCATGGCATGTCCATCTTCTGGCCCCTGCGCTCTCTTCCCTCCCCCAACTACCCCTGGGCTGCCCAGCCCTGCACCTGCACTTGTGAAGCTGCAGCTCCCCTGGGGGCAGTCTGGCATTCCCAAGCCCTGGCTAGGGACCAGAGGTGTTTAGTTCCCTGGCTTTTTGGTCAAAGACATTCCAGGGAGTTTCAGCAAGTAAGGGCTGCCTTTAAACAGCTTCCAGAAGCCCCTGCTGAGCACTCAGAGTGGGAGTGAGCCACGTCCCAGCTCTGCTATTCACCTGCTGTGTTACCCTGGACAGACCACCCAGCCTCCCTTCCCTGTAATGGAGGAGAGGGAGCAGCTTTGAGAATCTGATAGTGCTGCGAACAGTCTCCCCTGAAGACACTTGCGCTAAACATCACAGGTGTCATTTCAGAAGGGTCACAGTGTCCATCCATTGAGCCCACCTGGGTACCCCATAGATCCCCTGCCCCTGGATAAGAATCCCTGGGCCCAGTGAGCTCTAACACCAAAGTGGGAAGCCCCCAAATACAGATTTTTTTAAAGAAAACTTCAGTAGTTTATTTTCTCACTATGAAAGAAAGAAAATAGATTTTAAAAGGAAAATTACCATAAAACCACTACCAGTAAAATTACTATTAATAATTTAGTAAATATAAATTTAAAAATTTAGTAAATATCAGACAGTCTTTATGTCTCTCTCACTCTTGACATACATATACATAAATCTACTCTTTATACCAGGAGTGTTTTGTCATCTTATTTAAATATCATTTAAATATTATTTGACAATATGGCCGGGCACAATGACTCACACCTATAGTCCCAGCACAGTGGGAGGCCAAGGCAGAAGAATCACATGAGCCCAGGAGTTCAAGACAAGCCTGGACAACAAAGTGAGACTCCATCTCCACAAAAAACAAACAAAAAAATAATTAGCCAGGCATGGTCACGTGCACCTGCAGTCTCAGCTACTCAGGAGGCTGAGATGGGTGGATCCCTTGAGCCCAGGAGTTCAAGGCTGCAGTGAGCTATGATCACACCACTACACTCCAACCCAAGTGACGGAGTGAGACCCTGTCACAAAAAATATGAATAAATAAAATTATTTGACAATATAATGTCTGCATAGTAACCGATTGCACGGTAATTCTGTAATGCATTATTTAACTTTCCCTAATTGTTAACCATTTATGTTTTCATTATTATTATTATCTGTACAAACATATCTGATTATTTTCTTAGACTAAAAGTGGAATAGCCAGTTCTATGCAGAAGGAAGCTTTTGATACCTATCACAATTTGTCCCCTCTCTCCTAGAAAGTTCTGCTGATTTGCACTCCCAGTAGCTGTAGGGAGGCAGGGTGGAGGGGACTTAGACCCATGTTCCCAAGCAGCTTCCTTGAACCAGCAACTCAGAATGTTGATACCAAGTGGGGCCTCTGTTTGCTAAAAGTTAGCCATCTCAGTCCACAGAAACTGTGTCTAGGACTAGCCTCGCCACATTTTGAAGTGGGTAAAACTGGTCTTGGGTGCCTTCCTCCCTCCCTCATTCCCACGTAGCCACTTGATCTGACTGTAGCCCCTCGCCTCCCAGGTTCAGCAGCAGCTGCTCTGCCCCCAACCCCCTGGATTCAGAGACCCTACAAGGCATCCCATCAGCAGGCTCTAGACTTTCCATCCACAGCTTTATGAATCTGTTACATGCACCTGTGTGAATGGGTTCAGGGGAGCAGGCTGAATTCAGAGTACAATTGTCCTCAGTCAGCCCAGACAGAGACTGGGACATTCAGACCCAGTGAGGAGGCTGTCACCAGGCAGGGGATGGTGTTCCAGGGCCAGATGAGCAGTGGAAGTCCATGTTCATGCCTGCTCTGTCTCTTACACAGTTTGTCCTTCAGAATGTTCCTCAAAGGGAAGAACAGGGCCTCTCTGAAAAGATAAATTCATTTCCCTTGAAAATTGGCTAAACAGAGTGTATTGCAGGGCCATGAGCCCCAGAATGATGGGCAGAGTTTCAACCATTTGCTTGGCAATCTGTGCTGCTCTCTGAGCCTTTAATCTGCATATCAGTGATGGGAGTTTAGGGAGGGGAGATCATACATGGTCCCGTCCCGCTGCTGACCGCCTCTCTCTTGGCCCCGCAGTCTGACGGCTCCATCCTGGCCATCGCCCTGCTGATCCTGTTCCTGCTCCTAGCCCTGGCTCTCCTCTGGTGGTTCTGGCCCCTCTGCTGCACCGTGGTAAGTGCCCCAAACCTCAGGCCATGCAAGGTGAAGGGTGACATAAAGTTCACAGACCATGAGTAGAGAGAAAGGGATTTTTAAAAAACTAAAGATGGGAGACAAATCTTGCATTTTTTTATACAATTTATACAAAGTTGATGTGAACTGACATTGATCAATGGAACCATGAGTTATCAGCAGTCAGTATGAGTTAGGGTGTGAGATTGCCAATGGCCATACCCCTTGGGTGGGGCAACTGGGGTGGCCGCTTTAGTTCTGGTGCTTAGAGAAGATCCCCAGGACACCACAAATGATGAGTGTTATTCGACATGTAATGAACATATATGCCTCTGTGTGTACGGTACACACACATACACACATACACATTTGTTGAGTTGCCCAACCTGTACTCTTCTAAGGCCACCCTGGTCTTAGTAACTAGTCTACCTATCTGAGAAAGTGTCTCTGGCCTGACCTCTTTATTTTCAACAATAAAGAATGGCACTTACCTTTATTCATTGATTTTGGCAACTTTTGGAGGACACTCCTACTGTGTGTCCAGCATTGGGCTAAGCACTTTGGCTACAAGATCAATAAAAACCTGCCTCCTCCCCATCAGTGTCATATGGAGTCACCACATGATAATGTCTCCCCAAAATAGCTTAGGGCCTGGAATAATCCACCCTGACAATAATCCCAAATGGTAAATGTCTGGCTGTCAATTTCTGTTCCCTGGCCCTTAGACTGGGAAAAGTCCAAAAAAAGTAATAGCCAAATAAAGAAAAAAAAATTCCCTGTGACATGTCTATTTCTAGCCTGTGCCCTGCCTTTCTGCAAATCAGTGTGTGCTGTGAAGCCCATGAGTGTGAAGTGGCCACTGCTCCACTGCCATGGCATCTTCATTTGCTGTATTTTAGTTCTTCCATGGAAGGGCCGGCAGGGTACAATAGACAGTGAGCCCCTCCAGGACAGGGACTTATCTTCATTTTCCCTCTGAAACTTCAGCATTTAGCACACAGTGTGAGGGAGTTCACATCTGTGTGTACAGCTCAACTGAACCAAGACCACAGAGAGACAGAGCACTGGACTTGAAAAGCAAGGGGAGATGGCTTCGGATGACATGTTAAAGAGGTGGCAAATGAATGAGACGAGAAGCTCAACCAGGATGTGGACCATGTGGCAGGGACTTCTGGAAAGGGTTGACTTGCAGCAGACAAGTATGGCGGGAGAGACCCAGGACAGGCACAAGTCTTGGGTTAATTAGGACCCTGCAGGCTGGGCTGGATTTCACCAAGATTTTAAACAGATTCTTACCAGAGCAGCTCCAAGAGTTAAATGTTGTTTTAAACACTTAAGGCTGCATAACCATTTTATTTTAAGGGTAAAAAATCCTCATGAGTCAGCCCAAGTGCTTTCTATGGAGATTCAAAAACAAGCACATTTTCAAGTCCAGAAAAAGAAAAGAAAAGCCTTACACTGGGTTCTTAAAGAAGAGTCGGGCAGGCCTGGTAGCAGCAGGCAGTGAACACTATTATAGTCCCTTTGATATTTACAAACAATTACCTCTGGGTGAGGACAGCTAGGAACATTAGAACAGCCAAGCAGTGCTCCACCAAATACTGGCTGTGTGACCTTGGGCAAGTTTCTTCACCTTTCTCTGTTTCCTCATTGGTATAATGAGGACAATATGAGCTCCCACCTCATAGTTAGATGGTGAAGACTATAAAGGAGTATATATGTATGTGCTTAGAAAGCACCTAACACATTGTAACTGCTGTATATTATTATTATTTAAAAGTATTTTACTGTAATAGGAATCTATTATGATACTGGATGGCATTCAGTTTATATTCTTGGGAAATGTTTCTCAAAATAAACCTTTTGTTATTGGAAGCAATGTCACCCAAGGCCAAATTGAGTTTTGCAATATTCAAAATATTTTTCAATGAATTTATCTGGTTAAATCCCTGTTGCTTTGGAAGGCAGCCAAAATGTCTTAATGTGGTCTGACTTTGTAAGTCTTGAAGGATTTCTTTATGAGGGTTGATCTTAGGGATTCATTTTCCTGTTTATGATGTCTATTTAAGCTGCCTCCTCTCCCTCTTTCTGAAAGCTGGCTTGAGCTCCAGTGCTTGGTCTGCCCCCTAAAACTACTTGCTGATCACTTGCTTCCTTGACGAGGGGTGATGCTCCGGAGCAGGGCAGGATAAGGTCATGTGTTTCCTAAACAGTATACTCAGGAATGAAGGCAAACATGGGCCTCCCATCAGAGTTTCATTCAGAGGACACGGGGAAGTTTCTCTCCCCTGAGATACGGCACCCCTCACCACAGCCCCCAGATGAATAGAGGGCATTCTTGTAAACAATGGTCCTCAAACCGTCCTCTGTCACTCTTCCTGCATCTACCCCAAGGGTGGGGAACGCCCCTCAACCTACTAGCTAAGCCACATCTCAATGCTGGAGGAAAAGCCAAAAAGCAGAAAAGACCTAAAAAATGTGGGGTACATGTCTGCTGTGTGCCATCTCCTTCCTGCTGCAATCTTTTCTTTAGGAGTGATACTCAAAATATTTAACAACCTGCAAGGCCCCCACCCCCGCTGAGCCACACGTTAACCCACAGTGGCTGGGTATGTGAAGGGGTAGGGGATGAAGTCCCGCAGTGTGGCTGGGTAGGAGGGCAGGCCCAGTTACTAACTACAAAGAGCAGTTTTAGATGTACTGGCCAGGATGAGCAGACGAGGCACAGGGATTGCTATCAGGCCTGCCTCTGCTCAGCATCCTCCTGCTTCCTGCTGGTCCTGTCTGGAAGAAGAAACCTGATGGGTGAGGGTGACAGATGATGCCTACCCACTGCACTTGGCCTTTCCCTCAGGACCCCACTCCCCCATTTGGGCTGTTAACTTCCAGCCAAATGGAACCTGGATTAACTTGTTGCCAGCCTGCCAGATGTAATCTACCAGTAATAACTGATGGGGAGAGAGAAAACTGACCACATCCTGAATCAAACCTTTAGTGTTTCCCAGCTTGTTCCTCAGTATCGCCAGGCGGACACCTGGCTTTTAAGATTCCTATACTTATTCATTGGCACAAAACACCCACCTTGAAGGGGAGAGAGGCATTGGACTATGCACACTGGGCTTATTCACATTTTCAAATAGGTAATTCAAGGGGTTAATATTTTACCTAATAATAATAATAATAATAATAATAAAGCCCTGCCTCAGTTCCACAAGGGACATTTCTAGAACCCTTCAAGTCATGCCATGCCCACTCTATCTACTCATAAGTTTGGTCCAATATTATTGAAATCTCAAAATTGAACTTTAAAAAGAGGAAGACTAGGAAATCTAAACAGAAAAGGATCTTTTTTTTAAAAAGTTGCAATGTATTAGAAGAGTAAATGTTATGAATGGCTTGAATGTGTAGGGGGGAAAAGTCATCAATGAATCAGTGACATTAGGGCACTAAGAAGTTGTAGAAAATGCAGGTATCCCTGAGAGTCTACGCTCGCCCCAGCCAAGAGCCAATGCCCTGATGGGAGCCTGCGGCCCAGCTAGGGGGTAGCTTTATGTACACAGAGAAAGGCCATCGTATCCTGCCTAAATTTCAGCAGGTAGCAAGACACTGGAGGATTCCGATTAGCAAGGGGAACTGGCTGCCCCAAATAAGAAATCTGGAGTATAGAAGAAATCCCTGTTGGGGCTCTCAGTTTCCTGACCCCATGTTGACACTCTGATAAACACCCCAATTCCCGATCTCCCCTCTGTCCCTATACCCACACCTTCCTGGTGGTATGTGTTCTCCTCTCCCACTCCCAAGATATCAGTCACCTCAGAAGAGAGCAGCCCAGCTTGCTGATGGGGCCACTGTGCATTTATGAGGGCTTCAGCACTCATACTTTAGCAAACTGCTAACTTACCTCTACGGATAAGAACTCCTCCCAAACTGCAACCGTTTCCCTGAAGTTCCCTGTACTACCTCTGGCCGTCTCATATTCAGTAGACAACCTGCTGTTCTATCTCCGTGAGAAAACGGAAGCTGTGCTGTGAGAAATCCTTGCACTCCAGCACCCTCATATGTACATCCTCCTCCAGCATCCCTCTCCCTCCCTTTCCACTGGTATTTTTCCTTTCATCCTTTCTCACTCAGCATCTTCATCCTTTCCTTTCCACTGGCTTCCTCCCTCTGCCTAGAAACATATGCCAGCCACCTTCATCCTTTAAAAAATGTGTCTGTGTTAGTCTGTCCTCACACTGCTACAAAGACATATACCTGAGACTGGGTAATTTATAAAGAAAAGAGGTTCAATTGGCTCACAGTTCTGCAAGCTGTACAGGAAGCATAGTGGCTTCTGCCTCTGGGGAGGCCTCAGGAAGGTTCCAGTCATGGCTGACGGCAAAGAGAGAGCGTGGCATCTCACATGGTGGGAGCAGGAGGAAGAACGAGGTGGAAGGTGCTACACACTTTTCAACAACCAGATCTCAGGAAAACTCACACACTATCACAAGAACAGCACCAAAGGGATGGCGCTAAGCCATTCATGAGAAACCCGCCCCCATGATCCAATCACTTGAGGGATCAGGTGATGACTGATGGCTGCAATCAGCCAATCACCTCCCACTAGGCTCCTCCTGCAACATTGGGGATTACAACTTGACATGAGATTTGCGTGGGAACATGGATCCAACCCATGTTAATCTGATGCCTATTTCTCCTTCATGCTACTCTCTTCTCCTTCCCCCTCCTTTCACCCACACACTCCTTTGCAGTGCATCCACTGTCCACAATTCCTCTCCTTCCCTTTTCCTCCCACTGCACCCTGAGCGCCATTGCCATTATTTCTCCAATCCTTCGCTTGCAAAACTGAATTTCCCAGCCACTGTTCTCCATTCACTTCTCATTCTTTTCTTTACTTCTTTCAGCAGTAGGCACTGTCGACCTCTCTCTCTCCTTTAAACTGTCTCCTCCACTGGTGTCTGCTGGCCCTTCTCCTATGTCTCTGTGCAGTTTCTCCCTGTCTCCCTCATGGGCTGTCTTTCCTCTGCTTGCCAATTGTTCTCCAGGGTTGCCTTCCACCCTCTTCTCTAACACATTGTTCCTGGTCAATGTCACCAACTCACACAACTTCAACTACTTAATGTGTTTACCCATCACTGGCCTTGGCTCCAGAGGACCAGCCCACATTAAAGGGACCAATGGACATCTCAAATGCAGGCATCTCACCCTCAACATACCCCCCGCTAAACTCTTCACGTTACCCCCTAAACCTGCTCTTCATCAGTGGATGTGCCATTGTCCTCCAGGCTGCCCAAACTAGGGACTTCAGAGCAACCGCTGATGTCTTCTTCTGTCCCTCCTCGTCTTATCTCACTTTGGAGCTGCCTACAGCACATCCTTTCCCACACCTCATCTTATCTCACATCCATCCACACCCTCTACTCCAGCACAGTCACGGTGCCTGTCACTCAGTAGTTGCTTAAGAAATATTTGTGGAATGAATGAATGAATACCGTTGTCTTACTCTAGGATTCCGCATCTCCCACCTGAATTATTTCAGCAATTTCCTAACTGCTTTTTTAGTCTTTCTCACCTTCATTAAAGAGACTTCTCATTTTTAAAAAAAGGCAGCCAGGTGATGAGCCTACTCACCACCCTGCCTGGAATTCTCTTGAGTGTTTAGAGGCTGTAAAACAGGGTTCCCATCCCTTGAGATGGCATGAGTAGGGCTTTTCCATCCTGGCCCCACTTCTCCAGCCTCACCTCTTACCTTCACCTCCTGTGCAGGGTCTCCCTTAGCACTCGTGCCTGCTTCTTTCATAGCACTGATCAGGCTGTGAAAATTGCCTGTTTGCTTGTCTGTCTTCCTCTGTTAAGCTGAAGCTGTTGGAAGCCAAGGCTGTAGGTCCCCAGAGCATAATACAGTGCCTGGCTCAAAGCTGCTGCTCAGTGTATCTCAAAGTTCATTAGCAGCCAAGTGGATGGAGGACCAACTGTGGGCACACTCTACTCTTTGGGCCTCCTTAAACATACCAGGTACTTCCTTATCATGATCTTTTTGCTCATATTATTTCCTCTTGCTGAAATAGTTTCACCTTCTTTATCTTGTCTATACAATTCTTCCTTCAAAGTCCAGCTTGCTGTTCAGTCCGTTTCAGTAGCATCCTGCGCACCTTTTCCTCACCTGGGGAGGATCAGCTGCTATCTCACTTGGTTTCCATGGCATTTTTCTCACACCTCTATTAGAGCATTTGTTCATTCTATCACAAGTATTTATGTATATATCTCTCACTGTACAGACAGTCCCCAACTTATGCTGGTTCAACTTAGAATTTTTCGACTTTGTAATGGTATGAAAGCCGTGTGCATTCTATAGAAAGCATACTTCAAGTACCCATACAACCATTCTATTTTTCACTTTCAGTATAGTATTCAATAAATTACATGAGATAGTCAATACTTTATTATAAAATAGCTTTGTGTTATCTATTTTGCCCAAGTTTAGACCGATGTCAGTGTTCTGAGCACATTTAAGGTTGGCTAGGCTGAGCCATGATGTTCACTAGGTTAGCTGTATTAAATGCATGTTCAACTCATGACATGTTCAACTTACAATGGGTTTAATCTGGACATAGTCCCATCATACATCGAGGAGAATCTGTACCATGAACTCCTCCATGGCAAGGAGAAACTAGTCACAAAAACTAATCCCAAAATATGGTATAGTGCCTAGTACATATTATAATTTGTGTATTTTCCAAATCAAACTAAAAAGCTAAGTCTTCCTAGGGGAAGAGTGTTAGATGCAGAAGGAGCCCGCAGACCTATGGAACTGCAATGAGTGGTTGTGTCATAGAGATTTGTATTATCCTATTTCATGACTTACATGTATGTTATATGCAATATTTTATATGTATCTAATATTACATAACAAAGGAAATTTAAATCAGTTTCTTAAATAAAATCTTAGAAATATGCCCATTTTATTGAGAGGTTAATAGTATATGAGAAACCCTAAGTGAAAAGATCTTAGCATATTTTGCAAAATGAAAAAGTTCTGGGCAGGTCACAGTGACTCACACCTATAATCCCAACACTTTGGAAGGGCCGAGGCAGGAGCATCACTTGAGCCCTAGAGTTTGAGACTAGCCTAGGCAACATGGTGAGACAGCATCTCTATTTAAAAAAAAAAAAATCAAAGTTCTGGAAATTAGTTGCATAATTATGTGAATATATGTAACACTACTAAACTGTACACTTAAAAATAATTAAGATACTAAGTTTTATATTAAGTGCTTTTAACCACAATTAAAAAGAAAAAAATCCTGCTTTTAAAGCTACAGTTTTTCTGCAATCCAACTAGTTAAACCACCACACTATTTAGGTCAAATCAAATCACTGTATTTCTGTTCAAATAACAGCAATTTTTTTCAGTATTTTGGGAGAGGCTCATGTCCATGCATTCAGAATTTTTTCCTATATAAACAAAATTCTGTTCTCCCTGTCTTGTTTTCAGTGGCCTTGTAGGTCTCTTATGAACAGCTTTTAAAGAATTGTGTAACAGATCACGTTTAATTCATTTAACTGAATTTCAAGGATACTTCAACAAATAAGCCCGCTGGACATTGCCAGTGACAAATTGCAAAGGATAAAAATTAATCAAAAACTTGATATGCCTTAAATGGAAATAAAAATAAAGCATTAAAATAATGTTCTTCACACCGTTAAGAATAACGTTTAATTTGTAGGGCCAGACAACCCAAGCGTAACATCACCAAAAGGATTTACTGAGAGTTTAATAAAAACACGACTGGGACAGGCAACTTCTGACACAGGCATCTTGGGCCTAATACTGATTGTGCTTTCTTGATCCTGTTCCAGCCTCCACCCATTCCCATCTGGACACGCCTCACGCTACAGCTGACAAGATTATTTCTCGTTAGCACATAGAGCTCTGCCATGACCTGCCCTCACCTCCAGAGGGCAGGTACACCACACACCTCA
Source organism: Hylobates moloch (assembly GCF_009828535.3). Classification (NCBI taxonomy): domain Eukaryota; kingdom Metazoa; phylum Chordata; class Mammalia; order Primates; family Hylobatidae; genus Hylobates; species Hylobates moloch. The sequence goes on along the minus strand of NW_026652290.1, from coordinate 55,397,676 downwards.
CACACCCATTTTTTTCTCATCTCTGGCTTCCCTCATCCTTTGTGGGCTGCCTGATAACCCCCAACCCCCATGCTTATGCCTGCTGGTGAAATGGAAAGAGGCGAGTTGTTAAAGTTGACTGGGTTTCAATGCCACATCTTCCTCTACCAGTTAAAGGATTAGTCCAATCCTTTAACCTTAATTTCCCCCGTGTGAAAAACTAGAAAATTGGAACCATATTGTCTCTAAGGCTGCTTCTTCGTATTCGTACCTTCTCTAAGTGAATCTGCTTCTCTCTTTCAAGATTCCCTGGTCTGTGGTTCTCAAACCTGGTTACATATTCAAACCACCTGAGGAATTTTTATATGATACAAGTACTCAGGGGCAGCATTTCCAAACTGTGTCAGGGCAATCATACCCTGCAAGTATGAATAGGGGCACTTCAGAACAAGAGGCATTTAGACAGTGAGTTTTAAAGACATCCTCGAACTAAGTTGAATCACTGTCTTTACTGCAGGAATTCTCAGAGTCATTAATAGGATAATTTGCGTGTGACTCTTCAAATTTATTTTGACCCTAGAACTCTTCCTTGGCCTGTCACTACCTATACTCTCCCAAGCACCTATTAACATACTGACATCTGGAAGGACACTAGTATTCTGCCAAATACTATTTGGGAAACACAGTCCTAGAGAACGCTGAAGCAGCTCAAAGAGCAGGTTCCTGGATCCTAAGATGCAGCCTCTTTCGTGCCCTCCCTGGAGGCTGTATCAATATCAACAAGCTTGAACATCTTGTGAACATCATCAGCTCACCCTTGTTCCTTCTGTGCCCTGCTCAGATCCCACTGACACTGCTAGTGTCTAAAATCAGCTTTCCCATAACCCAGGCAGAGGCCAGAGGCTCCTCCTCCAAGCCTCAGGGAGTCTGAATTCATGGATTTATTTTGCTGTTTTGCTTCACAGAGTTTTGCAGTGACACTGGCATACCATCTGATGGAGAATATGCACAGCCATTCTCTCACATTACCATGTGAGTCCCTTAGGCCCTATCGACTAATGGTAAAGTTCCTGCTGCAACTCTCACTTCGGACGGTGATGAATTGGGCCTTTTACATAGTCTGTCTTAAGGGAGATGAGATAAGAGACCAAAAATCATTTGAAATTTGAGTTCCAAATTGGAGGGAAAAAAAGGTGACCTCATTTCTTTGAAAATTTCTGGTACCACATTCCAAATTAACACCCTTGGTACCGTCCTTTGCTAAACTTTTACAGTGTAAAATTACTGGATTCAGGCAGTCCTTGGCCAGCATTAACCCACCCCAATCAGTTATGAGGTCTCTATCCAATTGATGCTGTCTACACAGTGGAAAGATTCCTTTATCTGCCATCAACTAGCATCTCATCTCTCCTGGATGTTTTCCATATCAAGTTGCCTACTTTCCCTTGGTTTCTTGACTTCAATTAAAAGAATACTTACAAGGTTTGGGAGCCAGAACAGAAGGCTAGAATGTAAAAAGGGTCAGAGCAAGCATCTCCTTCTAGCTGTGATATTAAAGCCCTTATTAGATGGCTTTTCAGATCTGGACTGCCATTTCTTCTATACATAACTCTGTTCTGATGGCTTCTCATGCAGAATTTAAAAGGCCAGGGGGGGCAGCAGTTTAGCTGGCTTCAAGAGATCAACCCAGAAGTCCCCCAGGACATACAGTGCTTTAAATCAAAGGCTTTAAAAAAGACCTTTGTCATCTAAATACAGGCACATTTATTTGAGCTAACCTCTGAGCATGCAGGGAGTCATCATTTGTGGGAAAAAAAAAAATCCATTTCTATTGACTGACTATGCAGCAGACTCCACAGCAAAACAAAAACAAAAATTCCTGGATAAAATAGAATAGAAGTTGCCTTAAATTCATAGCCAGGCTCATGAGAAAATAGGAGATGTTTCCAGGGCTCAAATAAAGCAGGATCTGGAAATCAGATGGTCAGCCGACCCTAAAGCAGTGGCTTCCTGTCTGAGATTTTCTTATCTCAGTAACCTAGATGTTTGGCTTAATAGCCTTTCATGGGCCCATAAAAGTTTGGGAGTTGAAATTGAGTCTTCTGCCTAAAGCTGCCTAAAGCCTTGAGTGAAAGATGGGCTATGGGTTTGATGTGGGTGTGTATGTTTGTGTCCCTAAGAATTCATAACCTCTGAGAGGTCTAGAGTTCAAACTTACACTACTTGAGGTTTTGTAAATTGCAAGCTGAGAAAAAGTCTGGAAATGCGTAGGGATCTGCAAGAGGAAACGTTAAACCTCTGGCAGGTTCGTCCCTCAACCCAGGCCTCATAGAATTCCCATAGGTAAATGCCTACTACACATGAGCTCACAATCCCAAATTACCAAAAACCCAAGGAATATTATTTATTGGCCCTTGGGATTTTATGATACACATGGGAAGCACAAAAGACCAGAAAAAGGATGAGGTCAGTCCCTGTCAGCACTATGCCCTTTGCTCTGTGCAAAGTTAACAATAATTGTTAAATAGCAGATACATTGAAAATTCTCTGTGTATCACCATTTCTCCTATAACATGAAGTGTGTTCCTGAAGATATGACTGCATTATGGAATTTTGGCCCATGAAAATAATAGGACTAATGGGGGAAATGGGTTCAGAGCAGAACATTCAATACTGTGTGATCTTACAAAATAATATATTAGGTTGGCGCAAAAGTCATTGCAGTTTTTGCCATTGAAAGGAATGACAAAACCGCAATTACTTTTGCGCCAACCTAACGCTAAAAAATAATAAACTCAATAAAAATGCCACCATTTGAAACACCTTAAATTCTTAATAAAAGATACTTCAGTAAATATGGCTCTTTACCTTTTTTTAAATAAACAGGTGAAGTTTCTTAGTGGATGTTGAGTCTGATGTAGCACTGTGGCTTTGAGCTAGAGAGACAAGACGGAAGGAAGGACATTCTTAGGGCAAAGTATCACAACACAAGGGGAGATGGCTATGACTCAGTGTCTTGTTATTCCTTCTGCACTGGCTTAAAATAGAATTTCAGCTTTTGTTGTGTTGCCAGGTTCCTCTTTTCATTAAAAAAAAAAGGCAATTTGTGTGGTTCCAAATAAGACTGAAAACCATGAAAGTACTATTCTGCTGCTCTCGGCATTACTGCCTTTTCTTCACTCCATCACACATGCCGCTAATCCCCTCTAAAGCAAATGGTGGCTCCTGTGAGTTCCATTCTCCTTTCTTTGGTTTTTCAGCATGGTCTCTGAGGAAGCTCATCTGGGTTTCTTTATGCCCCTTGCTCTCACAGTATCTCATCTTCTCTTATATCTTTACAAACATCTCCTGCACAGGCTGAAGGCTTTCCTCCCTCATTCAACCCCTGCATTTTTTGAACCAGGACACACACTCCTATTGAGAATGCTATGTAAAAGGTTTTCAATGAGGAAAAGAACACGCATTCAGGAGCCCCATACATGCTGGATTTGCACAAGGACACACCTAAGTGAGAAAGCAAATGAGGTATGCCTGGTTTCTGCGTATTCCTCCCCAGGTCACTACTGGTGGCTGGGCAGCATTTTCACATTCGCCTGATGTTACTCAGCGGCGCCAAATACTGTCACCTCACACTTTTAAATGTCTAATGGTTAATGTTATATGAAGTTTACTATGAAGAACAAAAGACTAAAAATGTACATTACCTTCTCCTTTACCTTGTGAAAATCATATTTTGAGCTAGCACAGTTTTGCAGTTTGGTGATTTTAATGCCCCGTTTAACTACCACATATGAACAGTCACAAGTTACATATCTGTGTTGGAACAAAACAGACTGTGCATGTAGTTTTCAAATCTTCAGAAAGTCTTCTTAGAAATGAATTTGGGATACAAACTGGAAAATGGAGTCTATAATCACAGGGCAAGTGAATTTACACGGAAGCCTGGGTTAGGGGATGAAAGGGGCTATAGGTGGTATCTAATAAGGTGGCATAATTAACTATAAGGCCAACCCGTGACTCTGATTAGATTCCCATGATGCAATGCATCCAAGCATCACAAACCACTCTTGGCAGTTGGGACTTTCAGCATCTTAACTACTGAAGAAACATTTATATGGAGGGTTAAGAGACCAGAATTGAATCTTGTAACATGTATTTAGTGCTTATTTAAGAGGCAAGGAAGTTTATTATAATCAGAAATGCTTTCTTTATCCCTCCCTTTTCAGGAACACACACTCGTTTATTCCAGAAATAGTGGCCGAGTAACAAACTCTGAGCTGTCTATCAGGAGATAAGTATGCCCATGTCTTCAAGAGCTTAGAGTCCAGTGTGGAAGACAGGGGAACAAACACAGTTCAGTGAGTTTATTGCTAACACTGCAGACAGAGAGAGATAAGATCCATGTCCCTAACTCCCAGGGAGCCATCTGGCTGGGATTGTTTCAGGGTTGGATCTAGAAATCCAGGCCATGCCAGCCTTGTATGCAGATGATCACAAATTCACATCAGTGGAAGTCAAGGAGCACCTGCATGCAGAGCTGAAAATTTACTCCAGAAATAGTTCTATGTCTCCCCCCACACAGGACAGGGGAGGCAATGGAGAGCCCAGGGTTCCTGCCAATGGAGCAGGGACACCATAATTTTTAGAATGAAACAGCTTCAAAGCTGGTATTTCTAATTAGCTATAAGCAAGTCTCAACAGAGCACTCATGGGAATGTCTGACTTGAAGCTAAACATAGCCCCTACATATCTAATAGAGGTATGGGGCTCCTAGAAATAAGCGAATTCACGGTTCTCAAAGTGTGGTCCCTAGACCGGCAGGTACTTTGTCAGAAATGCAAGTGCCCCTCCCCAAGCCCACTAATGAGGAACTCAGGGGTGTACCCCAGAAAGCTGTGTTTTAAGAAGCCCTCCAGGCAATACTGATACTCAATAAAGTTTGAAACCACTGAGCTAATTAAAATTAGAGGACAAGTGCTTCATTTTGTTAATAAAGGAGTTATCTGAAGCTGCTCTCTTGGACTTTGTCTAAACAGCAGAGATGCCTGTGTGTCAAGGAAGTGTCTCCTTTGCAGCAAGAGACCAGCCCTTCAGCACAGAGGACTTGCAAGAAGTGCCCTGCATTCAGCTCATGCAAAAACGACACGGAGACACAAAAATACAACTTAAGAAGAAAGGGGCCAAAAACGAGTCCCCTGTTTTGTTCCATTTCTCATGCCATGAGATGAGCATTTGTCGACAATGAGGCTGTCTGTACAGCTTACCCTATTAACCAGTCCCCGTCACAGTGTGAGGAGACAAGAAAGATGAGGAGGAGAGATGTGAAGTTGTGGTGGAGGATTTCTCAACAAGGTGACGGAGGCAAAACAGGGGGCCACAAGGAATCACTAGTCCTGGCATCCTTTCGCTGCTAGAGCAGATTGTGGGCCTGACTTGCGGCTTCAAATGGAATGTTTAGTGAGCCTGCGCAGCCATCATCTGGTAGGTGGGAAAGGTGCCCATGTTGAGAACTGGAATGATAGCATCCTTTGTTCCACTGCACAGGACTGTAACAGTAGAGTTAGCAAGTGACAAACACAGAGGCAAGGATCAAAGCCTACACGTTAAGAATCAAACTTCAATACTTCTAGAGAAAAAAGAAAAGCAAAATAAACTCATCAGGTGCTTTATTTTAACAATTTATAAAACCATTTATAAAAATAAAATTAACTGTTAGAGAGCACTTTATAGAGACCCAAATGGTTGAACTTAATTCATAAAACCAAAATAGTTCAATTTCCCAGGCGTCAAACAGGCCCTGAGCACACGTGATCTTTCTACTCTATTCGTACTATGCTGACTGCATCTCCACATCTTCCATCATTACCACTTCCAGCAGCCAAACTCAGGGGTGCACATAAAAACTGGAATTTGTTTGACTCAATGAGAAGTTGTCAGTAACATTTCAATTTGATCAGATTCTACCTGGTCTTTTCTGACTTTCCTTTATCTATGCAATGATCATCATCAGATCTGGCCCTACCTCATGTCAGCCTGAGCAGAGGTGGATAAACTCAGAATTAAAGTCACTGGTAAGAGAGGAGAGGAGATGCATCTCCCAACACACAGCAGTTTCAAGAAATTCTCAGGTATCAGAGAAACACCAATAGAATTCAGGAGTTTCATATTCCATCTCATTTTTCCCGTCCGCTTTACCTCACCAGTCCATCTCTTAGTGCAAAAGGGACTCTAGGGCAGCTATCCCAAGGAGGCAAATGGTCACTTTCTGCTTCTCTAAAACACCCAGTCTAAAGGTGGTAGTAAGTGGGGAAGTGGTACTAGCCTGCAGAGTTGAAATATGAAAAATGTTCTCAGATTTACTCCCATACTACCATCCAGTTCTTCCATGTTATGCTTATGTTTATTGGAGAATTTTCCTTTAAAATATTTTATTAATGACCCTTCAATCTTATCCATCTTCTTTGTCCCTCCTAACCAGGAAGGTGCAAAAGAGCCCACCCATAACCAGGAGGATGCTCGCATAACCTGAGAAAAAGGAGAATGGGCCAAACCAAGCCTGAGCTTGGAAACTGATTCTAGTTGGAAATAGAGGCTTTCTAGTCATGCTGGTTGGAAACAAATAATTATGCAATTTGCCTTTCAATTATGATTCAAAGTGCTACAGAAAACAAACATGATGGGAGCCCACAAAGAGGACCTTGTCCTTTCTGAGAGATTCCCAGGGGAGGTGCATTTATTGGAGATCTGTTTGATAAGTAGGTGTTCACTGGGGAATGTGCAGGGCCGTGGGCTGAGCGTGGAGGAGGTAGTGACCATTTGGGCAGAAGATGCTGCACTTGAGAAGCAGCAGAGCATGTGGAAGGAACAGGAAGGTGCCCAGGAGACCGGAGTGCAGAAAGTGAAGGAAAGAGACACAGTGGGAGGGAAGTGAGGCCACATCATGTGGGCCTTGTGGGACATGGGGGCAGTTTGCATTATATCCTATAAGCCATGGGAAGCCATTAGCAGGGGTGCACTGGTTTTAAGTACTGAAGCAACCATGGAGATGTCTATTTTTAAGGCTACTCTGTGTGTGGCTGTGTTGCCATGGTGCCGCAGGCTACAGAGCAATGCAGGCGTTTGCCCAAGCTGCTCCTCCAGGCAACACAGACTCTGGCCCTGAGGGGAGTGGGGTGGGCTGAGAGAGCTGACATGTCCCTGTGCTCAGAGCACTCCTTTGGGTGGCCCATGTGCTGGTCTTGGCACAAGGATTTGGCCCACTCACAGGCAGCCTATCCAACTTAACTGCTTGGAATTCTCATCCCTGACTCCAAGCTTAGCCTGTCTAGATCATACTTTTAAAAGCTGTCCTGCCATCCTGTGGTGAGCTGCACTCTGCTCCCCAGGGGCAAGCTTTCGGTGCATGGGCTTGAAGCAATGAGAAGACTTCCTGCCCATTCCTGCTGAACATAACCAGAAGCCCAACCAGTGAGACCAGGTTGGAGGTGCTTAATTCCTGTTTACCTGAACAGAGTGGCATTTTTTCCAGAAGCTCAGGTGCCCAACTTACGGTGTGTCAATGTGAAATCTGGATCATAAACCAGCCCCTCTTTATCAATATTTAATAAATCATGTATTTTAGCATTGTGTTTTGGGTTCCTTAGGGTCTGGCACATTGCAGGATGTAGAATAGATATTCAATTAATACTTAATACATTAAATTAAACAGCAACTGCATTGATGGGTTGGTCTGAGTGTTGAGCCACCTGGAACTCATTCCCCAGCCAGTGTCATATGCTGACACACATGTGGCCAGGCATACTGCTACTGACTCCCCAAAACCCTTGGCCACTGTCAGAACACCAGCCTCCTGTCTCACTCAGTTCATGAAATGCTGGCCCCTTGGCATCTCTGTCTGGAAGCCACCATGCAAAGGCATTTAGTATATGCAGGGGGGGTATGAAAGATGTAATCAAAGTAAGAGACACATACAACAAGAAAGGGAAAGGAGAGTACTAACAGCATGCAGCATCTATTGAGCACCTACTCGCTACCAGATGCTTAACACACATGATCGCTCATCATGACTCAGTTCCTGCAAGGTTCATGTTATTACTTCATTTAACAAATGAGGACAGTGGAGCTCAGGCAGGTTAAGGGACTCATCAAATCCTGACAGTCAGGAGAAGGCAGTCTGGAATTCACATATAACATCTATGCTGTGCTTAGCTCATAGCACCGTGGAGACAAAAGCCCTCTGCTCAGCACCAAACCTCTTCACACCCAGGGACCTTGCCACATATGCTGCCCTCTCAACATCTGTCTCTTCCCAAACATCCTGTTCCACCTCTCACTCCCTTCCCTACCCCTGCCCCAGGAGAACAGATGCATTCCAGATCTTGGTCCCCAGATCCTCACCCCTCCCTCCAGTTTCCAGACATTTCCTGCTGTAAAGTAATTTACTGCTTCTGGGATGATGGGAAATCAGTCCTGGGCAGTAGCAATCCTCCCCAGAGATTTCCTTAAGGAACTCTGAGCCAGGGTTGAGTGGGTGAGCTCAATCGTGGCTTTGCATTTTCCAGAGACCTTCACCAGGCATCTCACAGCAGCCAGGAAGTGGAGGCAGATGAAATGAGAGTTTGAAACCCCTGGAGGCCTTCGCTTCTGCCTCTTCAATTAATGGAATACCATGCTTTCAGAGGACTGGAGTCTTGGGCCATTGGCTAAGGTTAAGAGAACCTGCAGTGGGAAGCCCGCCTCCTCATGCAGAGATGACATTATAGATAATGGTAGGGTGGGTAACAGCGTGGGGATTGGAGCCCTAACAAGGTCCCAGAATAATCATCAAACCAGAGGAGACATGTGCTGAGTAGGGAGAGGTGAAGAGGTGTTTGCTGCAAGCTAAGCAGCCTGGCCTGCAGCCAGAGGCCAGCTCCCCAACTGGAAGAAGAAAAAATAGGTCCTGTGGGCTGTGCCCGAGCACCCATCTACAAAGTCAGCACCTGATGTTAAGGCATCAAGAGATAGGGAATGAGCTTTGTATTTGCCAGAAGTCCTCCAAGTAAAAGAACTGAGTAGGAGACCCAAAATTCTGATAATAAGTTTGGGGTGAGAGGAGGAAGCCCTCCAAGGGACAGAGTGGAATATAGTAGATAATCGCCAAATGCCATGTGAGAGACTCTAAATCCATTTAACGGTGAAGGCTTTCCTTTTATGACAGAGGGGTACAAGTTGGGGTCAAGAGGGAGGAGGGGCTGCTCACCGGCCCCAGCTGTCCCTGCCCTGTCCTTATCCCATGTGTCATCATTCTCTCATGGGTTAGACTGTCTCCCAATTACTTGCCCATCCAGAGTTTCCACATGTCTCTCTTCAGCCCCAAAGATGGGACAGTCAGAATCTTATAACATTGTTAGTTAAAGCTTTGTGCCCCTAAGTGTCAGTGCCCTGAAAGAAATCCCTGGACACTCCTTTGCTGCCTCTGTTGGGAATCGGTCTGCCTGAGCAGCACATCCACCCTGCAAAGACACCCGTGGGGACCAGTGACAGCTGAAGGACTGCCAGCAGCCTGAGTGGGGTCCACACTTGATGCATCGCTAAAGCACCATCTTAACTTCCGTTGTGTAACAATTCTTTGTTAAATGTGTTGACGATTGGATAGATGAATGAATAATCTGATATGTGAATGACTGGGTGAATAAATTTGTGAATAAATTTGCATGATAGCTATCTGGGGTAGGAAATGAGACTGCTACCTGTGGAACATTTATTTCTCTATACAAAACCACAAAAGACACAACTGAGACTGGAACCCTCGGCCTGAGTCATATGCTCACTAGCAGATCTACTCTGTCCAGAAAGACACCTCTCATGGCACTGATTAAGCCGGACTTGCTGGGGCCATTGCCATGGTAATTATGGCAGCACCACCACGGTACCTCCTGACAGCAGGCCTCTTAGGAGGCAGGTAGCCAGAGATTTTTCACTGACCTGTTCTCTGTTTTCTTTTCAGATTATCAAGGAGGTCCCTCCACCCCCTGCCGAGGAGAGTGAGGTAAGTGACCACAGCAGGATGGCAGTGAGTGGGCAGGGTGGCAGAGTAGGGTGGAGAGCTGGCTGGGCAGCTGGACACTTAGCCTGCTGCAGAGCAGAGCTAAGTCAAGCTCAAAGGATTTAATATACCTGCCTGTGAAGCAGAAGGGAGGTAAGTCTCTGGCCTTTCCTAACCAGGGATGAACAAGAAACTGAACTAAACTGCCAGAAAAGACAATGGGTTTTGGAGGTTTTTCTCCCTGCAGAGATAAAATTTGAGATGGAAATAGATGTTTTTATTAGTACAGTTATTTGGAGCTTTGAGATACTGACTTTTCCTCTCAAACAAACCCTAAGATTCTCTTCTCCTGCAGAGACTTAATGCTTTATGTGTGTAGATCAGGCACGGTTTGCTACATTCTCCAATCATTGGTTCTAGGAATAGCCTGATGCCAAATACTTCATTTTTCCTTAATTTAAAAACAATATTACCTAAAGATGTGCCAGGCAGTAATGAAAATATGCTGGAGAGGGATATGTTAATATCCTGGCCTTCCTCTCAAATTCTCATCCTCTAAAGAAAAAAAATCTTGGACACTACCACTGAATTGGCCAGTAAGCTGTTCTGATGCAAGGGTGGCCTGGAGTAGAATACAGTGGAGGCATTAAAGGCTAATCATGAGAAAGGCAAGAGTGCCTAGCAAGTGGCTTTGCTAATCTGATCACTCTTAGTACAGCTGGAGTCTCCAGAAGTAACATCCACCAATTCAGAAGCCAGGGTTGCATATCAAAACACTCAATGAGGCCAAAAGAGATATTGATAAGGTTTCAAGTTCTTGTCCTCAATCCCTAAGGTCTGTTGTGTGCAAATCAAGTGCCAGTTCCTCACCCTTCCCCTTCCAATGCCTTTGTCAAGTTTCCTACATACAGAAAGAGTAATGATTAAATTAAAAATTCCATGTGGCTCTTATATCCTGAACCATATGCATGTAAGCCAAGGGATTTAATAGCTGCAATCAATTAAAGCACATCTTGTTGGAATGCTAACTTTCTGCCCAGAAATCAAGGGAGGAAATTACATTGCTGTGCAAAGAAGAAGAAAAAACCTTCTTTACATACATTAAAACCTTTCCTTAATCCTTCAAGAGAAAGTACTGTAGCTAGTTCCACGACTGCAATTGGCTTTGTTTCTGTTATGTGCAGCTATCTCTTAGACTTCCAAAACATAAAAAATAAAATAGAGCAAGGAGCTCCCTTATTAGGACTTTGTTTGCCTGGAGGCAAAGAACATTCCCTCCCTTGTTGTGGTCAGTTAGAAGGGTTGTGGCTCTTTCTTTTGGCTCTTGCTCTGTATTTGCCTTTAGAAGGCGGCGTGGCAGCCATAGTGGCCAAAGTGCACCTGGGGATGTAGGTGTAAGACTGGGCTCTGACTTACCCCAGACCCAACATCTAGCCTAGGGTTTCACACACAGCACAAGCTCAGCAGGGACTTTTAGGATGAAGGACCCAGCAACACAATTTTGGAGCCAAGTAAAAAAGCCCAAACTAGAAAACCATCTAGGAAGGATAGCTAAAAGCAAGGAAGAGAAGTAGTTGAGTTTTTTTCTGTTTCATTAAAGTTGTAGTTACACCCAAAGAAAGCTGACTTCATTTCCCAAACAGAATGACAACCTCAGAACGCTTGAATCTAAAGGGTTATGTTAGGCTTAAAGGAGTTTTGGGGCTGAAGCTTCCTCACCTCTCTCCTGTCACTCCATCAAAGGGATAACTCACGTGAACACCTGCAGTTGATTATATTTGGTCAGACCTGGGCTGGACAGATGACTAGTACATTTCATTTGCTGATGAAAAACAAAACATTCCCTTCCTGGAGCCTAGATCCCCTCCCCTCCGTTTCCCTTTGAAACCCTCTGACTTAATCAATTAAATATGACGTCAGAAATAAATCAAGAAACTACCCAAACTGGAGACCTAGGCAATAAAAATTTAAACATTGTACTTTATAGCATGCGGCACTTTTTGGCACGTGCTGGTTGCCTTAGCGTGTGTGTTGGCCCTGTGAGTTAGGCCACCTAATCTCCTTCCTAATGTATTTTGGCAGGAAAATAAAATAAAATAACAAGAAGAAGAAAGAAAGGAATCCCACAGAAACCGATAACCTAACATAGCCTGTGCAAAGTATTTTATACAATGCTCTGAAAATCATAGTCTGAATCTAGACAGTCTTTTCCTCTAGCTCCCTGTATTCAAATCCCAGTGTCTAACACTCAACAAATAGCTATATGAAATCAAACACTCTCTGCCGTATATATGAAGACCTTCAGTATTATTTATCCCAACTTTCCTCGGTTCTATAAGCATCATATTCTGAGAGAGGCATGTCTACTATTTAAATAACTAAACTTAGAGAATGAAGATAACTTTATAATAAGCTCTCAGTGACCTTTTTAATAGAAAATATAAAAATTCATAATGGAAAAAGGAACTATATTCTGAGATTCTATGTAACCAACAGTGACACACTTGTATGAAGAGGGTACAAACAGAAATTACTTGAAACTTGAAGAGCTCAAGAGAAGCAAGGAAGCTCAGTTTTAACAACTAAGAGGGACATTTCCTGGGTTAAGGGTCTTCTCAAGTGGCACCAGTGGAGATCCCTCCCTAAGTCTCCAGTTACTCCAAATAACTGGCAGTTCGTGGGAGAATGCAGTAATAGAGCACTTCATGTGACGGTTTTGTTCTGCATGTAATCACCTTCCATGGATTTTATGACCATATTTGAGTTTTTATCAGCCTCATTAGCCTGCAAAAAACAGAGACCAGTTCAAGCTAGTCCAAGATGAAAGAACTCAGGTAGACTATGGCTGGGGAAAGAACTGAGGCAGCTCCAGACACCACCCCCATGGGCTTTCGATTTCACTGCTAGCAGCTCTGCTTCTCTCTGGGAAGTTACTCCCTTCTGCCTTCTCTTACTGGCCTCCTCTCTGCCCTCATAACTCTGGTTTATACAGAGCCCTCTCCCCTGACTCTATCTGATATTTCTAGTCTTCATCTCACCATCTGCCCCCAGTGCTTATAGCCTGAGTCTCTCAGTTTCCATCTTTCAGTTCCTAACAGGGGAAAATACTTGGTCCAGCTCATCTTTTCACTCCAGACCATAGATCATCAGTCACAGCTCACAGCCAACCAACAGACTGGTGCTCTTGGGTCACATCTGGCCAAAGAGAAGCTTCCTAGTAGGCCCCATGGCCATGGTGAGAATAGCTCCCCTCAGAAGGAGGAATGGACCTGGTGCAGGCCCTGTGGCGTCTCTGAAATAGTATTGTTTCAGAAACTAAACTTTGGTCTCATTAAATACCATCAAAATAAAAGCTACACCCAGGAATCCATACCATATTCTTCCAACATCTGCCACTTTTACAGGCTCCCAAAGATCCTATCATTCCCAATATCACTCATATTTGAAAGGCAATAGATAGCAGGAAGCCCCATGACTGAATGGAAAGTGGGTTATGGCTTAGCCCCGAGCAGCTCCATGTCTCAGACACACACAGACCTACATGTGAAGTAAATGTGCTGGAAAGAGAAGATGCTTCCTTTCCCATGTCCTCTCTCATTCTATCAGAGGCATAGCTCTGGAAACACCTGCCATTTTCTTCCTTAGTCACACTGCCTTGGCCCGACCTGGGCTGGACAGATGACTAGTACATTTTATTTGTGATGAAAAACAAAACATTCCTTTCCTGGAGGCTAGAGCGCCTCCCCTCGTTCATTTCCCTTTGAAACCCTCTGGCTTAATCAACTAAATATTTTGTCAGAAATAAATCAAGAAACTACCCAAACTGGAGACATAGGCAATAATAGTTAAAACATTGTACTTTTTAGCATCAAGCAAATCCAGGTCTTAGAATCTGACTTGAGGGACATTAGAGAAGTCAAATAGGATAGAGGTAAAAGGTATGTAAGTAGCCCCGATGTTTTTTGATATTTAAAAATCTTATTTATTCAACAACTAGAATGAGTGCCTCCTGTGGGCTGATAGCAAGTGTGCAATTCTATGCCAGAGTTGCCTTAAGAGAGTGTGTAACTGGGCCAGGTGCAGTGGCTCATGCCTGTAATTCCAGCACTTGGGGAGGCCGAGGTGGGCAGATTACTTGAGACCAGCCTGGCCAACATGGCAAAACCCTGTCTCTACTAAAAATACAAAAAATTAGCTGGGCGTGGTGGCACATGCCTGTAATCCTAGCTGATCGGGAGGCTAAGGCAGAAGAATTGCTTAAACCTGGGAGGCGGAAGTTGCAGTGAGCCAAGATCACACCACTGCACTCCAGACTGGGCGACAGAGCAAGGCTCCATCTCAAAAAAAAAAAAAGAGAGAGAGAGAGAGAGTGTAACTGGATGTTTATAAAGTTGGTGACCTAATCAGTCCTAATCAGGAAAAAAGGCAGAGATTCCTGGTAGATATTGCATGTGAATGTATGAAAATTAATAATAATAGCAGTTAATTACTAAAGATGACATTTATTGAGCATTTTTAACTATCCAGGCAATTATGTGAAGCACTTTTTGTGGTACATTTCATTTCATCATTCAGCAGCCCTGAAACAAAAGTGTGCTATTATGAACCCCTATCTTATAGATGCAAAATTGAGGTATAATGAGATTAAAATACTAGTGGCCCCAATATTTCAGTTATTAAGTGATGGGACTGGGATTCAAACTTGTGCCTGAAAAAGAAGCATAGAGCAGTCTTTCCTCACCCGTCCCTGAAGATGACGTAGCTCCTGCAACCAAGAGCAAGGCCTCCGCTCCTTGTTGGGAGCATCAGGTGCTCCTTTCTTGGGTGGCAGTGTCACCCCTCGCTGACCCGCGTCACTCACACAGGGCGCACAGCCCCTTGTAAGACTGATGTAAAGATGCCTACTTATTTTCTGTGCTCTGTCCACGGCCCTAGTGTGTAGCTGCTCGCTTTAGCTCTCTTATCCCTATGTTTCCCGCCTGTCTTCTCTTTCATGCTCCCACGTCACCATGTCTCATCATGAAGCTTTAGAATGTATCTGGGAGCTTGGTATGGTGACTCACTCCTGTAATCCCAGCACCTTGGGAGGCTGAAGCAGGATTGCTTGGGGCCAGGAGTTCGAGATCAGCCTGGGCAACATAGGCAGACCCCCCCACCCCCCCCATCTCTACAAAAATAAAAATTAGCTTGGCATGGTGGCTGTCACACATGTGGTCCCAGCTACTCGGGAGGCTGAGGCTGGAGGGTCACTTAAGCCCAGAAGCTGGAAACTGCAATGAGCCATGTTCGTGCCACTGCACTCTAGCCTGGGCAACAGAGCAAGACCCCCACTCTTCCAAAAAAAGAAGAATGTGTCTTCTTGTTTTAATCATGGGTTAGTATATGTGCACTGGGGGGCGGGTGAGAGTGAGAACGGATGTGAATATGTGGACATCTATAGGTTGGTATTTTGTATCTGAAGGGAGAGGGGTGCCTATTGAAGACATTGATGCCCATCCAGTGAACAATAGGCACCTGGCTTTGAAGGATGAGCTTATTTTCAGATTTATTATTATGCCCACTGATCCTAACAATTTCTCTGTGGCAAGAAATGTTTAGATAGGAAAACTGAGCTATGGAAAATTATACAGGGCCAGATAAGTTGAACTCCTAATAGCAACAGGTCTGGCATCCTTCCAGCCGTGTCTACACAGACACCCAGAGTAGCCTCCACCCTGGAGGGATGAAGGGCCAAGCTACTGTCAGGGATCTTCTTGCCAGTGACCATTAAATACACATACACACACACACACACACACACACACACACATTCACACACACATACACTCCAAACAGAAGTCCTAGAGAAGGCCCAAAATTCAGTATTCTATATTTTAATACTTAAAAAAAAAAGAACATTGCTGCTAGGAAAATAAACACCTTATTCTTTATTGAAGAATACAGGACAATCCTTGTGTTGTCTTTAATCACTTTGTTTACGTAAACAGATATAATGGTGCCATGACATGTGAAACGCGGCTCAGAATGGTGAAATCTTAAATCCTTTGGAATGTTTTGTATTTACAAACAGAAGTATTGCTGGATCTTTCTGACTTGCCAGTTCACTCCTAGGAGTTTACCTCCAAGACTGACATTGAGGGGATCTCCCTGACTTCTCCCCAAAGACCAGATGAGACAGGCTTGCCAGTTCTGCTTTAAGTTCTGCCCTTTGGAGCCTCCCAGACCTGGGAGTTTCTGTAGCCTTAGTCCTTTAATTCATGTCATCATTCTCACAAAACTCACTCCTCTATAAATGTAAACAATATTGTTGACAGCTGAGTTCTCTTTATTTTCTCAAAATGTAACACTATGCTGGCAGGTGATGGGGACTCAATGATAGTTGCTTGAGTTAGTGAAATAATTGACAAATAAAAGGCCCTTGTTGAGCTTATACGTTTAAGATGTGCTCCAGTTCAATGACATTTAAAATTAATTTAAAAGCTGATTTAAAGCTACTGCCTTGGGTTTGATTCTCTTTCAGTTATGTGCTCCTTTTCATTGATAGTTCCTATTGAAACCTGCAGTGAATTGGGAGTTGTAAGCCTTCTAGAGTCAAACCGGCCATGTGGCTCTTCTACTAAATGGATACCAGAGAAGCAGGAATGTTAAAGAACGTATCAACTGAGTCTGAGAGGGCCACCCTTTGCACAACTCCAGGGGGCGCTATTCACATCAAGTCTGTGGAGTTGTCCCGTGCACAGTCTACATGCAGGAGTGAGGAAGTCCCAGAATCTGGAAAATTCATCCTTTCTACCCTCTGGTTTGCTTAATAACTAACAGTTAAACGTGTTGAGTGAGTGGAAGGTGGAGTTGTGGAAACTCATGAGGAGGGAGCATTGCATTCTCTGGGGAACCAGAGAGTTCTTGGCAGAATAGGTTACACTTAAACAACATTAAGGGATGGGTAGAAGCAATGGGAGAGGGGCTTTCCAGGCATGTGGAGCCCTGCATGTTGAAGCGTGGAGCTGCACAAAAGCCTGGCATGATTGGGAAAGATGGGAAAAGTTCAGGGTCTGAGGACAGCACAGGGCTAATCCAATTACAGGCTAACCAAGTGAGTTCACAGACTTCATCCTCTACAGCTGTTTCTTCCTCGAGCAGCACTGTGCCTGCAGGCACACCCAGGTCTGCCTGAGGACACGCAGGTCAGAAGGGGCCTCTACCATCTAAGGAATGTGCTGCCATTTGTGTTACCCAAGCTCCAGCCAGCTGGACGTCTGGAGCCACCACATCCTTTCAGATTTAAACACAACTTCCCTTGATGGGAAACCAGCCTCCCTCCCCAATCCCTGCGGTTTCTCCCAGGCACCACTGACTCCTACTCCTCGCTTCTTCCGCGTTATCTCATCTTCTCGGTTTGCTAGACACGATCTAGCAGCTCTGGCACAAATCCAACTGCGCAGCAAATTTTACTGAAGGTTTAAAAGTATAGTGCAGCCCACAACCCCTGACGGAATATTAAAGGGCCTCTTCTCTACCACCGGCCACTCCCACCAGTCGGGGGGATGGGGGGTCGTAGCAGTTCGCTGGTAGCTCGGCCCCACTCTGTTCTGCTCATCTTCTCATTCCCCACAAGCCCCTGATTTCTCATTCAAAGCAATTGGGCTCATCCAGCGCCATCTTCCAATAACCATAGAGGACAGCAAGGTTTTTGTTTTGTTTTGTTTACTAAAGGAAAGCCAGCTCACACTAAGGACTTCTATACTGGTGTTTTCTCCCTCCCTGCTACCATCCTTGAAGGGCAGTGTAGGAGGAAGATCTCAAGAGCCTTTATGATTTAATGAGATGTAAAAATCCACCCTCCGGTGCTGCCGAGTTTCTTAGTGGCCTTGCTGAAGGGCTGGGATTCTACTCCATCCATTTTTGGCCAAATGGAAAGACACATCAAAGACTCCCTTCTCTTCCTGGGGATTGCAAAACCCTTCTGTCTCCAGAATGTGTAAACAGACCCATGCTAACTGCAGGGGAATCTCTGACTCTCCCGTCCGTCACCCCCTGGGCCTTTGTGCTGCCTGGTGCTGTTGTCTGAGCTTGGCAGGCCAGCTCCGGTCAGGGGATTAAGCGACGGGCTCGGTGGCGCGGCAGCGTGTGGAGATTGCCCAAGCCCTAGGCATTTCCTGTTGCGAGAAGGCCAGGCCCTGCCCTTGAGCACGAGGGCGGCGCCTCCTTCCCCAGGCCAGGGACAAGAGGGAGGAGCCAGGGACTAGAGGGAGGGGCCAGGGACAAGAGGGAGGGGCCAGGGACAAGAGGGCGGGGCCAAGGACTAGAGGGAGGGGCCAGGGACAAGAGGGAGGGGTCAGGGACTAGAGGGAGGGCTGCCCTGGTGTGCAAGTGGAACCTGGAAAGCGGTGGAAACCGGCTTTCTTACTATATCCTGGGCACTCAGCGGGGTTGCGAATTAGAGAAAGCCAGTTGTAAATCCTTCTTTTAAGTTCTTTTCGTAAAATATAGGGGGAGAAAAATCCCTGGACAAGGCATCAGAAAACCACACCAGAGCTTCACCTTTAGGAGTCACTTCATTTCTCTAGATCTGACTCCTCTTCTGTGCCGTGAAAAGGCTTAATTAGATGAGCTCCTAAAAAGTTAAGAGGCTCATGAACCTCGTTGAGTCCCCTATGGAATAAAGCGGCTTTAATCTTGGAGTTTCTTAACGTTCGTGGTGCTGCTGTGTTCAGCTTTAGGGGATAGAATTTCTGTTATCTCCTTTGGAAAACTGCCCCAGACTGGGAATGCCCAGGCTTTCAGAGCCATATTTTGTATATCTATGTTCACAGCCACTTACACAGAAACATACATCCACCTCCAGTGTAAAGTTTAACCACATATAGGACATATAAGATTCCTGCTTTCACATCATAAGGTGAAAGAAACCTCTGAAATTACAAGGTAAAGTAATATGAATGATAATATTTTATTGTGTTGGGGACTTAATTTTGTTATATTTTGCAGTTATAAATTATCAAAATTAATTCCAGGTGCAGTGGCTCACACCTGTAATTCCAGCACATTGGGAGGCTGAGGTGGGAGGATCACTTGAGCCCAAGAGTTTGTGACCGGCCTGGGCAATATGGCAAAACCCCATCTTTACAAAAAATAGAAAAATTAGCCGGGTGCATTGATATGTGTTTGTAGTCCCAGCTACTCAGGCAGGCTGAGGTGAGAGAATTGCTTGAGCTGTGTTAGTTGAGGCTGCACTCCAGCCTGGGTGACAGAGTGAGACCCTGTCTCCAAAAAAAAAATTATCAAAATTAGCAGGTACAAGGAGAAGTCAAAAATGAGCATGTATTTGTTGCCATCAAATGATTGGAAAAGCAAACCACAAAAGAACAAAATCCAGACTGGCCAACGCTGAGAAACAATCAAACGAGAATGAGGTTGCATGAGTTCAAATCCAGCTCTGTCACGTACAAGCTGGGTGACCTAAGTCGTTTAACCTCTCTATTCTCATTCTCTAAAATAGGAATAATAACACCATGTACATTCCTGGATGGTTGCAAGATTAAAGGATTAATAATACATTTAAAGCACTTAAAAGAGTGACTGGCACCTACCATGGGAAAGGCTGCATAAATTCAATGGTGCGTTATCATGAATGCAATATGTGTTTATTGAGCACCTACTTTGCACTGAGAATACAAGGGTCAGCAGAATCTGAGAGAGAGCAACCAAGTAAGAGAGAGAGAGAGAGACACCCAAGTGTTAGCTGTCAGAACGTCGTACATCCTAGTCTGCTATGACCTCTCTGTCCTTTAAGATGTATTAAATTTTTAAAAAATCATTTTAAAGAAGACTGCCTATCCCAAGCACAACATGTAACTCAGGGAGTCTTAATGTGCCAACATGTTTCTGCTTTGCTTTGTCACCTTTTGTCCTGACCTCTCCTGCCTTTGCTTTTTTGTACCCCATGGGGTACATGGGGTGCCCCATCCCACACAGTGGTGCCCTGCATAGGACTTCACCCAAATGTCACCAAAACAAGGCTGTGAGAAGCAGGCTTCGGCATTGTGAGCAATTTCTCCCTCTTTTGTTCATTGGTCTGCTTTATCAAGCCCTTTTCCAGCTTCCTTTCTCTACCCAGGAGAGAAATCATGCCACTTCCTTATAATCCATCCATGACTGTAAACAGTGTAAACAAGAATAATTACAGTGCCAAGATGAAGAGCAGTTGCTACATCTCCTCCCTTTTTCCTTCCATAAAGTTACAAGTTCCTCTTGTCTTCATTCTTCATCTTAAAAAATATAAACACTAACTTCTTGTCACTGAGCTAAGTTGCAGACACTGAATGAACTGCTTTATTTGAGTCATCTTATTTAACTTATTTGTAAATTCAACAGATAATTCTTGGGCACCCACCACATACTACATAGTGCTATTCTAAAAACTGGGAATACAATTGTAAGCATGACAAACAAAAGCCTCTGTGGAACGTACGTTCTAGTGTGGAGAGACAAATATTAAGTAAATATCAAGCCATGATGAGATCCTTAACTAAAAATAAAACGGATGGGATGAAGAGACTGCGGCTACTTTAGAAGAAATTTCCAGGGGAGGTTTCTCTGAGGAGTGATATGAAAATCCATCCATCAGAAGATGGGGTGGAGAAAGTGCTTTCCTAGACAAGGGGACAAGGGGACACTGTGCACAGGCCCCAAGACAGGAATTTGCCCAGAGTATCTGAGAGAGGGCAGGCAGGCTGGAGCTCAGGAGGAGGGGGGCACGTGATAAGGAAGAAGGCCAGAAAGGTGAGCAAAGGCCAGAACACACAGGGCAGAGCTGGTGTTTGTACTTATTCTGCTGCTTTGTGGAGAACAGATCATAGGTGAGTCTTAGGGCAGCAGGAGGCCAGTTGGGAAGCTACCACAGTGTCCAGGAGCAAGTGCATGGGGACGTGGGCCCAGGGTGGTGGTGGTGGGGGTGGAGAAGTCAACAGATTTTAGATCTTTAAGTAGTAGTAACAGAACTAGCTGGCAAGTTGGGACAAGTAGGGGAAAGGCAGTAAAGAAGAGAGAGGCAGTGGGGAAGACTGCAGGAGGAGCATGTTTAGGGTAGGGAAATCAGGACATCTCCGCTGTGATATTGTTGAGATGTTTTGTAGCCCCCAAATAATGTGAATGTCAAGTGAGCAGTTGGAGTTCAGAGGCATCAGGGCTGAAGATATAAAGTCACAAGTCATCAGCATGTAGGTGGGGTTCGATGCAATTCCCACAAAGGAGTAGAGCTGTAGAAGAGAACAAGAGAACAGGACTGTACCACAAACTTACCAGGTAGCACTGCTTACATTCCCACTCTACAGATAAGGAAAACAAGCCTAGGTGGTTTCAGTGATTGGCCCAAGGCCCTAGAAAACAGTAGCACTGGGATTGCACCCAGGCAGTCTGACTCTACAAGCTCTACTCCTAATCACTTGGCCATGGTAGGCAGGTCCACACTGCAGTGCTGTTTTACTTCCTTCATGTGCCACAATTTCTCTGCAGGAAGAAGATGATGATGGTCTGCCTAAGAAAAAGTGGCCAACGGTAGACGCCTCTTATTATGGTGGGAGAGGCGTTGGAGGCATTAAAAGAATGGAGGTAAGAGGACAGCTTAAGATACACTTATCTATGTGCTGACTACTCCCATCCAGGTACCAGCCGGGCCTGACCCTGCTTAATCTCTAGATATCAGGCATGCCCAGGGCGGTATGGCCATAGACCACACTGATGACTCAATGTCAGAAACCCGAAGCAAATTGCTGAAAACCTGCTTGAGGTCTGGTGGGGATATGGATTGTAAAGCAGACAGATGGAGAGAGAGGAGGGATAGCCTTTCACTGTGCGCTTCCATGTCTTGCCCACCGTGAGTCAGAGCAGGTCACACATCGGCTCAAACATCGTCATCATTTCTTTTCTCACTGGAATAAAATCCAAAGTTCGTACCTGAACCTGCAAGGTCTTTGCACGTGCTGTCCCCGCTGCCTGGACAATTCCTCCCTAAATATCCACCCATGTGGCTCACGCTCTCTGCTCCTTTGGTCCTCCCCTTTTCTCTTTTTCCACAGTTTCCCTCTTCCCTGGCCCTCAAAACCCAAAGGAATCCAAGGTTGGGTAGCATTCACATTGCAACTCCTGCATGTATTTGTCATTCTCATTCTCGAGGGGCAGTATATTTTGTCATTTCGTTTCATTGTATTTTGTTTTTTTTAGGTTCGTTGGGGAGAAAAGGGCTCCACAGAAGAAGGTGCTAAGTTGGAAAAGGCAAAGAATGCAAGAGTCAAGATGCCGGAGCAGGAATATGAATTCCCTGAGCCGCGAAATCTCAACAACAATATGCGTCGGCCTTCTTCCCCCCGGAAGTGGTACTCTCCAATCAAGGTGTGTCTCTCTACTCAAAAATCTATCGTCAGTCCTGATAAAACACTTACATAGTGAAGAATCAAAATCTTTCCGCATGATAAAATCACAGCCTAAAACCCAGCTTATCACAGGGGAACAATTATCTAAAATTATGGACTTGAAAGTATAAGTAGTTACTTTGTCAATTTCCACATAATCTGGGTTGAAAACTAGGCTTTTTAAAAATCACCATGGTGCTCACTTCTGCAGCACATATACTAAAACTGGAACAATATAGAGAAGATTAGCATGACCCCTGGGCAAGGATGACATGCAAATTCGTGAAGTGTTCCATATTAAAAAAAAAAAAAAAATCACCATGGCAAGCTAGTGGAAAAAGCATGGACAATGAGTCAAGTAACTTGGGTGGCAACCCCAGAGAGTGACTATAAAGTTCTGTAGCATCTCATAACTTCACTTAGCAGACAATCTACTATGTAAGAAAAATGGCAGCATTCTCCTTGATGCTAATCTCTACTCCTTTTGCCATAATATAAGCCCTTTTATTTGAGCTTCCTGCCAGCGTATCAGGGCCCACCAGCAAATCTCATTGGCCATGGATCTAAGACTCACTCTTCCTGGTTGTGAGCAAATCTTTTTTCTCCACCATCTCTCTTTCCTCCACACCTCCAGAGCTTAAAATCCTCTTTGGTTTATTGGGAAGTGTTAGCCATTGGAGGCAGTTAATGCTTCCTAAAGGTCTCTTTTTTATTTTATTTTATTTATTTATTTTTTGAGACAGGTTCTCACTCTGTCACCCAGGCTGGAGTGCAGTTGTGTGATCTCTGCTCACTGCAACCTCAACCTCCCAGGCTCAAGCCATCCTCCCACCTCAGCCCCCAAGTAGCTGGGACTACAGGCATGTACCACCACACCCAGCTAATTTTTGTTTTGTTTTGTTTTGTTTTGTTTTTGAGAGACAGGATTTCACCATGTTGCCCAGGCCTGTCTTGCACTCCTGAGCTAAAGCAGTCTGCCCACCTCGGCCTCCCAAAGTGCTAAGATTACAGGCATGGGCCACCATGCCCAGCCTGAAGGCCTCTTTTCTATTCTTGGTCCAAATGGCTTTGAATTTACATGATTCAGTTAACACCTTCACTCTTTAGCCATGCCCATAAACATCTGCACTATGCCACTTGTCAGAGAGCACTGGAAAATTATAGCTGAAAAGACTCTAGACATAATCTGTCCCCACTCTCTGATTTCATACTGAGATAGGCAAAGTCCTTGTTCTGCTGAGGTCTGGAACCCAAGGCCCCCAACTCAGGGCTACAGACTCCAGTTTCATGCTGCAAACAGAACTGAACCAACTCCAAAGCCTCAAGTCAAAGACTCAATAGAGCCAGCTCCCATCACCACCCATACACACACACACACACACACACACACACACACACACACACACGGCCTTACCCCCCTTCCAATAGCAACAAAGATTATTTTCATCATTCACTGAGTTAATTTGCTAATTTTGGATCAGGCCTTCTCCAACAAATCAAAAGAAGTACCATTTCAGGCAGTGTAGCGAAACGTTATTGGTGGTCACCTTTCCTCAGCTGAGCTAGCTCAAGCTCACCTGAATTGCCACACATTTCTGTTTTGGTTTGCCATGTTTGAAGCAGTGAGATTCTTTTTTTAGGATAAGCCTGCCCCCTGGGGTAATGGATTAAACTCTGGAAAGATGTGGACAAAATGCAGCTTGCTTGACTAACAGCTGTTTGCTTCTAATTATTTTCTAATGAAGAACATGCAGTGGCGTGCATGCATGTGCAGACAGGAAGGAGCCAAGCAGATTCTCAGCCATGAAGAAGAAAGGGGATTTTCTGTTATGCCGTTCTCAGGAATCTGTACCTTGTGACTAACGCCACATCTTTGGTTATAGCCAGGTTTTTGTTTCTGTAATCTTGGGCACTGAGAGACATTAATTCTGTTTGAAAACTCCAGTTTCTACTTGAGAGCATATTATTCCTCTATTGACTGGCGGTTTAGGACTGAATTTGATGAGATAAATAAGTATATGGGCCAATACATTTAGAAATCTAAAAACATTCCCAACACCCACTTGGAATTAGTATCAATTCAGTGAGTATTCATTGTGCAGCTACTGTGTGCCAGGCACTGTAGGATGTTGAATATACAGAGGCTTCAAACCCGGCTGAGTGTCAGAATCACCTGAGAGTGCTTTAAAAAATACAGATTCCCAGGTCCAGTGACTCAGAATCTCACAAAAGGCCTCCGAAAGCACACTGACTCTCAGCATTCGCCCATCTTTTCCTATCAAGTGAAACTCCTTTTGTTCACAATGCCTCCCTTCTCTAATTTTACTTCCAGACTCCCTGAGCGACAGGCCTCTGTTGCCCCAATTATCACTTCATCAGTCCTGACTCTTGAGCTTCTTCTTAGTCTCTGTAGTAAAGCACTGGCTCTCAAAGGTGGTCCCTGGACCAGCAGCAACAGCATCACCCAAGAACTTGTTAGACATTCTTGGGCCCCACCTAAGATCTACTAAATCAAAAACTCTGGAAGTGGGGCCCAGCCATCTGGGTTTTAACAAGCTGAGTTAAGAAGTTGTCACCAGCTGGGCACAGTGGCTCATGCCTGTAATCCCAGAACTTTGGGAGGTCGAGGAGGGTGGATCACAAGGTCAGGAGTTCGAGACCAGCCCTGGCCAACATGGTGAAACCCCGTGTCTACTAAAAATACAAAAATTAGCTGGGCGTGGTGGCGGGTGCCTGTAATCCCAACTACTCAGGAGGCTGAGGCAGGAGAATGGTTTGAATCCAGGAAGCAGAGGTTGCAGTGAGCTGAGATTGTGCCATTGCACTCCAGCCTGGGCAACAGGGTGAGACTCCATCTCAAATAAAAAAAGAAAAAAAAAAAAAAGAAGAAGTTGTCACCAAAGGTCCCAGCCAGCATTCCATAGGAAGTCCTTGGAGGGCGGGAACTGTGGTGCCTGGATTGTTAAAATAGGCAAACAGGCCATGATTACACTGCGGTGATTTTTCAGGCATCTCAGCAAGGAGAGCCACATTAATGTTCACACTGGGTCCATTTTTACCACAAACACAACTGCTGAATTAATGTTAAGTAGTTGGGAATCTGAGTGTCTTAGGAGTCAACTAAAAGGTCAGATGGAAATGACCTAGGACGCCAGTGGACTTGAAGAGCTCCTCGGCAGGACTCCCTCGTTAGGACGTGCAGAGCATGAATCCTCCTTTTGCCTGGTGGAACAGCCAATGCCAATGCTTACTCAGCTCCTTCTACTGTAGAGGAAATGCATACATAGCCGTTGGTGTGATTACTCATGTTTATGAGCCTTCTCTCCACTAGATTTGACCCCCTGCAGGCACCAGCTACGCTTTGAATCCCCAGTAAACAGTGTTGTACCTGGCTCATCCCTTATTAAAGAGCTGAGGCATGAATGGTAATTACGAAACCACTCCCCAGAGCATCCTGCCAGTCAAACCACACAGACCACTTTGGCATACGCTATCCAGAAAAGTGACATTCTTTATGCCATCTCTCTGAGGAGAGAAGAGAAAAAGAGGTTGTTTTAGGGGCAACAAGAAGGATAGAAGCACAGAAAGAAATTCAAAAGTAATCATGTGTGCTCTCTGTCCAGAAGTAAGGCGGGCTTGCTTCCAGAATCTCAGGGTTCATCCTATTTTACATCATGTTCAATCCACAATGAGTCCCGTGCTAGCCACAATGCGTAAGGACATTTGCTCAGCCTTAGACAAAACATTTAGCCTTATGTGGTACCATAAACTCTGCTTCCCTTTCCTGAACTCACCGTGGTCTTGATAGGAAACAGAAAGCACACTGAAAAGAGTTGAACTAACAGAGGTATAGGCAGAGTGAAGGGAATCCCCAGGGATGGTGGGGCAACCAGGGGCTGGCAACATCGAGAGCTGTTATAACTGAAGGGCACGTGGGGAAATGGTGTTACTGGGTTCCAGAAAGAGCTGCAGCCCTGCAAAGAGACTACTCGACAGGAACTGTTTCTTTAGTTGACAATCTAAATCCACCCCACCACCTGTTTTTATATGATCTGCAAACAAAGAATGGTTTTTACATTTTTAAATGGTTATGTAAGTACCTATATAATGTTGCCTCTTGCCCTTCAAATCCTTGGCTCTTCACAGTCCAAGACCAAAGGGCAGCTAGGTGATCCAGAGGCAGGCTTCCAAGGCATGGAGAAGGCAGGCAGAGAATGGATGGGGGCCGGCAGGTCAGGGAGAGTGACCCGTCCACTCGCTGCCTGCCTTCTACCTCCACTATAAGCAAGGAGAACAACAGCTCCACCTCACACAAAACTGTCAGCAGGTATTGGAAAGACTCCTGGCTCCCCAGTGAAAGGAGCCAGAATCGTATACTTATTGAATTGCATTGCATTAGACTCATTGCTTTACATGAAATGGAGTTTTTGAGAAGCAGGTGAGCACATTTGCCAAGCAAACCCAGAGAGAACACACGGAGGAAAGAAGTCCACAGTGGGCTCTTCTCCACCCACCATCTCCCCATCTAATTTAAGGCACCAACCACACCGACCACACCTCCCCCCTTCCTCATTCCAGACTCATGATCGGGAAATTTTCCCTGATATTTAGCCTGCATTTTCCTTTGCTTGGTTTTCACCCCCGGATTTACAATACCCCGTGCTTCTCATTAAATTGGGGCTGACCATTTCAGACAAGTGAAGTCATGCCCAGCTATATGGGCAAACTTTTCTTAAAAACCAAAAGAAGAAAAAAAAAAGCACAACAAAAATTACCCTGTGCATGGCATGCACACACTCATGAGTGCATGTGTGTCTGTGTGTAGGGAAAGTTTCTGACGTTATCCATTAAATCCATTAATTTATTTCCTTTGAGGGAAAGCCTGGGTCACACTATTTACCATGTATTTCTTTCTTTTTTTTTTTTTTTTTTTTTTGAAACGGAGTCTCACTATGTCACCGGGCTGGAGTGCAGTGGCACGATCTCGGCTCACTGCAACCTCCACCTCCCAGGTTCAAGTGATTCTCCTGCCTCAGCCTCCCGAGTAGCTGGCCCTACAGGCACTTGCCACCACGCCCAGATAATTTTTGTATTTTTTTGGTACAGACGGGGTTTCACCATGTTGGCCAGGATGGTCTCAATCTCTTGACCTCTTGATCCGACCACCTCAGCCGCCCATAGTGCTAGGATTACAGGCATAAGCCACCACACCTGGCCTACCATGTATTTCAAAGTGTAAAAAGTCAGGTGTCAGTTTATAGTGGCCTTATAAGTTGAACTACTCTCAGAATTCTCAATCTCTGACTGTCTTCTAGCTGGCTAAGGCAGACAAACCAGAAGAAAAGATACAACTGCTGCCTGGCAAAAAAAAAAAAAAGAGGAAACCCCACCACAAAAGCTGATGACCCAGGGTGCTTTAGGTTTTTTGTTTGTTTGTTTTAAAAACGGAGTCTTGTTTTGTCGCCCAGGCTGTAGTGCAGTGGTGCGATCATATAGCTCACTGTAGCATCAAACTAGGTTTGAGGGATTCTCCTACCTCAGTCTCCCAAGTAGCTGGGACTACAGATATAAGCCATCACACGTGCTAATTTTTTTAATTTTTTGTAAACATGGGGGTCTCACTATGTTGTCCAAGCTGCTCTCAAGTGATCCTCCCACCTCAGCCTCTCAGAGTGTTGGGATTACAGGCATGTGCCACCATGCCCAGCCCCCTACCTCCAGAGTGCTATGAATGCTGGCTGCATAATCATTCCCAGCACAGTCTTATTGCTTAGAAAGAAACCAAAGCTAGAGTTTACATAGAACTTCCACTTTGCCTTTGTGAATTGGCAGGTATTGTCTGTGGCTAAGATACAGTTCGGGAGCATGGAATTGGTAAATTTCTCATTTTATAGTCAAAATTTGTCAACTTCAAATAAAAGAAAGCTATTTATAAGTGTCAGCTAATACAATCTGCCAGAGGGCTTGAGGCTTGTGGATAAATCTTTGTTCTAGCTTCACAGAAGCAGTTGGGCATTTTACCAGGGAGTGAGGACCAGTGTCTTAAGCGTATGCTGTGGAGAGGTTTGTGCATGACAGACATCCAAGTCTGAGACAGATAAAGCAGACGCAACTCAGAAGGATCCTCTAAGACTTTAGGTGAAGCCCAGAGACTGTTTAGAAGACTCTCCTGTGGCACATCTAGCCCCAAAGGCTTGTTATTAACGAGCCCACTACTGCCGTCTTTAAATGACAGACTTCTGCCTACATTCAGAAAAATCAAGTTTCCAAGAGCCTTTGTCATGCAGTGCTCATTGAATTTTGAGAGTTATTTTTTATTCTCATTTTGGTTGTAAACATTGTTTTTTCTAAAGCTTACTTCTTGGTTGCAAACACTGTTTTTCTAAAGCTCTTGCATAAAAACTACCTGTTGTAGGAATAGAAAGAGGTTATAGGTTGTGTTGATTGATTGATTGCCTGGATTGTTTTCTATGCCACAGACTGGAGAGTTTAGGTTCATTTGTGGGACAATCAGAACTCAGAATGCTAAGGATACACCTGGAACTAGCTAATCTCGCCTTGGCCAGAAGAGCCCAAGGACAGCAGCTCACCCAGATCAAGCACACCCTGCAAGTCGGGCAGCGCTTTCTATGCACTAATGCCTTTATTATTTATAACAGCCCTTGAAAATAGAAACTACTTATCCATTGGTAAATAGATACCCAGATCAGTAGAAATGACAAATGGAAAACCAGAGCACAGAGAGGTTAGGTAACTTGCCCAAATTCACACTGGCTACTAAGATGTTTCATGGTTCATTTTATTGACTGCAGTGCATCCATTTGGGCTCACAATAAAATTCTTTATTAATCAACAGGAGAGAGGACAGGAACTCTGGAGATGAAAGGCCAATCAGGAAACTATTCACAGAATGAGTGACAGATGATGAGGGCCTGGGCCCAGGCAGGAGCTGTGGAGGTGGTGGATCAGGGGTGGATGGGAAGAGGCGGCAGCAGAGCTGCTACAGAGAGAACATTCACAAGACACAGTTGATGTTGGACATGAGCAGGTTGCAGAGAGAAGGGAGGTTAGAATGATTCCTGGTACCCAGTATGCCCATCTGGATAGATTGGTGGTGCCATGAATCAAGGCAGGGTGTGCAAAAGGAGGAGCAGGTTTGGGGAGAAGAGTTAGTTCAGTTTGTAATGTTTGACTTTTTGATACCCGTGATGTGATGTGATACATCCACATTACAATTAAGATTTAATAGGTAAATAGATACCCAGATCTGGAGCTCAAGAGAGGACTGCGCTGAGTGTAGAATTTGTGAGTTGCCGGCAGATAGGTGGAAGCTGGACCCATGAGACTGGATGAGAGCACTCAGCTGAGAGATGAGAATAGAGGTGCCAAATGAAGGCCACCATGTCAAGTGTAGGCAGAGGGGGAGGAGCAGAAGAAGCTGAAAAGGACTTGGCAGAGAGGTCGGAGGGAGCAGGTAGAAGCTCGTGGCACAGAGGCTGAGGGAGAGTGTGCAGAGGAGAGGCCCAGCACAGCGGATCTCCCCAAAGAACCAAGTGAAATGAGTGTCAAGGCATTTGGCAGTCGGGATGCCATGGGTGGCCTTAACAAGAGCAATTTGGGTGGAGTGATTGGGGCAGAAGGAATAAAAACTGTGGCTTGGGGGTAAGAGGAAAATAGGCTTGGAGGAGCACAGAATAGAAGATGCACACATGCATGCTTACAAAGTTGAAATTGCTGGATTCCTACACTCTGTGTTACATTCTTTTCCATCTCTCTACAGAGCCTCCCAAATGATCATTTTAATGACTTTACTATGATCATAGGTAACATTTAATGAATACCTTTTATGAGACAAGTACCTAACGTCAATATTTAATTTTAAGTCTTACAGCAAGTCTGTAGAGTAGACAGTATTATTATCTCCACTTTAAATATGAGAAAAGTAAGGCTTAGGAAGATGGAACTACTCATCTAACCCATAGAGCTGGTGAAAAGGAGACCCACAGTACTAACTGGGGCAGCCTGGCTTCAGTCACTTTGTGCTTAAACACTACACCGTAGGGTGATCTGTTGCCACAAAGAAACATCATTTTCTACTCATTCTCCTGGTATTATACATCTAGGTGGTTTCTGCTCTTTTGCTATGCATGTAACTTTAAATTTCTGCTGAGTTAATTAATGTGTTCCTTCAGCAGCCCAGTGTTCTTCTTTCTGCCCCATCTCATTGCTCATTTGTCACAGAGTTGAGTGATTAGCACACACAGCTCTGTGGGTGGGCTGATTTACAAAGCCAAATGCTGGGAGCCCTCTCCTGAAAAAAAAGGGGGAAAGAAAAAAGAGGCATTCATCCAGGAAACCCACCTGGTTACATCCTGAAATATAAATGCTTATCCAAAAGAACCTTAAAGGAAAACATTTAGCTGGTGATTGAAACGGCTTAATAGAGAAAACCATGCTGCACACAGCAGCAGTTCTATCCAGCATTCTAAAATCATTTCAAAATATTTTTCAAGGCATTTGTAAATTCCTTGCCAAAATAGATGAGAAACACTACACTTGGCAAGACAAAGTTTAACCCACAAGAACTCAAACAACAGTTTATAAAGATTAAAGAACACAATTTTATATGTGTATAGAATCCACCAGAAAATCATTTCAGAACATGAAATATTTGAGATGCTTAACACTGGCCCTATATAAATGCTTTGTGTCCAGGAACTTAAACTCTTTAGACTCGTCCAGCCTTCCCAGCACTGTCATTCAAAGACCCCTGCAAGATCAGGATTTTCAAACGTTCCTAAGGCTTGGGTAGGAAATACATTTTACATTTTGGCCCAGTTTTTGCCCACACATGTGTGCACACACAGTCATACACACACCCATACACATTTAACTGAGATAAATTTTTCACAAAATAATACTTATCCTCACCATGTGCAATTACTATTTTCTCTTCTATTCTATTTCTTAAAAGTTCTGGTCCCATACAAAATTGATTTCATGAGGGCTTAAAGGGTTGCAACCCACAGCTGAGAAACCCTGTGTTCTAAAGGATCTAAATTAAAGCACTCGCGCCAGAAGATCTGATGAGGAAGAATCTGCAATTGGTGTAATAGAAAGCATATGTGATTTGGAATTAGACAGACATGGATTCCAATCTCAACTCTCCGGTTTATAAACCATCTGCCTTTGGGCAAGTTACTTGATCTCTCTTTGACCCTCCATTTCCTCTCCACAGCCCTCTGGGACTGCTGGGACAATTCAATTAGAGGACACTCATGGAAGCACCTACCACTTAGGAACATTCATTCCTCCAACAAATATATATATTGAGCACCAGATGTTGTCCTAAGGGATAGGCAGATAGAAGTGAACAAAACCATCAATACCCCTGCTTTCATGGAGCTGGCATTCAAGGGGGCACAGACAATCAGCAAATTAACGTAGAATATATCAGGGAGTGAGAAGGACTGTGTTAGTTTCCTCTTGTCGCTGTAATGAATTACCACAAACTTAAAGGTTTCATCAACACAAATCTATTATCTTACAGTTCCAGATGTCATAAGCCCCAAACGGGTCTCACTAGATTAAAATCAAGGTGTTGGCAGAGCTGTTTTCCTTTTGGAGACTCCAGAAGAGAATTTATTTCCTTGTCTTTTATAGGTGCTAGAGGCTTCCCACACCCACTGGTTTATAGCCACCCTCCATTTCCAAAGTCAGCAACATTGGGTTGAGTCCGTCTCACTCCTAATCACTGTGACTCTGCTTCTATCCGCACATCTCCTTCTCTGGATTTGACCCTCCCGCCAAAAACCACCATGGGTCTTCTAGGAAGGAACCATGCTGTTAGACTGAGCCCACTGGATAGTCCAGGATACTCTCCCCGATCTCAACATTCTTAATCACATTTGCAAAGTCCTTACTGCCATGTAAGGTAACATATTCACAGGTTCCAGGGAATATAAATAAGAGTCACCTGTAGGGGTGTTCTTGGTCATCAGTTGTGAAAGCCTTGGTGCTGACATACTCACTCTTCTCTGTTTCAGCCAATTACATACAACCTCAAAGGGGTTGTGGTTTTTGGTCATCTGTAATGCTTGGTAATTCGTCTCTCAAGCCCAGGCTTCAGAGCAAGTTATAGCTACTGAGTGAGCCTAGCAGACAGCCAGGGACGTGCATTCCAGGGGCCTTTAATTGGTCTTGCCCTGTCGACACTTAACGTTTAGTAATTTTCCAGAATTTGTCATTAGTGTCTTTACTAATGAGCTCTGGGCACCAAGTGGGAAGAAAAAACTTTAGTGAAATTTGGAAAGATTGACTTGTGGTATGAGGATATGCCCAGAAATGTGATAAAGACAAAAGCCCAAAGCTTGAATGAAGTTATGTTTGCAAACTTGGGGCTGCACTCAGACCTCAGGGTGCGTCCTTCACAAGCATCAGAGTCTTCTGTGTGTCTCTTCTTCTCCTCCATTCATGAAGCTCCAGTTTTGAATTAAGGGACTGCAGAGTCACTAATCCCATCATGACCGTATTGACAGTGTTGTGTTGTTCACATGACTGAAGAAGCACGGAAAGTTCTGTGAGCCTACGGTGGCTAGCCACAGGTCTGGTTTCATGTGTAATCTTGGTGCATTTGTTTTATTTCAGGGAAAACTCGATGCCTTATGGGTCCTACTGAGGAAAGGATATGATCGTGTGTCTGTGATGCGTCCACAGCCAGGAGACACGGTAGGACTCATTAATTCATTAATGGTCTCTCTCTCTCTCTCTCTCTCACACACACACACACACACACACACATATTCTTTTTCTCTCTCCATCTTTGTAGAGCTAAAATAACTTTGGATTCTAAAACAGAGCTAGAATAACTCCAGATTTACAAATCCAGCTATTATTTCATGTTGCAACAAATCAGACATCGATTTTCAAAATGTTGGTTATTATCAGATCTTGAGTTTTAATTTGCTTTTCTGAAAAGGATTTTGACAGTAATATGTTGGGTTTAACTTCCTAGAATTTGAGCTTCTCAATGTATAGGCACAGTGAGAGAATAAAGCAGGACTGGCCCCTACTTGGGGCAGTTTCAGGAGGGAGCTCTGCTGGCCACTGGCCACACAAGCCAGTGGTGCACCACAGGGTACCAGCACTGCAAGGATGGGGTGAGGGCAAGGAAGGGGCCACAGAAAACGCCTACCATCTTCCCAGTAGGTGTTGGGCCCGGCTAGCCCAGGACCACAGAGGGATCCTTCACCCCAGGTGAGGATTTGTCTTGGCATTGTCAAGGCTAAGCTTGGAATATCTCTAGTCAAGAGCAGTCTTGAAAGATAGAGCCAGCGGAGACCTTAGAAACCATCCAGCCCATGGCTTCATTTTGTAAATGAAGAAAGAAAAACAAACAAAAACAAAAATCACCTAATTGCATTCTCCGAAAAACAAGAGAAGTTGAATAGCTTGTTCTGTTTCAAATAGTAAATAACAAGTAACTTACACTGGAAACAACCTCAGTTCTGCCGAAACAACACTATCACTATTTCTTCATGTAAGAGCTAGTCTCTCTCCCTCAAGTTTTACAGATCAAAACTCGGGACCAAGTTTTCCCTCAACTACCAGCAACCTGCATCTTCCATCCACTTCTTTGGGAATCAGGCACATTAATCCAAAAGCAAAACAAAAGTATCTCATTTAGAACTCCTTTCGAATCAAGCAGACTTGGGTTTGAACCGCCTTTCCTTCCTGGCTGGAAAGCTCCAGGCAAATCACCTGACCTCTCTGAACTTCATCCTTATAAAGTAGATGGCACGGACTTCTTCCTACTGTGGCTGGTTGGAGAAGGTGATGTTTGTAAAGCATTTGGCCCACTGTTTGAACACATGGAAATGCTCAGTCAGGATGGGCACGGTGGCTCATACCTGTAATCC
Organism: Hylobates moloch; assembly: GCF_009828535.3. NCBI lineage: Eukaryota > Metazoa > Chordata > Mammalia > Primates > Hylobatidae > Hylobates > Hylobates moloch. The sequence continues at coordinate 55,363,342 of NW_026652290.1, read as the reverse complement.
CAGCACTTTGGGAGGCAAAGGCAGGTATATCACTTGAGGTCAGGAGTTCAAGACCAGCCTGGCCAATATGGTTAAACCCCATCTCTACTAAAAATACAAAAATTAGCTAAGTATGGTGGCACATGCCTGTAATCCCAGCTATTCAGGAGACTGAAGCAGAGGTGGATGTTGCATTAAGCCCAAATCGTACCACTGCACTCCAACCTGGCAAAAAATGTGAGACTCTGTCTCAAAATAAAAAATGTTTTGTTAAAAAAAACTTCAAGCCATGTTGCAGTTGGCGTGTATGGTCTCCTGACTGTCCAGCATGACACAGCTAACACTAGAGAACACTAGAGCAGAGCCCGATAGGCAGGCCCTGCTACCCCCGCCCCTTGCACCTGGTGACAGTGGGTGGTTTGTAGCTGAGGAGATTTGGTCTAAAGTTTCACAGTTTATGTGAGCCACTACCCAATTAGCTGCTCCTGTTGTGACTAGGACGGCAGGCAAGTAAAAACGTGAAACCAGCTCATATAAATGCTGGGTTGACTTGGCCCTCATCGCATGTGGAATTTGAGCTTTTGTCTGTGACAGTCAACAAGACCAAATTTCTATATGAAATTTTAAATACAAACTCTACAGTTAGGAGAAACAAGCATAGGCCATAAAGTTAGTACTCTGGGAGGTGTTTGGTCTTATAAAGTATACATTTGCTTTCTATGGGAAATGAAGAAATTTTTTTAGCATGCGTGAGACTCCTCTGACAGATTGAGAAAAAAATAATAATAAGATCCCTAAACTAAGGTTCAGTAGTACTATTTTTTTGTGACAAGATGCCGATACAGTGTAGGACCCCATTTTTTTTTTCAGAGCAATTGAAAAACATCTCCACTAAAATATGTTAACATTCCATTTTCCACTGACCAGTTTGGCAGAAACCAATTCATAAACTGGGTCAACCTAAGAAGTGGGAGGGTTATAGGAAAGAGGCTGGATAGAAAGAAATGTGATTATTTATAAGACAGAAGAATCAATGCTGTTTGGGAGCAAAAGGCTGGTTATATAAATCCAAGAACAATGGAATGAAAATAAATGGAACTTCCTCTAATGAATCACACTTAAATTGAATCTCTTATTTACCAATTCTGAATGAAAGTTTGTATTAACAGCTGAAGATGTTCCATATGTTTTTGAGAGACATAATACACCTTGAACTTTTATTCTCCAGCCATGCAAAATAATAGATGTGAGATATAAGAAGCTTAAGAATTTGGATACATTTGAACATACTCTCAACACTGTTACAAATTATGATTATCCAGTTTATTTTTAAGTGCCCTTTCTTTATGGAAGTCTTGCTAAAATAAGATACATGAGAGAAATTGATACAGAAAATTGTGTCCTTGTTGCCATGGCAACAGCCACACAATGTACACATGGAGTTACACAAGAAAGGTCACAGATGAAGTAAGAACCAGAATTCAGAGCTGCCTATGGCTACTCAGGAAAGAATTCCAGGGGAGGCGGTGGGGGGGGCAATATTGTAGCTTTGTCTACATGCTTCTTCTGTTTTGTTTTGCATAATCTTAGGAGACTCACTGGAGAGGCCTGCCTTGCTTGCATGGTGGTGAGTCTGTAAGAATTCTTTAGCACTGATTTATGGAGCTGACCACATTTTCCATAAACTCAAAATGACTCCATCCAGGCATGTGCTCATGAACAAGAGTCACAGGTTCTGATTTTTTTCTTTAAAACAAAACAAAAACAAAAATCACCTAATTGCATTCTCGGTTACATTCTAAGTTGCTTCAAACACATGTTGACCTCACAGAAACCTGGCAAATTTTCCTCTTCAGTTCCTGTCTCCTTCATCCTCCCCTCAGCTACTCCACCCCAGCCCTCCAGATGCAGACACAAGCCCACCAACAGAGCCTCTGAGGCTGCTGAAAGGCCTCCAGCTCAGCACAGAGCAGGGCCTCAGGGAGCCAGAGCCTAGAGCCACCGCCCTTCCCTGGGATTGGCACCCACCTCCTCAGAGCCATCCAAGCCCCAGGTCAGGGGTGGCAGCAGGGAACACGAATGTTTTCCATCTGCCATCACCCATCTCCCTCTTTTTGCCTGCGGTGGGCTCATGGTCCCATTGTTACTTGGAGCCCACCAGGAAATGCTTGGGCCAACATAAAAGAGAAAGTGCCAAAGGAAACCACCTAAATAGCAAACCAGTAGCACATCTGATTCTAAGACTGTTAAAGTTTACTAAGCACATGGTGTCCCCTGCTCCCAGTATGTAGCCACCACAGTGCTCCTTGTAAAACCAAACCTCAATACACCATGCCTCTACTTCAGACTTGCAAAAACTGTGGGAAAAACCAGAATCCTTAGCTTGATTTAGAAAGGCATGCCTTTCCATTTCATACGCTGCTTACCCCAGATTTCTTCATCACCTCCAAATAGGTTCTGAGCACATGGAATTAATTGCTGGCCATGCCCTGAACATGCCAGGACATTTTGTGTCTCTGTACCTTTGCTAGGTTTCTCTGCTTGGAATGCCTTTCCCATCCTCTCTACCGAGTGAACCTAGCTTGGTAATATTGTTCATTGTTCCCACAGTTTCCTGTAAATACAAAAAGTTGCTGGCCAGACTCATGCTTGAAAGGGGGCATTGCCCAAGCAGAACACATTTGACAGAGCCTAGGTGAGAAGGTTTGGAAGTCAGAACCTTTGTCCCAGGATGGTCCAGGATTGTCCCCAAGGCTTCCTACACAGCTTGGCCACTCTTTGAGTTCAGAAAATTTGCTAATCTTTCAAGGGCAAATGGTTGAAGGACTTCAGAATGTCCTGAGAAAGAACACTTCAAGGGGTCATGAGAGCTTTTTAACTTACTTGGTCCATGATGATATGGTGTGTCATTCCGCTTTGCAAGCTGTTTCTTATCACGTCACCACTGTCAAGGAATAATCTTTATATGTCACTACATATCCTTGAATAATATCATTTTAAGACCATGTCATATTCCATTGCATTATCTTCCCTTTTTGGAGATTGATTTTCAAGTATCTATTATTATAAATGAAGCTGCAGTCAGTATCCTTATTGCCAAATCATTGTGCACATTCACAAATGTTTCCTTAGAATAAAAGTCCAACTTTCTACTGGATCAAATAGTGTGCAAATTGTTAAAGCTTTGATACAAATGGCCAAATTGCCCTTCAAAAGATTGTACAAATTAACCCTCACATTAGCCCCTATGAAACCGCCATCTCCCCAGGTGCTCCTCAATATTATTAACGTACCTATTTGATTGATAGGTGCTAATTTGTATTTTTTATTATTACTGAGGTAGAACGATTTTTTTAATGTTTATTTTCTCCTTTGTCAGTTGGTTTGACTTGGCTCATTTTTCCACCGGATATTTTAGTGTTGGTTTCCTGTGATCATTTTCTTAACCCATCTTCATTCATATATTAATCAAACGTTTTGAAAGCCTACTATGTATCAGATCCTGTGCTAGCATTAAGTATGTGGTACTTATTAATCCTTATGACATTTAAAGTCTAACCATGTAATATATGTCCAAAGTTTTTTCTAGTTTGCCATTTACTTTTTAACTTTTTAGAAATATATTGAAGTTTTCTACAATTTTACAGTCAAATCTATAAATATTTATGATTCCTGCCTTTTGTTTCAAATTTAGAGAAGCCGCCCCTACTTCAAGAGAACATACATTTTCACAGAAATTTTCTTCTACACTTCTACCCCTTCGGTCTGTTTTTGATGGTAATGCAAATTGTCACCTTTTCTGTATCTTCCTGAGTATTTTAGTGTAGATTTGGGAAAGCCTCCTTTGGAAGCTATGGGCCGTATGTTATATTAAACGAGAAGTCCTAGAAAATTATCTTAAATGCCTCGAAGTGGATGTATTAATAGAAAGTGACTTGGATTTACTCTGGGCCATCCCATTGAACAGAGCTAGCACCACAGGTAGAAACAACAGTGAAACAAATTTCATCAGGAAGAATTGAAGGATGCAAGTTTCAACAACACAATGGGCTGCCCCAGAGACTAAAGTTCCAGGTAACTAATGTACCAAACACGGATAAGACAAATTAACCACTAGGCCAGGACATAGGGGATTCCTGTGGCAGATCAATGGTTCTCAAACTTGAGCATCAGAATCACCTAGAAGGTTTGTTAAAGCACAGCTTGCTGAACCCATGCTCGGAGTTTCTGATTCAGAAGTTCTGGGGTGAGCCTGGGAATTAGCATTTCTAACAAACTCCCAGGTGACGCTGATGCTGCTGGTCTGGGGATTACACTTTGAAAACCAGCAAGATAAGGAACTAAACAAACTTCAGAGTACCTCTCACCCTGAGAGTTTGGGGTCCTAAGCAATATTTCTATACTGATTTGACCACCAAGCCACCCCTTTTCTATATTTCTCCATAGAGCACCTATTGACACAACTGGGGAATAACTAGCCTACCTTAAATCTAAATATTAAGCCTCAGTGAGTTATAAAGAAATCCTTCCCATCTTCACATATTCTGTTCCTAGATTACTAATTTCAAACACAGAAACGTAAGGGAATTCAGAGCGTGGACTCCAGTGGTTTTCAACCTGTTTGCACATTGTTATCACCTAGAGAACTTTAAAGGTCCCACCCTAAAGGTTCTGTTTCATTGTTCTGGGATGAGGTCTGGGCACTTATAGAATCGCCTGGGAATCACAAAGTCTCCCCAGGTGATTCTAATGGGCATCTAAGGTTGAGAAGCAGTGAGGTGGTCCAATTCCCTCTTTTTCACTCAGGGCAGCATCTTCTCTTTCCTTTTTGAAACAATTTAAAGGCAACTCTCCACATTCCTTCAGAAACCCTAAGAGTAAGATAAGCTGATCACACTCTTCATGTGCTTTTAACAGTCCGTTTCCTATCAGGAAGATGGTTAACCTAGACTGAGGCTGCCATATCATTGCTACTGCTTGAGTAAAGAAGATGGAAAAGAGAAAATAGAGCTCAGCCTCATATGTCTTTTCTGGATGGAATTCAATCATCTACCGACCAGCCTGAGCCCTCCCCAGTCACTTTTACTCCAAATCGAACTCCACCCCACTTCACGTGCTCCCAGAGAACCCACTGGGTTTGGATGTCATCTGTTTTCAGATCTGGCATCGGGAGGCTGGTACATTCCATTACTATCTGCAAGAACAAAATACTAAAGCTCACTCAGGGCTTGTTTTGCAAGCCTGGATCTCCTTGCAACCAGAAGAGACCCAGGGAAACACACACGTAAATGTACATAAACAATGTTTGAAACTCATCTGAAGTAAAGCCTCAAAGGTTGTGAAATCCTCCCCAGCTGTTTCCAATAAGGGCGTGAGGCCAGTCTCATGGGCACCACGTCTCCCTACTGTCGCAGAGGCGAGAATAGCCTAGGCAGGTTATCCCCCAGGAGAGAGGTCATCCTCCGCCCGGTCCTTCCAAAGCAGATAAGCCTCCTGTAGCAGGCCTCAGAGAAAGTGTCTGCACTCTTGCATTCTCTCTCCTCTCTTCCCTCTCCTTCACATTTCCTGCGTTCCCTCTTTCTTCTAACCCCTTTCCTTTTTTTTCTTTTCCCTGTTCACTGCCAATTTCTAAGGCCTGCCGTGGCTGCTTTCCCTCAACAAAAACCAATTGCACTCCCACTAAGAATCCATTTCTGGGCTGGTCACTAGGGATATCCATCAGCAGAGGACTAAACTCTGGCTTCCAGGAGTTCCTGTATGTATGTATGTATGTATGGTGTGCAAGAGAAGAGAGTGTCATGCACTGTATGAACTGCAAATGCTTACAGAAGTATAAACCCACTCACAATAACTTGGGGTAATGATGATCTCCATTTTAAAGAACAGAAATTGAGGCTCAGGGAAAATTACTAACTTTTCCAAGGACACACAGCTGGTAAGGAGGTCTGGGGCTTGAATTTAGGACTTTCAGACTTGGAAGTCAACACTAGGGAGTCCTGAACTCCTTCATGCATTCAACAGATACTTGTTAGACGTCTTCTAAGAGCCAATGAGCACTGTATTAGTGCTTGGTATTCAAGGTGAATGAATGAGCCCTGTCCCTGCCCTCAAGGAACAGGGACAAGCAGGAAGCTCCCAAACACTGCCTGGTGTGAAAGGCTCTGTGATGGAGCTGAGCACGTGAGGTGTGGGAGCTATACCCAGGAAGGGCATCTCACCAGCCTTGGAGTCCAAATGCCTTCTTGAATGGACATTTAAGCTGAGACAAGAAGGGGGAATGGAGTTGGGGAGCACAGAATATTCTAGTGACAGGGAAGCTTGCATACAGATCTGCATTTGAGACTGTGGCTCCTTCAGGGAGACACAAGGAGCAGGGTACAGAGGAGGAAAGAGTGGGAGGCACTGAGAGGAGGGACTGTGGTGAAGAGGAACCTGGGTTGCCAGCCTGATGAGGCTGGACTCCACCCTGAGGACAGTGGAGACTTACTGCAAGCATTTTAAGCAGAGGTGCAATCGGATGTGCATTTTCGAAAGGTCACACTGGCTGCAGTGTGGACATAGCGTCAGTGAGAGAGGCTGGCACCCTGAGGTGCAGAGTGGTGGGCAAAGAAGACAGCTTGGATTCACACGATGTTGAGCAAATAATCACAGATTTGGTAACTGTCTGGGTGTGGAGGATGAGAGAGTGGAAGGTGTGAAGGAGGACCTCCAGGATTTGGCCCAAGCAACATTGCTGACTGTGCTGCCTGCTATTCACCAGGATGAGGAGAGCTTTGGGAGGGAAGATGAGGACGTCGCTTTTTAACTTGTGGAGTTCGCAGTGCCTGTGGGACATCTAAGCAAAAAGGACCTGCAGCAGGTCAGGACCGGGGGAAGCATGAAGGCATCTAGGGCAGGAACTCTCTGGGTTGCTCACTGTCAGGGTTGTGTGAAAGCAGGGACCTGCGAGTACGTGCCTCCTTAAATTTTGTGCCCTAGACACCTCGTGTGCCTCACCCTAGTCAGGGGGCAGTTTTGCTCCAGTGAGAGTTTTGGCTGCAGGCAAAGATCTGAGAGTCATTGGCCATGGCAGTTGAGACCCATGTGAATAGAGGGGAAACCAGGGAGAGGGGTAGAGAGAAGAAGTTAAGCACTGAACCCAGAGGGTCACATCCTTTAAGTCAGGGTGGAGAAAAGAAATAGAGCAAGAAGACGACTAAGAAGGACCAGCCAAGAGAAAGAGAAGTTGCAAGAGGAAAGTCTGGGGTCATGGAAGCCAAGGGAAGATAATACATTATGGAGGAGTGTGGAGTGTCAAATGATGGGAAATTAAGATGCAAACTGAGAGCGATCATCTAATAAGATTAGCAGTAAGGAGGTTATGGTGCCCTTAGTGACCTGAGCTCTGTGGGATGATGGGGATGGGAGCAAAGCTTAACAAACAATGGGAGGGAGAGCCAAGGCAGTAGCTGGAGGAAATCTAGAGTTGGAAAGAGTTATTTGTCTTAGTAAGACATGAGCATGATGAAGAGCATATGGCAGAGATCCAGTAGAGGAAGGGGTTGAAGACAAGAACTCACTGTTAGACTGCAGGAACTCTTAGGAGAAAGGGTTGGAGGGCTTAGGAGGAAGTGCCAGTCCGCCTTAGTGACATGGGTTATAGAGCCCAGGTATGAGTGAGAGGGCAGGAAGTGAGGACATCCCTGTGGGAAGTGATGGGCTCTGTTCTCCCTGTGATGTGGCTGGAGGAGTGGAGCAGCTGGAACTGGAGCTCCTGGAAACAGCCACACCTTGGGAACCCCATTGCTCCTGTGCTGGCAGCACTTCTCCACATTCCAGAGTGAATGTCTCAGGATTAAATAAAATGATAGATATAAATAATTTGAAAAGATGGGAGTTTATTTTCTTCCCTTCCTTCCCCCTGAAAACTGCCATTGATTTCAGAGAATTTTAGTTACCTCTTAACCTGTAGGAAAAACTTTTTCTCAGAATTATTTTATGTTCAAACCAGCAATGACCAAAAGAACCAAGTTATCTACATATTGAAGTCTTACACGAAAGTCGTTTTTCTTGCACAATAAACAATTAAGTTTACGTTAGCTCTTTACGTTGAGTAAATGGACATCTTCAGAATTCCTATCTGACACCAGGTGTAAGGTCCCAACAGATCTGGAGGGAAAGTCTCCTGACCTTTTATAAATTTTTGTAAGAAACGGATCATTTTAAGAAAAAGGAAGAAAAAAGAGCAAATTATAGGAAATGTTCCTAGAGGGTGTGATTTATTCTGGCACAGCCGTCTTCCCTGGATGTTTGAATTCTCTGTAGTATTCATTCAGTTCTCACCCTTGGAAGCCTCTCCTTTGCTGTCTCATTGGAGGGGGACATGAGTACTTAGAATTTTTGGCTGAGTTAGCTGAATTTAAGGAATAAAAAGTTCAAAACACTCTCTGTCCACAGCAAAAACCAACTGTACCCAAAACCTGCAAAGTTAACTTTCTTCAGAGATGTTAAACCCAAAGTTGATGCTGCAAAATATACCATCTTGGGATTTTTTTTGTGCCAACTTCCTTCTCCCATGGTAGGAAGTGTCTCTGAGTAAATACGTATGAAAGCAATTGCTGTGGTTGAGCTATCTCCCTCTCCCTCTCTCCTTCCCCCTCCCTCTCCCCCTCTTCCAGTCCTCACAATCTGATCCCCCTTTTTCCACAAGCATTACACAATCACATTCACACACATTCCTCCTCCTCCTTATTATCACCATCATCATCATCATCATCATTTTGTAGCTTCTTTCAATTTCAACTTGTAGGACTTTCAACTTCAGATTGTCTCATCTCCCAAACAGCTGCAACAACAGAAGGTCAAGTCCTGGAATCAGGTTGCAAATAGCAAACAGAGGAGACGTAAATGCTAAGGCTGAACCAGACAGGGATGGGAATAAAGCAACCCTGTTCAAATTCTCTGACCTCAGTTTTTCCTTTCCAAACAAAATCAGGTTGAGGGAAGTAGGGCTTAGCTCTAGGGTCAGAATTTTACCCAAGTGTATAATATTTTAGGAGGTTGGCTACTTTGTCTAAGCATGATGATCATGTCTAGCCACTTGGCTTCTGCGGGCCTGCTCCTCCAGCTGATGGCACCAGAAAAGATCATCTCGAGGGACATTCAGCATCTCTGTGATGGGCCTCAATTAAGAATCATCAGAATCCATGCTGGTGGGAAGTTCTGTTCTGGCCAGAAAGTATTGGGTTAGATTATAGATGGCAAAATCTGACCTAGGAGATAGGCTTTTGAACAGTGTGGGGAAGAGCCAGCCTGCTATAAAACATCCACACACACCCATCTTCGTTCAGCATCTCCATGACCACCCCAACTCAACCTGACCCTCAGTCTTGGAGTTGAACTGGCAGTTCCTCATAATCCCAGACCCTTCATTTTAGAGGCACCAAAGCTGAGGTCTGGAAAGGTGGTCTGGAGAGATTCTCGAGCCCTCCCAGGTCCATTATCTCATCTGTTCCCCATCACCTCCTTACTTTATCCTCTTTTTAATATAGGAAAGATGAGGCTCAGATAAGATCTCTGCTCTTTTCAAGGTCACAAAGAGTGTTGGTGGAAGCGGCAAGACTGGAAACCCACCAGCTCGACACTGCCTGGCTCTCCTTGAGTCCTCACCCCAGGCCACAAGAGGAGGATAAACATCCAGACTCAGCCTTATCTCTTGAGGAGAAGGCAGAGTTATTCCTTGCCACCCAACCTCTTCCCTTCCTGTCCTCCTACCTCTTCCCACCTCCCAGTGCCTTTCCATTTTTATATCCTGCCCAAGATGACATACCCACTGATGTCCTCCCACACAGGCCTGCTCTCCTGCACAGGATGCTGTGCTCCCATATCACCTCATGCTCTCCCTGATTCCACCTCTCACTGCCTCCCACTTTACCACCAACGCTGTGTCTAGAACAGAAACTCCATTCATCCAGTTAATACAACTTGAGCTCCCACTCTCCAGCAGGCACCAAGCTAGGTAGTGGGGATTTAGCATGAACAAGGCGAGATCCCTGCCTTTGTGGAGTGTACACTGGAGTGGTCAGAAAAGATCACTAAATTACAGCTCCACATGGTAGATGGTATGAAGGGGAGTTTGGAGTTCTCTGGGAGCATAGAGCCAGAAGATTTAACCCAGGCTGGGGCATCAGGGCATACTTCCAAAGAGAAGAGACTATTTGGCTGAGATCTGAAGGACAAACTCTCCCAGTGCAAGGAGAGAAGGGCCTTCTAGTTGGAGGAACAGCATGTGTAAAAGGCCAGAAGGGAGAAGAACTGAGAGAGGACACACAGAACTGCAACCAGGGAGGGTAGGGAGTGCAGCAGCCCCCACCTGCAAGCTCCACCTTCTCCAGTCTTTATCCACCCAAATCTTTCAGGCACTCAGCACTCAGCCAAAGCCCAAGACCTTCTCCCGGTCAAAGCTCATTGTCTGGCCCTTCCTTCCTCCTCCGCTTACAGCCACAAAGTTTAGCACCAAGTTAATTTTAACCAATACTGACTTTTCACTCCCTGAATAAGTTGTAAGCAATTTGAGGGAAGGAACCATGGCTTTTTTTTTTTCTTAACTTTCCCTCACAGCACTGAGGACCTAGCTCAATTTGTTTCCTTGTCTCAGGGAGTATGGTTTTTTTCTGCAACCTCCAGGCCACAGCTGTTTGCAAACTTTTATGATGTGTCTTCATAGGAAACTGCATTTGAGTCACAGGCAAAGAGACATCTGAATGAATCCTCTGTCTCTTAATAAAGAGAGAGAATTCACAAGGTCTTCTAGGGACATGTCCAGATAAAATGAGGCTGATTAAAACACTAAACTTTTATTATAATTGCTATTCATACTTTTGTCATTGCCATTTATTAATAACTTTCTTTAAGTTTGTTTGAAAATAGAAAATTCATTTTTTAAAAACTCTCCAAGGCTTTACCAGTCTCACTTTACAAATTTGTTCCTATAACATTTAATATTAGTGATTTTCCATTTTTTTCTTTTTGGCTAATATCATTGAGAGCAATGTCACGTTGAGAATCCACAGTGATGACAGAGCTAGTTGTGAGGGTGCTCATTCCATTCCTCTAGCATTCAGCACCTCTGTCCATTTCTGTGTTTGCCCCCAGCGTCTGAATTTGGTTGCTTCACTGAATGGTGTGGCCCCCCCAGCTGGCACCCAGGCACTGACTGGCCTCAGTTACTGCAACACCTATGTTTCAAGGACTCTGCGGCCCTGACTTAAGTACAAGCTTTAAATGGGAATAAATCTTATATAAGCCTTTCCATTTACTTTCCTGCTTATTAAAGGTGAATTGTAATGGAAAACCGTAAATGTCACAGAGTCTGGAAAATTGAAATAATAATGGGCAGCATTCTCCTTCGTGGTATAACTAGTAAAAGTGGGCCTAATGGAAAGTCCACTGTGGAATCATCTGTGTTTCTATGCAAGAAAATTATTTTCCTTCTTTCTCTAACAACGGAAGTAGTTCTGACCAACAAGGTTGGCTGTCTTAGGCATCGTGGTGGAGAGCAATGGAAAGATGAGTGTGTAGTGGGAGCAAGCTTAGCAGAGTCCCTGAAGCCATTGCTTTAGTGTCCCACCACATCTGTAGGCCTAGGGGATGCCAGGCAGTCCTCCAGAGACAGCCAAGGAAGCTACAGAGCTGAGGCCACCCTCTGTGCTTGTAAACAATAAGCACACCCCCCAAAATCAGGAATAAGCCCATGAGAACTGCCCATATCCCATGGTCCCACAGCACCTCATCAGCTGCACTAGTGTGTTCTGCAGTAGATCCACTGCTGATGGGCCTCAAGTTGCAAATATATTTAGTAATGGATCAAAATAGAATCTTTTAGCAAAAACTGGACCTTACAAGCAATTTGTATCAAGTCAGAAACCCATACATCTGTGTCCCACAGCAGGCCACTCTTAAGCAACATGAAGGCTTCTAAAAAGGTTACCTTGCCCATATGAAAATGCCAATTTTATCCAGCAACATTGCTGTGCTTTCAAATTTCTGTAGACGCCAATGCTGTAATGAATGTTCTGACCCTCAGGGTGTCATCCACAGCCAGGCTTTGTGCCTGTCTTTTGCAAAACTTATCCAATTTCTGTCCAAAAAAAAGTCCAAGACTAGGTTGATAATAGATTTATGTGTCAAAGGAGAACACATAGACTTTGGATAACTTTACTCCAAAAGGATTCTCTTGCTCTCTCAATCCCATTCTGTTAATAACATGTTTAGTTCTATTTCCAAGTTTGATTTTTTTATGGCAACAGTTTGAATACTGAAATTCTTTAGCTTTGTAAACCATGGCACAAACTGTTCCCCCATGAAAAAACACAGCTTTCCATAAGCCTTCCCCAGAAACACCAACACTGGCGGGGGGGATGTGATTTGATTTTTTGTGAGTAATCTTCCTAGCACTTCCCGAAGAGAGAGAGAAAAAGAGAGATGCAGTTTCACATACAGTTTTACATGTAGTAAAGCATCTGTGGAGATCAGAGGATAAAAGTATTTCCATGACAGGAACTTAAAATTTTAAGAGAATTTTCTTTTAAGCTCTTCACTGGCCAGTGGAAGAGTTGACCGTGGCTTTTTCCTTCATGTGTAGAAACAACACTAGGTAACTTGGTAGTGAAGCAGGATTTTTCTCAGCCAGTTTGCCAACTGGGACCTCCACTGGCAACACCACCTACACCCCACCCTGTGTTATAGCTTGTACCCACATTCAGCGGTTCCCAAGCTCTTGTCCCACATCCAAGAAGAATGAAGATATGCTGACAATTTGAAGGTGGAGAAGAAGTTTATTGAGCGACGGAACAGGTCTTAGTGGAGACATAGTCAGGTGGTTTCTGTCTCCTCCGGTGTGGCTGAGTCTGGGGCTTTTTATGAACTCAGAATGGGAAGTGCATGCTGATTGGTTTGTGAGTATGCAAAAATGGTTAAAGCAAAGACATTCAAAGGTAAGCACAACAGTGTAGAAAACCAATTAGGAAAGGGTAGGTATATGTAAAATAGGTAAAGGGTGGGATCAATCAGAGGAAATTGTGCCAAAAAGGAAGAGGGGTTCTCAATCCGGTCTGTGGATTTGACTTGTAGCTTGGCTTTCAGGCTTTAAATTCTTTTCGACTTGAAGGTGGGGTTTTGCTGGGGACCCACCCCTATTTGCCTAGGCATTTGTCTGCCCCCTGCTGCTGTCAGTGAGATTACAAATGGACTCACATTTTTAAAAATTGTGGCCTCCCTTCTTACCCCCACAAGTAGCAAAAGATGTTTTTAGATCCTGAACATCTCAAAAGCAAAATCTAGAGCTGACTATCCAAAAAGGCAGCCACTAGTCACATGTGGCTATTGTGCACCTGAATGTGGCTAGTGAGAAATGACATGTGCTATAAATGCAAAATACACTCTGGATTTTCAGGGAAGTAATATGAAAAAAAGACTAGGAAATATTTCTTTAGTGATTTTTATATTAATTATCAGTTGAAATAACATTCTACATATATTGGGTTAAATAAGATACATTGGTAAAATTAATTTCACCTGTCTCTTTTTATGTTTTATAAATGTGGTTACTAGAAAACTTAAAAGGCCCACGTGGTTCATGTTATGTGTCTGTTGGACACGCTGGTCCAGAGGACTAGTCTGAAAGATGCTTATGAGAAGAGGGAATGACACGATTTCCATACAGGCCCTGAGTTCTTCAACTATTTTGATTTTTATTCACAGTAAGAATTTCAGAAATTATGGATCTCTGCCCTTTCTGGTTTTCTATTAGGTCAGCTGTGACTTTGCCTTTCTGGGCCAATTCCTATCCCAAACTTCTTATTTTTAGGCAGAAGTCTTGCATGCTCTAAGCCAGCATGTTAGGTGTTTGGGGTGTTTTCTTTCGAGATGGCATCCCATTCTGTTAACCCAGGCTGGACTGCAGTGGCACTATCACAGCTCACTGCAGCCCCAACCTCTCAGGCTCCAGTGATCCTCCTGCCTCAGCCTCCCAAGTAGCTGAGATTCCAGGTGCCTGCCACTATGTTGAGTGTTTTATTAAAGCAAACAAGCATTCAAGGTCTCTCTACTGCTTCTTCCCTGCAACATTATCACAGAGAAGAAAGAACTTGCATCCTTTAAAACCTTGTTCTAAGTATCTGTACATTTATTAGATTATCTGTTCTACTTTATCTTTGAAAAATTCCTGAGAAGCAAATATTATCCTCACTTTACTAAAAGGAACCTGAGTTGACTAGAGCAATAATGATGGTTCATGTTTGACGAGAGCCATATAATTTACAATTATTTTCTAATATATTTATTCTGACCCTGTGACATAGTTGTTCCCATTCCTGTTTTACATACTGGGAAATTATCTTTACAGAGGGCTCAAGTGCCTGTGCCCCTCAGCTGATAAACGGAGGAACTAGCATTTATTCTTTCAACACATATTTGTTGTGCTAAACACTGGTAAACAAGGATATGGTCCTTTCACGGAGTTTGTATCCTAGGATTCACAGCACCCAAGTGTTAAGTGCTCTACTAAGAATCAAAACAGTGTGATGAGTGGAAAGACAATGGATATCTAGCCTGCATGGTGGGAAAAGCCATCTCTAAAGAGGCGACATTGAAGATGAGATCTGAATGACAAGAGGGAGCTGCTATGTTAAGATCAGGGGACAGCAGCAGGCACAAGGCCTGCAAGGCTGGAAAGAGCTTGGCATGTTGGAGGAACTCAGAGGCCAGCGGTGATGGGTGGGCAGTAAGGTCAGAGACGGCAGGGGAGATGGCCATGCAGACAGGCTTGTAACCTGAGGAAAGACATTTGGATTTTACTCCGGATGTAACATGGAGGGGAGGGCTTAGCAGGGGGGAGACAAGTGCCCTAGCGTCCTCCACACTTGAATACTGCCTGCCTCTAATTAACATTCTACAAAGATGACCAGGGATGAAGTGGGAAGAATCAGTTATACAGAGGCCAGAGTGAAGCCAGGAGATCAGTGACAAGGTTGGAGTCCCGGATGAGAGGCAATGGTGGTAGATGAGTGTGGACCCAGTGGAAATGGTGAGAAGTGGATGGAGTCTGAAGGTTTTTGGAGATAACGCCAATGAGACTGGCTGATGGATGGCTTATCCCTCTTTACACCTGACTGTCCCTCCAGCTCTCTTCACTCCTGCAGTGTCCATCCAAAAACACTCTGCCCAGGGAAATCTAATTTCTGTTCACCCCGTAATAATGCCCAGAAGGCAGAATGAAACACTGACAGTCATTATTTATCACCCCCTTGTTTTGCTTTGTTAATTCATTGTCCTACCTAGCTGTTAGCCTCTTAATTGTTCATGTTGGCCTTTAGAAACACATTCAAGGTGAATAAGGAGGCCTTGCTATATTCCAAAATCGCATCAGTGAGAATAACCAAAATGATTTTATTCTTTCACTCTCCTTTTGGCTGGCAGGAAGATGAGCTGTTCACATATTCATATGACACACTACCATTTGAAAACCAAAAAACTAGAAGCATGCAATGTCATATATGCAGTCATCGGCAAATGTACAAAGCACCCTGCAGCATAGCATAGTTACGCATTCCTTAGTAGGGAATGGAGGAGGAAAATTGTACATAAGAACCTGATGTTGGCTGGGTATGGTGGCTCACGCCTGTAATCCCAGCACTTTGGGAGGCCGACAGGGGTGGATCACTTGAGGTCAGGAGTTTGAGACCAGCCTGACCAACATGGCGAAACCCCGTCTCTAACAAAAATACAAAAATCAGCCAGGTATGGTGGCACAGGCCTATAGTCCCAGCTACTTGGCAGGCTGTGGCACAAGAATCACTTGAACATGGGAGATGGAGGTTGCAGTGAGCCGAGATCGTGCCACTGCACTCCAGCCTGGGTGACAGAGTGAGACTCCATCTCAAAAAAAAGAACCAGATGGTTGTCACAAAGTGATAATTTGTTTGCCACTGACGGTAAGATAAAGAAGAGAGAGATCTTGGGTGGAGGTGACAAGCCAGAGGCAAGGACTGGTCTGAAAAGGCTACAGAAAGGAGGTGTTACCTAAGATTTTCCTTAGAGGATACGCTCAGGCTCTGGCTTAACAAGGAGAAACAGGGAGGGTATGAGATCAAAACGGGTTGACAGTCAGCAAAAGTTTACACATGCATGCATATGTATACGCAACTTCTTCTGCAGCCAGTGAAAACATTTTCTTGGCAAATATGCTGAGCTTCATTAATTCCCAAGGGCAATAGATGCTCTCAGTGCTAAGGAATGCAAACCCACCCTTCTTCACTTACCAGCACAACTACTCTCTTCCCCAGAACACAGAGGGGGATCAACCATGGCAGCAGGTGTTGGGCATGTCTGTGTAGACTCCACATGCACCTCTCTCTGACATAAGGGAATTTTTACTCCTACACAGCAAAGAACTACACTCCCTTAAACACCTTCACTGACTCCCACTGCCTGCCCACACAAGGTGTGTTTTGTGGAATAATTATTCTGCAGCTGTTCATAGGTGTCAAATACATTTGGAAATTGTTGCACTTAGTGTTAAAGAGGGCTTTTTCTCTGCAGGACTTCAAAGATGCTTTAATAAGCCGACATGCATTAGGAATCTCCAAAGGGGGAACATATGCAGCATTTCCCAAACTTGTAAATTACTGTTCTGTTTTCATAGAGCATCACTTGGGACTAACGGTCTGTGAAAGGCACTTTGGGAAATGCGGGACTGACTAAGAAGGGTTTCCCCTAGTGCCCTCCACAGTCAGATGCTGCCTGCTTCTCAGGAGTCCTGCACAAGGCAGACTGCCCCCAAGGCGCTGTTTCAGCCTACTCGCCATATGTATTCCCACCTGTGGACCTCTGCTCACACCATCCCCAGCCCAAATTATGCTGTTCCTTCTCTCCTCATTGTAAGTCAACCCACTCCTCTCGTTGTAAGTCAACCCAAGTCCTTTCTTCTCTGGAAAGCTTTGCTCATCCCTACCAGGACTGGAGATGCGTTGTGCCTCAGACCATCTTAATATTGCTTTATGTCAGACTCATTTAGCCTGTGATAGCTGGCTTCTACCTCTGTCTCTAATACCTTGCATATGGTAGAATTAGTAAATTCTTTATTAAAGAAGAAAAATAGGAAGGAGGTAAAAGAGTAGAATCACAAAGAAAGAAGTAGGGGAGGGGAGGAGGAGGATGGGAGGAGTAGAGAAAGAGAGGAGAAAACCAGGGAGGTGACAGTGGGAAAGAGAATTTCACAGGATCTTGGACGTGGTACTTTGATTGAGTGTAGGTAAGAGGCAAAGCCCAGGGAGCTCAGCCTTGAGTACTTAGTGGAAAAGAAGATCCATGAGGTTCTGCATATATGACTATCCAAGGCAGCTCCCAGGAGGTGTTCCTGGCTCCATGCCACACTTAGCTGCAGGGCAGTGCCCATTCATAGGGTGTCAGCTCTAACTAGTGAGTGCAATACCTAAGAGCAGGCACAGACCGTGACCCCTTAACCTAACCTATGCTTTATGATAAAATAGATACATATTTATATTTGTACTATTCAGAAAACAGCATATGTATCCATTTCTTGGGGGTTTTTTGTAAACAACATAATACAATATCCAGTTAGTACTGAGGTGTTTTTGAGACAAGGTCTTGCTCCATCACTCAGGCTGGAGTGCAGTAGAGTGATCACAGCTCACTCTAGCCTTGACCTCTGGGACTCAAGTGATCCTCCTACCTCTGCCTCCCAAGTAGCTGGGATCACAGATGCACACCACCAAGCCTAGCTAACGTTTTTTAAACATGGGGTCTCACTATATTGCCCAGGCCAGAGTGCAGTGGTGAACATAGCTCACTGCAGCCTCAAATTCCTGAGCTCAAGTGACCCTCTCACCTCAGCCTCCTAAGTAGCTAAGACTACATGTGCACATCACCTTTTTTTTTTTTTTTTTTTTTTTTTTTTTGGCAGAGACAGGGTCTCACTATGGTGTCCAGTCTGGTCTCAAACTCCTGGCCTCAAGCAGCCCTCCCGCCTCAGCTTATCAGAATGCTGGTATGACAGACATGAGCCACCACCACACCTGGCTATTACTGTTAAACAAAATTAATAACATACAAAGTACAAATTATATAACCCTAAAGCAATCGCTGTTAAGAGACCTACCACTAAAGCCAGTGCCTTCGTTTTACAGAGGAGGGGCCTAAAAGCCACAGAGCAGATTGAGCTGTGGCTAGAACCTCAAATCTATGGCCTAGTGCACTCACTACATGGACCATCTGAAGCGCTGCTTCTCATGGCTGGGCAGCCTATAATCTCTTTGTCAGCCAGATGGCCAGTTGCCTGAGATGGAGACACAAGAAACAGTCCCACATCTGCTTCCTGCTTTTAACTCACATAAAAATGGCCAGTCGGTTTAACAAACCTATTTTCCTAAAGGGACCAGAGCTTCTTTTTATTTTTTCTGTACGTTTAAAACATGCCAAACAAAATGACACATGTTGTCAACAAGATGCAACAGATATCTTCCCAAAAGCCTCTTCTTTGTAAGCTGTCAGGCCAGTTCTGTTGACGTAGTTACCTTCTGCAAAGACCAGCAGTCTTGCCAGAGCTCCACCCTGGAAAAGCTCATCCTGTGGAAGCACAGCTTGGTGGGGTCGCCAGACTCCTGTCTCTAACACACTGTTAAATGCCTAGATGTATTTCTTTCATGCTTGTGCAGAAATTCCATTTCAGAGTGTCCGGGCAACACCTAAGTCAGTCTCCCACATGTGGGTCATGGAAAGAGCCGGGGCCTGGACGCCAGGAGGCCTGGGTTCCAGTCAACATTCCCTGTGACTTTTACAAGTCGCAAGTGAATGACCATGCCCCCAGTACCAGCAGCCTTGGGACGTATGTGGGGGCACTGAGCATAATGGGCCAGTACGGGGCATGGGAGGGGGTCAGCCCAGCTGCTGTGGTCCCTCTGCCAACCCCCAGGGCAACCCACAGCCAGGCGGTCTCAGCCAGGGCAGGACAGGGGCCAGGGCCAGAACATCGCCTCCACACTGAGTCACAGCCAGCCCTGTAGGAGAAAAAGAGCTGAATGTGGGTGAGAACCTGAACATCCATAAGAGCCTGGTCCAGAAGAGCATTTCTGGGGCCTATGAAGAGGAAGAAGAGAAAATGGTGCTGGAATCCCCAGGTTAAGGAAAACCAACCCATTCCCTGGCCTGCAAGCTGTATCACTTCCTCTGTGACCAGCTCCCAGGTAACTGTTTCTCTCCTTCTGAGCACTGGTACCTGGTTCGTGGGACAAGAAGACAAGTGACATGATCAAAACAAAGCTTTGGTTTGTATTTCCTTCTACTCCTTGTAGATTTTATTCACTGAGAGAGATTTTTCTCCTGCCACCAGATACAGCCATGGCGGGCCCCGTAACTGTTCAGTGTATTCTTAGGCTATAAGCAGGTCCACCTTCAAAAACAAACTCCAAATTCAGTCATAGAAAGTACAATCCGAGAGACTAATCGAAACCTCCAACTTGAACCAGGGTAAACCTTCCTTCCTCCCCCAGCTAGGCTAAACTCCAACCCCACCCTGTGAAAAGGGAGGATGAGGTTGTCTCTCCCCTGTTTCTCCATTTTGCTCTTCTCCTCCTAGTCCCCACCCAAGTCTGTTAGCCAATTTCTTACCCCTCCTAGGTAGGGGCAGGTGAGCAGAGGTAGGAGAAAAAGTAGACCTTCCTTGAACTGGTCCCATTATAAGCTGGCCTGTGCTCTGTGGGCCCAGCCTGTGTTTAACACTGACTCTCTTTTTTCCCCTGGGGTGCTCCTTGGAGCTCTTTTGGGATCTTCCTTCCAGTAGTTTCCTTAACGTGGGCAGATGTTTCTTTATTCCCAGTGTTTGCTTGTGCTGCTTCCATAGCCTCTGGGTCTAGCAGTCACCTCCAGCTTCTTAGTGCTGAAGGCCCTCTGTCCTATTACATAGCCTCTTGGGCAGCATCCAAGATGACTCCACTCTGCACTTCCTCTGCACGACCCACATCTGGTCCACAGGAGAGACTTATAGGACGCATGGATGGGCGAACCCGATTGCAGCCCCTCCATCCTGCTGCACGGGCTGCCTCCACTTTCTCAGACATGAGAACTCCGTATTCGCCATCTTCAGGGAACCCATTCCAAGCTCTCCAAGTAGCCCCATGGGGACAGCCTCACTGCACTGGAGGGGAAGCCCAGGGAAGCCCTGATGAAATCTCTACTGGAAGGGTCTCTGGAGACTCACAGCACAGCAACTCTTCTCTCCAAGAAATCCCTTCATACATCCTTCGCCCTACCCAGGCCCCTTTTATAGCCTTCATCTGGCTGAAGAGTCCAAGCATCATGAAGCCAGTTTACAGATGTTTCCCTATGAGGCAGCTTATTAGAATATCTTACAGCTCAGAGCATAGTCAAAACTTCCATTTTAACATTCATTACATGCTTATCTCAGATTTTAATTATCCACCCATTTAAATATATGCCCCATGGGGCATAGACATCATCTGGTTTATTCACTACTGCATCCCAGCTATGATAGGCACTCAATGAATAATTATTGAATTAACCAATTAATGTTTAAGTAAAGTAGCCTCCCCTCCTCAGCCTGCAAGCCATATGAGAGTGGGAACTGAGATTATTTGTACTCAATATTTGCCCCCAGTAGAGTCTAGTAGAATGCTGGCCCATAGTAGGTACTTTAAAAGTGGCTTTGAAAAAAAATTAATGAACCTGGGCAAACGGCCACATTTCTCTAGGTAAGATTAATGGAGGCTCTACCGACCCAGAGCCTCTCTCTCATTCTTCTTCAAATTCTTCACTTGGCTACGCTGCTTAAAACTCTACTAATCAGATATTCTATCACTTCAGATCTTTTTTAACAACAAAGATATCACCACTGAGAAAATGGAAGCCAGTCACTTACACTTAAGAAGACAATTTGATAGAAGGAATGTACAGGAACACTGTCAGGGGCCTGAAGAGTGCTAGGAGGCACTTACGAGAAAGGAGATGGCAGGCCCAGAGGTGGGAGCTCTTTTAGAGGCTTGCCAGGGAGACCGTGTGTGCCAGGAGGTGAAAACGGAGTGGCAGATAAAACCAGTATTTTTTAGAGTTTGCCTTTAGCAAGCTTCCTTCTACACAATTTTTAAGAACCAGTTAATTTTTAGAGCTAGAAGGAACCTTTGATATCATCAGATTCCATGGCTTCCAAACATTTTTGAGCCAAAAAACTTCTTCTTTCAATGAAATCTTACCAGAAAGCCAATATGCAAAACAGGTAAGCAGAGATAATCTGGTTCTAGATGGGTGGTTTTAGATGGGTTCTAGATGTTTGGGCTGGGAAACCAAATACGCACATACACATACATATCTATTAATACATATATACATGCATGCATATACATACATATACACACATACATACACGTATATACACACATACATATATATATGCATACACATATATACACACATGTACATGCACACACACAATTTTCTCAGAGTAGTCTTCAAACCTCCCCCTCAGAATCCCTAAGTGCTCCTGAAACACAGTTTGTCCAGATACAATGAAAGACCCACAGTCATCTTCACCCATCACCATGTCCTAGAGACTGGGCTCCAGAGGTCAAAAGAAAATGAAAGACACTAGACCCTGCTGCTCCCTCCCCTTGATCAAGGAGCAAGACCTTGTCCCCTCCACTTCCCAAACTCTTCATCTATTCTGTAAATGTTTACCAAATCAAAGAAAGAGCCCTTTCACCGGACCACTGAAGACTTCCCCCATGAGTTTAATACGACCAACAAATATTTACTCAGTTCTTGCTACATTCTTGACCCGTGCTTGGCACTCAAAACAAATGACCATTGTCATTGCGAAGTTAACCAGCACTCTGGGTGCTGCCTGTTCAACCTTCTCTGAGCCATCTCAATTGCAGTTAAATATCCCACATCTTTCCATCTCTCCCCTAAATGTGCTTTGAGACACTGTGTGAACTGACCTGCTGAAATGCAGATAAACTACATCTGTCAGCCCCCATCTATGAATCTAGTGAGACTTGCAAAAAAAATGAGGTTTGGCACAATTCGCTTTCGGCAAACCTTTGCTCCCAGGGATGACCACCGTTTCCTGTCTTTGGAACTTATAAGCCATCTGTTTAATAATCTGTCCTAGCTTCCTGCCAAGGACTGACATGCATCTCACCAGTCAGCAGTTCCCACCAAAAGTGCTTAGGGCCTCAGGGCCTCCCATCCCTGCTGCTGGCCAGTGTCCAGCTCACACAAGTGGCCCCCTCGCCCCTAATGAGGCTTTACTGGAGAGGACGGGCCATTCGCCTATTGCAAGAGCACAGTGTGAATCTGAGAGTTCAATTTTGTGTAATTATTTCTGTATCAACAACATCAACTCAGGGCTCAAGATCACCTAGGTGAGAGTGTAAGAATAGAGACTTTCCAATTAGCAGAGCTAGGTTTGAAACCTAGCCCTACCACTCACTGTGTGGTTTTGACTAATGACCCAATCTGAACTTGTAAAATGAGCCCATGGGAGCTCATGGTTGTGATTACTAAATGCAATATTGTGCATGAAATGCTCAGCACAGTGGCTGGTGCATATCAGCATTGTTATTATTAAAAGAAAATACCCTTATTAATTAACTACTGCAAGTCAGGGGTGGGAATGGGACAAGGAGCAGGCCTGGGTGGAGGGCCTGTGTGTGAGGGGGCTATTTATAGGTACCCAGTTCAATTCTTTTTCTAGGCACTAGGCGGTATATGGAAAAGATCCTCTTCCCTATAGAGCTCGAATTTCATGGAGAAGAAATTATGAGAGAATGTCTGTCTCCTTTCAGTCACCTGGCTTGTGGATTTGCTATCCCCAGGTGAAACCAATGCCCTACTGGACTGGCCCCAGGCTGATTCCTGGAGGAAGCTACTTTTCAGAGGGCACACAGGTTATCTCATGTCTTCTAACCCCCAGAGATCTCAGGACAAGGGATTCCTATCATCTCCTTGAGCAACTGTTAAGGAGGCAGAGAAGAGCCAGGTGGAAGGTCCTCAAATGAACAAGGTCAACCAAGCGTCAAAGGTTCTAACAGTTCATTCTCCTGGCCCTCGTGTGAAAACTGCAGAAAAGTCACCCCATGCCTTTGTAAATTAAAATTAAGCTGGCAAGATTCAGCTGTAGTGGGCTTTAGATGGTCTGAGTCACTTTCTGAAGCCAATTTCTTTTAAAAGCCCTCAAGCTGAAGGCAATAGTACTAAATGACAGCTGTGAATTTTAAGTTTCATTTTCAGTTCTGGAAAAAACGTGGGGGATGGGTATCCCTTTATATTTTTATACTGAGGATAAGTCAGTAGGGAGATTTTATTGTGTCGTCAGTATAAAAGTAATCAACTCAGTGTGCCATAGCCAGGAATTCAAACTGCTTGGAAAATGCAGGGGTAGTTAGCCCTTTTCACTGGAAAATACACTGGACAGTGATGTGGGTAGGTTAAGAGCAGAGAGCTGCTGGGAAGATCCACAGAAAGGGCAAGGTTGTCTGCTACCTTCCTTCTTCCTAAAGCACTTATGCCATCTAGGTGAACCTGGGCTGTTCTAGGAGGGGTAGTACTTCCTGCTTTAACACTGACCAACTTGAAAATCACACTGGGAACAAAACCATGACAGCCAGGAACGCAGCACCAGAAGGTGAAACCCAGCCCAGAGTATGTAGCTGCTGTAACTTACAGCATTAATAAAAGGCTTACAGAAAACCAAAGGCCTATTAAATATCCCTGCCCCACCTGGACTCACCACTTAATTGGGGTGGGAACCCTCAAGGCAGGAGTATAAATGGTTCCAAAGGCCTGAGCAACTTTGGTCTGAAAGGCCCAGGTCCAATTAAAACAAACCAGGAGCCTTAATAACTGCTCCGTTTTGATATCGGGAAATCCACTCTAAGTTCTGTCAATGGCTATGATGTAGAGATTTTATTATGATTAGTATTTCATGGACTTAATGAATGCTTAAAAGAATTAAGCCACGATAAGACCCAAGGTCACAACCCCCTCATCCACCACAGAAGGGCAGCTTGCCCCAGAGCCAGCCTCTTCTTGGAAGGCAGTCCCCAGGTCCCTAATCAGGGTTCTGGTGGCCCTACTATTCGATTTGGGGTTGATTTAGAGCATGCACAAGCAAAATGGGCTGTAGGCCCTTGCCGTGACTATAAAGGCTTCTGTGTGCATAGTCATCTCCTCAATCTGCCAGAAATTCCCCAAAAGGAGAAAGGTTAATCCCTCTAACTTAAGGAATTTTAGCCTAGGTAACATCACAGTGTCCACCAGAAGGAAGACACACACACACACACACACACACACACACACCCTACTGATGAAAATTAGGATATCTATCTCCCTTAACCAACTGGCTAAGAGTACATCTTGTTCTTTTATGCAGTCACCATTTTTTTGTATTGCTAATAAGCCACAATAAGCAATATTGAGTATTTCTTATTGAGTTGCATTGAGTCCTTCACCATGAGCCAGGCACTATATCATATGCTAAACAAGTTCATTATCTTTGTGTATCACAAGGCTTTCTGATTATAAGCAGTACTAATTAAGTGTTATGTTATCAACATATATTAAAATGACCAATTCTCTTAGTAATCATGATTCAGTAGATACAGGGTGGAGTTTTGTCCTCTGTTTTTAACAAGCGGCCCAAGGGATGCTTATGATCAAGTCATTGTCCTAGAAAGCTTCCCAGCTTGTCCGAAGCCTCTTAACTGAAGTGCCCACAGTACCTCAGCAGATATGATCTTATGCCTGGCAGGATGGAGCAGGCTGGTAACCTGAGGAAGGGGCGCTGAAGTCGCAGCGTGGCCTGATAACCCATTTGCTTTCCTAGGGCAGTCATGTTACGAAGCGGCCCCCCGTTGACCAGATGGTCCGAAACCCCCAGATCCTCTTCACGCAGGCTGGAACCGGGCCAGGGTCCCCCCATGCCAGATCATTGTGCCTCTTTAGTGGGTTTTCTTATGTTTTTAATCCTAACTACCATCTTGTCTAATTTAGCCTATTGTTCCAGCTTGTCCAATTCTCGTCAGCATCCTGACTCCATCCTCCCATGCATCCTCCCATGCATCAGGCACCCCTCCCAGCCAAGTGTCATCAGCACACATGGTGGAAAGTGCCCATATCCTGTTGTCCATCTGAGACAGGAGCTTTCCCAGAGCAGCGGCTTTGAACTTGACCACAGACTCCTCCACCATCAGAAGGGTCCCCTTTCCCACTATGTTGAGCCCTCCCATAAGCGTCTCCATCCTTCCTGATTTTTTTTTTGAACAGGATTTTAGCTGCTGAAAAGCAAAATAATACCCTCAAAGGAAAGTTTTATTGGAGGGAAACTGTCTCAAACTGCAGACAGTATCTTTTTGCATTTTATTAAACCTGCAGAGTTAGAGCCATGATTTAAAGCAATGGGTGGCCAAGTAACTTGAAGTCTTATTTTAGTTACCATTTTTGTTACTGATGGTTCCACCTACTCAAAAGAAAAAATAGTGAATAGAAATATTAATATAGGAAGCCAAGGCAGTCTCATGGCTGCAAAGAAACATTGGTTCTGTGCCCTGACCTTCCTATTTGTGGCTCAGATTTTCCACCTAGGGGAGTGTGATTTTTGGTCCCTCCTCTTCATACAGAGCTGCTGAAGGGATCCTTAAGAGAAGGCTATTCTAGACTTTGAGTTTCCTGACCAAAATTAAACCGTTGCAGTTGTAGTATCTTTCTCTTAAAGTGGGTTTCCTCATTCACCAGACATTACCATTAGAGCCTGGAGTGATGAGAAATGTCTAAATGTAGGTAAATAGACAAAGACTTCCAGAGTTTTCCCATGTGTTATCAATGGGGCAACAAGTCATTGCCCTGAAATCTCTGGGTGTGTAACACTAAGATTACAGCTTGTATGTAGAATATAAAAGGCCTCTTTATACTCTGTAATTATAAATTATGATAATCTTTCTTAAAGCAAGTATGTATATATTGCTATTTATTCTTTAAACAACATTTCAAAACATATTGTATCTCAGCTTAAGTTGAATGTACTTCTTAGAATGAATTTATGTAGCAAGTCAACTCTGCTCTATGCAGACAGGGTCAGTTGTCTTCTCTCTGAGCAGATTGCTGGGGGCCAATTCTAGCTAACTATGAAACTAAAGGATGGAACAGTTGACCCCTGAAGTCCCTATGCTCCAGTGATCTCTCTCCATGTATCAAATTGTCTTGAAACCCTTAAAAAGATCGTTATTACCTCAAATATAAAGGGTGATTTTATTTGATATATCCTGGGAATACTGCTTGTATGCACCATCTTAATAAAATGAAAGCCTATTAAATAAAACATCATTTAAGGAATAGAGGAGATGGATGGAATGCCACAGAAAAATGTAATGAATATTCATTTATACATTGAGAAGTGGAAACATATGGGAAGGCATTGTTTAGGGTTTTTATTTTTTGCAACAATATTGGGCTCTTAAATGACACTACACATTTATAACAGCTACCTGTTGACCAAGAGCTGTAAAGAGACTCTCCAATTACAGAGGAGCAGAGCCCAGTGGATGCTGTTCCTCAAAATAGTCATCTCCCACTGAGATCTATTTAAGAATACCTTTCAAAGAGTATCTTTACAGTTTTATGCACCTAAAATACAGTAAAATCTCACATAAGGAGATATCAGAGTCGGGGGGCTTCTTAGCTCACATACTGATACAAAAGGTTATTTCTTTTCAGTTCTCCAGATTAAGCCCCATTTTGTCCCTATATCATAATTCAGCTTTCATCTGAGTGAGAGTAAAAGGGGATCTAAGAATAAAGTAAAAATAAAAGAGACTCAGTAGCATCTTAGTTCTGAGACCCAGAGACCATTTAGGAGGCTACTGTAATATCAGGCAGAATAACAGCAGAACAGAAGGGGGCTGGGGGTGACCCTGGAGTCACTGGATGGTGAAGAAGGGGTGGAGTTCTGATCATAGAACAACCAATCAAAGAGAGACGCTCAGTGAGTCAATTAAATTTTGCCTAAACTTATTTTTCCCCACTACAAAAAAAAAAAAAAAGATTCCTGTTGCATCACCTCAAAATAGGAGATCCACTGTAATGTGAAAATGATGAAATGTGGAAATAAATATATACTTTGCAAATAATAACAATGGCTGTGTTGAGTTAGTGAGCCCAGGATTTTCTCTTCTTTTTCCATAGAGTTTTTAATGCCTCTAATTGCTTTTATTTAATAAAAGAAATGGTAATTTAAGAGAAGAGAGAGAGAAGCAGATGTGAGCTTTGAGGGATGACTTTAGAACCAGATCGATGATGTCTGACCTAAACTCCTTGGCGGGTTTTGGAAAAATGTTCCAGCCCATTAATTCAAAGCCTGAGTGAGGAGGTGTGAGTGACTGGTCACACCAGGACACAGTGGTTCTCTGCAGTGGCCACTTCCACTGACATTACATCCAACACCACCATCACTTCTGTGGCCCAGGTCTCCCAGGACACTCATTTGCAAGCTCACCATTGTTAAAAATCACTCTCCTGTCTTCTTGTCATTCTCCTTGTCTAGTGATCCCCAAGGTTTCTGGACTCAGAGCTTTGGTATGAAATTCAATCTTCATTTAGTTTACAGTTTTTTTCTTCACCCAGTGACAGTGTGATGAGGTAATGTTTTCTAGCAGACTGGCTCAAGATTTGAACTTTTAAAAGTGAAAAACATTGAGAGCTTAAAAGGCCAGTGTTCAATATTCCTTCAGTGATTTTAAGTGGACAGTGATGTCTTCCCAGATATTAATTCCAGTGACAGAACTATCATTGTCTCCCTCTGCCCCCACAGCAAAGTTGTAGTTAGTCATTCTCTGTAACAGTAATAATGAACTCTCTAGTTACAAACAGGCAACCCAAGAAAAATTTCATTTCCCCAGAGACCGTTTAGGAGGCTACTGTAATATCCGGCAGAATAACAACAGACCAGAAGGGGGCTGGGGGTGACCCTGGAGTCACTGGATGGTGAAGAAGGGGTGGAGAGCGAAAAGATGCTGGAGGAGGAGGAATCCTTATCCAGGTTGCCTCAGAGTCCTGCAGAAGGGACCCAGCCCCAGCCCTTGCATATCAAGATGAGAAACTCAGAGGACTCTTCTCATTCACAAGGATATGTTCCGAAGCTGTGAGACTCTGACATTTGTGGTGTATAAACCACTTTTGAATGGCCCAGAACCTTCTGTGAGGTTCCATTCTGCACAAATTACAGTTTTGTAATCACTTTTTATAACTGATGCTTTTTGTGCTCTTTAATGTGCATTCAGATATGAGGGGAGGTGGCATCCTTTTATTTATTTAAAGAATGCATGTCTTCATGATTTGCCTTCAGAAAAAGGCTCTTTACTATCAGCATGTCCCACCTTTTGGGGACCCTGAGGTCCAGTGTGGAGAAGCAAGGAGCTGGCTCTCCTCCAGCCTGGAGTAGCTCTGATCAGCGTCAAGTCACCTCTACTCAGAAGGTCCCCGGAGGCCTGTGCAGGCTGGAAGATGGCCCAGGACTTGAGATCGCTCCAAGGGTGCACGGATAGGGAGGAAAGCTGTACAGACTCATGTGACCTATAACTTGGACATTAACAGACCAAAGGAAATGCCATGCCTTACTCAGAGCCAATTTCTCTTCTTTAGATTTCTCTTACTCAGAGAAATTTCTCTTCTTTAGAAGAGAATTCTTCTTTAGAAGAGAAATTCTAAAGAATTAGAGAATAGACTAATTCCTGTGTCACTCTCCAAGTCCCCTGCAGTCTTCCTCTCATTCTCTTTTCTCTTTTGTTTGGTAACTTTTCTTTCCTACGAATTTACCAGCCTGAAGAGATGAAAGTCCTGAGTTTTCCTACTTCCTTATTACATAAATGGAGGAATAAGGAAAGTTGTTGTTGGAAGGATAGCACTCAGTACATGAGCAAAGCAACTCAAGATTGTCTCCTTTAGCTCCAGTAAGGTTGATCCAAACTGGGAGGTCACCGTTGAAGTTTAGATCAAACAAGGGCCAACATCATTGTCATCAACACCATCACTGTCATCGTCATAATGACAAAAATGACCCAAAAATGTTCTAATTTTTGAGGAGGTTTGCTTTAAGTGAAGAAGGTTTTAATATCTTCATTTTGTGCTAGATTCTTTAAATCAGAATGATCAAACTGAGGTGTTAAGAACATCAGAAAATCAGGCAAGACCTTGCTTGCTTAAGGAAATATGAATTGCCTAAAGGAGGAAATGGCTAAAAAGTACAGATGATTGGCTTAATCTCGAATGTAGGTGTATACTCAATTTCAGTTAACCTTTGGGTATGTAATGAGCAAAAACCACACCTCCACCCTTCCCTTAGAGTTTTCAACTCTGGCACGTAAACTGTGTTCTCATCTCCACCTGGTCCTGCCAATGACAAGTTGAATGCTGTCTACTATAACCGCATGGCCAAGGCCCCTGAGTAGCATTTAAGGTAATAGAAGAAACCAGCTACTGTGCCAATAACCTTTGAGAGATGACCTGTACTGATACAGATTCCAGGTTATCTTTGGCATAAGCCAGCCAAAAACACAAATAGGATCTCCTCAGAAGTATTTTCAAGGCTTACAGACTGGGAATTTTCCTCTTCATACCATCCTCATCAATAGTCAGATTGTGTATGAACATTATTTCAGAGACTCAAATCAGAAGTAATGTTCATGTAACTACCAACCTTCTGAAACAGAAGGTTGAGATCACTGTTGGTTTTTGTTGACAGAAGATTGTGGCAACACACTTTGAAAGTGGGCGAAAGGTAATCCAGATGGTAATCAGCCGTAAAATCGTTCTGTTTATGGGAAGAAGGAAGTACCATGTCCTGCTGCTGCTCTTCACTTTAGTTTTATCACCTTTTTTCCTCCCTATTCCCTTCCCCTGCCCTCAAATCTCTACCTCCCTGCAAGTGCCCTACTTCCAAGTTTCGAAACATGGGCTTGCATTCCATTCCATCCCTAGGGAAAGAGCCTGCAGGGCCCCACCGTTGCTCAGGCCCTCTCTTGACCGGAGCATAAAGGATTGGCAGACATTCTGGCATGATCCTGCACAGCAGTCTTCAGATACAGCTGCTCTTCCATCCCCAAACATGAAAATCTGTGGCTCCTGGCAGCTTGGAAAATGTAATTTTCCCATGAAAATGACATAAGAGGCAGAAGAGTCTCAACTCCATTTTCTGTTACAAAAGTATTCCTCCTAAAATATTAATATTTGCGCTTAGTCCACATTATACCCTGTGACTAACATATGAAGAGAAATCTTCTTGGAGATTAAACAAGTCTCTCTTGGGCTCACTGCACAGTTTGGGGAGGTAAGCTCCAGGTCAGAAGCTGCCTGGAGACATCTTGAGTGTCACCCTCCCTCCGTTTTCTGTGGTGTTCCTAGCCTGTGTGAATGAGCTCGTGCACTAACCTCCCGGCCAGCCCTTCCCTTCCCTTCTCTGTAGTGCTCTGCACACTTTGGTCCTTTTGCCTCCCCCTATTCCCTCAAACTTTGACCTTCCTGTGTCCCTTTATCCTGATCACCACCACTCAAATTTCACAGTCCCGAGCACCCTTTCCCTGGCCTCAAAAGAATAGATCTTTATGCTGGCTAACCCACATGTTACTGGATGCCAGTGTCCAGGGAATTTCTCTCCTGGGTAACACTCTGGCATTTTAAAAGGAGTCTCCATGAGATGCCCACAGGGGATCCCTAATGTTGAAAATATCAGACTGAGCCGGGCACAGTGGCATATGCCCGCAGTCGCAGCTACTCAGGAGGCCAAGGTGGGAGATCACTTGAGCCCAGTAGGTTGAGGCTGCAGTGAGCCATGATCATGACACCACACTCTAGCCTGGGCGACAGAGTGAATTTTAAAATTTGCTTTTTATTTTATTAAATAATTTAAATATATACATATATATCAGACCAAGTGGTAGTCTGGACATGTCCGGGGTGCAGAGAGTAGGAAGAAGACGCCTCAAGGCAGGGAAATTTTGGTGTTCTGCTCAGCTCACTACCAGAGGCACTCATTAACCTCATGGGTAGGGGAGAAGCAAGGGAGATAGGATGCAGGAGAGAGGCGAGCTGAGAAAAAGCAACAAGTTTAGAGAAACTGATGATGCAAACCCCCAAACTCCCTCTCCAGCTTCACAATGTAGTTCTTTAGCCTCTTCAGGGAGCTTATGGATTGAACACTAGCAAATGTTGGATGCTATTCCAGAGCTTCTTTTAGACCAAAACCAAATAATATGACAAAGTCTCTGCCTTCAAAGAAAGAACGCTGAAAGGCAGGAAAGGACCAGGTGGGAATTGTGATGGCCAGAAAGAGGACAAGGAGTATTGCTGTTACTATTGGGCTTTTTGCTTATTCATAATTTCAACCACTGCAGAGCTAAGGCTCCCAGAAAATCAGAGTGAGCTGTTCAGAACTGCAGTGTGTCCCCACTGCATTCCTCTGCCTCAGTCCCAGCCACATCTCTCAGCCTCAAGAATCCTGTTCCTCAAGAGGGGGTTGGTAGCCATAGCTCGGGGGAGTGGGCCAAACCACGAGCACCCCCACTCATTGCAGGGTCTTTGGAGACTGAACAGAGATTGTTCTTACTAAGCATGAGATCACCTTTCTTTTCCTGGACTGTCTGGATTCACAGAGTTTATTTGGGTTCTCTGGCTGAATTCACTCCAGGGCTGATCTCTGTGAGCAGGCCCTGGGATCTAGCTCAGAGAGGCTCCTCCAGGGCCCAGTCCTCTTCCCCTGTGGAGTGGGACCTAGTGAAAGACCAGTCAACTGGGGAAGGATGTGGAGCAGGTCATGAGGCCGGAGGAAGACAAAGGTCAAGCTAGTTCCAAAGGCCTCATCAATCGGTAGGAAACGGGAGAGCCTAGGAGCCAAAAGGGTGGTTGAGAAGTAAGAAATGCTGCAAGCCAGGAGCAGCAACATAAGCAGTGAGAGGAGGCTGAGAAGAATTCTGGAGTCAGAGGCCCATCCAGGTACTTGGGGTGACCTTGTTATCCTGGTAAGGGTTTGTGCAACTAGGAGGAACCATTGAAATAGAAGAAATGAAGTAGAGGTCATACCGTTTGTCATCTCTCCAAGTGGAGCTTTCTGCTGAGTCTACTTTTAATGAACAAATAAAATTCATTGGTAATTAGCAACATTCTTTATTTATAATCCAGGTGCTGAAATCCCCCCAAAGCTTTACCCTGCCTCTTTCCAAAAGATTTAGCATATATTTTTTTTTTCCTCTTAAAGATTCCTCTTACAATCTCAGTATGAGTCCAACAACCAATTCTTCCCAGATCATACAGAACACGAGCTCAGCCCAGCCTGGGGAGAAGTATCACATTTAGTTAGTGCAGGCTGGATTCATGAAGCATTTCGTGCACCATGAAAATGGGGCATTTTGATACTGGCTCATGGTCTTATTTCAGATCCAACTTCTACATGGTCTTGCAATTAGGAAGAGTATTAGGGCCCAGTAGAAGCCTGAAAACAGTTTTGAGGTTGGATAACTTCATGCTTTTTTTTACTCCTAAATGAATCCCAGATTTTGAGTGCTGTAAATTTTCTGTTTCTCTGTCTGACATCAGCCGGAATACTTCAGGGTTTTGACTACTGTCTTCCTTTAGTTTTATCTGAGAGGCACCCTGGCAGGATCATGGCAGCCCTTACCTAAAAAGCAGATAAGTCCAGGAAACAGTCCAGAGGCTTCTGGGAGCCAGCTGGGCAGGTCTCACCTCTTTAAAGGTGGGCATCCAACTCCATGGTCAAAAAGTAAGAGGCTGCCCAAAGCCTAGCCTGATCCCAGAAGATCACCACAAGAGCTGACCACAGCACGCCAAATGCCCAGCACTGGAGCTGCTCCTTTAGAATAAAATATTGTCATCAGAAGGTCCCTTTCTTGAATTATATTATTTAGGTTAGAAGTTCAGCTGACCTACCAAAAGCCCAAAATAATACAAGCTTCAACCATCAAACTTTTTTTCCCCTCTCACTTATAACTCTCTGGGAATAAACTGTCCAGGGTCAACATGGCAGCTTCATGCTGTCAGGTGCCCACGCTCCTTCCATCTCGTTTCTCCACCACCCCAAGAGTGTGGTTCTTGTCAGCATAGTCCAAGAATGAAAAGGGCTAGGGTGTGCCCTTTAAGGCACAGCTTAGAATTTGGACATATAATTTCTGCTCACATTCAGCTGGCCAGAGCGTAGATTACATGGCCACACCTTGATGCAAAGGAGGCCACACCCACCTGCAATCCATGCACCACACTAGGTCAAGCTCAGCATCATTTACTGCCTCTTGAAGCAACTTTTGCAAGGAAGGCTGGGAAACGTAGTCATTGCTGGCTGGTCATGTAGCCAGTGAAACTCAGGGGTTCTACTACTAAAGGAAGAAAGTGAAAATGCATATGGGAGACAGTTATCAATCTCTGTCATAGTATATTTTTGTGTCTATGGAAAGATGGAGCCTATTAAGAAATAAATCACTATAGTGGACCCAGCTTGTGGATCTGATTAGAGGTTTGTCCCTTAGAAAGCATAGAAGATTATAAGGGGAGAGGCACATAGGACAAGTAAATTATGATTGGAAAAAGGGATAGGGATACACAAGGCACTTCTCCAGGAAGGGTTGCTGCAGGGCACTGAAATCGTAAAGAAGGAAGAAATAGAGACATGGAAAGCTGGAACAGAACAATGGAGGCTGGGTAAGTGTTGGGACCCATGGAAACTTCTCTAATGGGTAATATTACTGGTGGCCAACTCTTTTCATGGCTATGCTTCTTGATTCATTCTGCCCTAGATTCATTCCAATCTAAAAGCACATGTTGCTCAAAAGAAAGAGCATGGAGTCTAAACAGACCTGGATTTATATCTTCACTCAGTCACTTACTTACAGAGATAGCCTGGGAAAATTATGCAGGCTTTCTGAGCCATTTCTATATTTTTGAATTAGGATAATGGGGATATTAACCAATGGTGCTTTTAGGAGAAAATAAGTTGATGAATATAAAGCAGCTAGTGCCAAGCCTGGCACGGCATAAGCACTCAGTGAGTGGCAGATGGGATTAGTATGAAACTTTTCACCCCATAACAAACAACTGGTCCCTCAAATGAATACATATGAGTAGGGGGCTTGGCCAGTGTGACAATGTTGTGGGGTAGGAAAAAGGTCCATGTGTGAAGTGCTGAGAACCTAGCAGACACCTACCCATTTAGGATGCTTCTCTTAGTGTGCTCAGGCTGCCATAACAAAATACTATGGACTGTGGGCCTTAAACAACAGAAATTTATTTTCTCACAGTACTAGAGACTGGAGGTCTGAGATCAGGGTGCCAGTGTGATCAGGTTCTGGTGAGGCCCCTCTTCCAGGCTGTGTGCTCACATAGCCACTTCTTGGTGCATGTGTGAGTAGAATGAAAACAAGCCCTGTGGAAACTCTTCTTCTAAGGGGACCAACCCCATCATGAGGGAGGCACCCTCGTGACCTCATCCAACCCTAAGTTCCTCCCAAAGACCCCACCCCCAAATACTATCCCATTGGAGGCTGAGGCTTCAACACATGGATTTGGGGAGACACACACATTCGGTCCATAACAGTGCCACTCACTGGCAACAATACAGGAAGCACAGAAGCAAACTTGTTCTTTTTTAAAAAAATTAATATTCCATTTTGGGGAAAACGTGTTGACGGCTACCGGCATAGGAAAAGAACTCATCCTGAAGATGGCATTCCTCGCATTGGTGCAAAAGAAGAAAACAAACCTTCATCCATGAGCTTGTATATATGGAGCAGGATGATATTAGCACTGTGCACCAGATGAATCAGTAATTTCATAATTTTACATTTTCACATCCAAGCTAAATAATGCTCTTGACCAAACAATCTTAGTTGGTTTATCTTCTGGCACCAATATTTAAAGCAAATACCTCAACATAAATAAAACAATAAACTGAAAGACTATACTAATGGTCGTTCTAAGTAGTTAGAGTCATTTAACTGGGGACAGGAAAAATATCCTCAAGATTCTTAACAGGGGAGACAGAAAGGGCAAGAAGGAAGACTCTAAATAATATTAGTTCATCCTGGGTCAGACTTTCACTCACTCAGCATGACCATGCCATGGTGGTTTTTTTTTTTAATCTTAGAAAAGTGCATTAAATCTAAAGTATTAGTGAGACCCATCCAAAATGTTGATTAAAACCAGGCTCTTTGGAGAAGTAATTGCTACACTGCTTGGCAGGACCCAGGAGTGTGCATTGGACTTGATGCCATTGATGAAGAAAAGATGGTCAGTACCAATGGCTGGTTTTAAGAAGAGCAAAGTTAAGAAACAATATTTAGGATGTGCCACACTGGGTCACCACTCAGCATGATTTGCTTCCTCTTAATGTTTTCAACTTTCTCTACCATCTCTAAAGTATACTACCCAGGGTATCTCTGCATAATTCTTTGTCTTGCCTCTTTGAAAGGTTTGAATTCTCAGAGCCAGTCCCTGTTTAGTGACAGCACTTTGGCCACCTGATCACTTTTCCTAAATCTCCTTTCTCCAACCCTATTTTGTCTTTATTTTTTGAAATTTGTCAGAACTAAACAGGTGCAAACATAACATGCCAGGATTTTATATAGTGCTATGAGATTTAAAGAAGGGATTTAAGCATCAGACAAGGAGGTTTTATTTCCTTATGTCATCTAGTATATTTTTGCCTTTTTTAGCTACGGTGGTTTATCAACCTTCCTCAGGGGCCATCAGAGTGAATCCTTTACCACTTGGCCTTAAAATTTCATTCATTTGTATGGCAAGTAGTTAGTTGTAACTACGCGTAGGGTAGACATGGACAGTTAACATTTCATATAGCCTTAGGACAGAGTTTGTTCATCCCTATTTTGATGGCAAGGCTACTTTGTCTTACTGTGTTTCCTCTGTGTCTAAGTATTTATTAATATTTTTTAAGATTTTCAAGTCAAAATGGCAATTTCAGTATATGTATTTAGCCTGACTTCAGAATCGGGAGAGACTTTTCAACCTTGAGCTACCCACTGGCAGCGTGAGAGAAGGTGATAGGATGTCACAGGCTCAGCTTACACAAGTAAGCATGCACAAGTGTGTAAATAGGCAAAAACCCCTTTCCAGATTGCAATATCTTTCCCAGTCCTGAGTTCAGCCCTTTCTCACAAACATAACAACCTACATTTCTTTTAACTTTTATTTTAGGTTTGGGGGTACATGTGAAGGTTTGTTACATAGGTAAACATGTGTCATGGGGGCTTGTTGTACAGATTATTTCATCACCCAGGTATTAAGCCCAGTACCCAACAGTTATCTTTTTTGCTCCTCTCCCTCCTTCTACCTTCCCCACTCAAGTAGACTCCAGTGTCTGTTGTTTCTGTCTTTGTGTTCATAAGTTCTTATTATTTAGCTCCCACTTATAAGTGAGAACATGCAGTATTTGGTTTTCTGTTCCTGCGTTAGTTTGCTAAGGATAATGGCCTCCAGCTCCATCCATGTTCCTGCAAAAGACATGATCTCATTCTTGTTTATGGCTGCATAGTATTCCATGGTGTATATGTACCACATTTTCTTTATCTAATCTATAACCTACATTTCAAAATGAACACTGCAGGATAATATCCAGAGGACAGAAAAGGAAATGTGTGATGGTTACCTTTGGGGTTATATCTTTCTGTCATCCAGTTATCCCATCTTTCTCCTGGGGACCTTGGGTTCCAGTGGCGTAAAGTCCTAGTCCATCAGGCAATGACTAGAGCACAGATCGGGATCCTTCACAGCACCTTTGGGAAGGGTGCCAAGTTCAGAGTCCAGAAAAAAAAAAAGAGAAACCTACAACTCATATTCAGCTTCCACACACCATGAATGACCCCACTAGGCAGAGATGAGTTGCTTCTTGTTTCAGTATTGTTCCATAACAAACCATCCAAAAACCTAATGACTTAAGATATAATTTGCTGTTTTTCCTCACATTTTTTGGGTCGATTGGGCTCAGTTGGATAGTTCTCATTTAGAGTCTCTCATGAAGTTGCAGTCAGATGGCGGCTGGGGCTGGAATCACTGGAAGGTTGATTGGACATCCCAGAGGGCTTCTTCACTCCTTTGACCTCCTTCATTGTACCTCAACAGGCCTCCCTGCAGTAGACCCGCCAGGACTTCTTACATGGAGGCTCAGGGCACCAAAAACAGGAAGCAGAAACTGTCAGGCCTCAGAAGCAGGCTCAAAGCTAGCACAACATCACTTCCATTATATTCAAAACAATCACAGCCAACCCAGATTCAAGGGAGTCATAGACCCCTCCTCACCACAGCACGTGTGTACTACAGGGGGAAAAGATGGCAGCCACCTTTGCAGATAAGCTACCACCACCACAAACAGGAAGCAAGAATTATTTGGGATGGAAGATTTTCCTTCTGCCCAGAGAGCCCTGAAAGAGCACCCTCCCTGCTACTCTTGGGTGGCCCATTGATTAAAGGAGCAAAGTTTGTGCAAATAGAATTGTGTAAAACATTGGAGAAAAGTAACTTAATAAACTCACAACCACCCTTGGACTTCAATAAAGCAAGCAGATGAAAAAGTAAGTAAAAGATATAGAGGCTTTAATTAAATCGAATCAAAAAAGATTAATGGATATTTAACAGCACCCTTCAAATAAATAATTCATATTATTTTCTTAACTTGTAAAAATCAACTATAACTTAGGCCACAAAGAAAACCTGAAAAAAGAGAGAACATATAATTTTTAGAGTCCACATACGCCACCAAAAATAAAAATAAAAATCTAGAATTTAGCAATAAGGGATTAAACTCTTGCTTTAAAAAAGCACTTAGACACCACTGCACTCCTGCCTAGGCGACAGACCGAGAGCTTGTCTCAAAAAAAAAAGTACTTTGAAGTTTTAAAGCAGTCTTATAAATTACTATTCAGTCCAAGAGGAAATCAAAACTGCAATTAACTGGGATCCTAGAAAATAATGACAATTGGAACATCTCAATAAAAACTTGTGGGATTTGGAAACATAGCCTTAAATTCTTTCATTATTAAACAAGAAAAAATGAAAACAAATGAGGTAAGAATTAGTTAAAACTTAGAAAATAATATGAAACAAATCTACAGACAGCAGAAACATGGAATCTATGAATAAAGAACAAATTAATGAAAACAAAGCAAAATCAGTAGAACCAAGAAATAAGTCTTTAAGAATTTCTTTGGAACTACCAGTATCATCGATGAATCTTTGAAAGACAAATCCAAAAAAGAAGGTTAGAACATGAAAATATGTAATTATTAAGAAAGACAAAAGGGCTATCACAACAAATAAGGAGGTTTACCTGTCAGAATGACCTGTGAACAAAGTACAAATCTATGCAAATGCTTCTAAAATCTTGATGAATGATTTTCTAAGAAAGGATAAATTACAGAAATTGACTCAAAAAAAGTACAAAACCTGAATAAGTCAATATCTGTGGCAAAAATTTTTAAAGGCATCAAAGAACTATACTTTTAAATAACAGCATGACTAGAAAATTTTTGAGAGAATTATCTCATGCTTATGTACTTGTTATAAGACAAGTAATTCTTATGCTATTTCAGAAATACAGAACATAAAAAAGATGAAAATCCTCCCAAATTGTTTTGTGAAGTTAACATAATCTTGATGAAAAGTAGCTCACAACGAAAGAAACATGGCCAAATTCACCTGTGAATTTGGGTGCAAAAATCCTAAATCAAAGAGAATTAATTTCAGAACTTTTCAAAAGTTTATTTCAGAAATGTGCAGATAATTTTTATTAGAAAAAAATTTATAAAATATTTATCAGTAGGTGAAAATATAGGAATGATATAATGATCTTGATATCAAAAAGATTCTGATAGAATTTAAAATATTACTTTTTGAAACTATCAACTGTGAATAGGAAATTATTTCCTTAATGTGAATAAAAATATCTATCAATAGGGTTATCTTACTTTATATCAAAAAGTTATTTGATATTTGCTTAAGTTTTTTAAACACTTAAACTGGAATTGAAGTATATTTTTAACAGAAGTAAGGATATCTAAACTATTATGAAATACTGAAGGTATTCCCACTAAAGACAAGAATAAGATAAGGGCACCTGACATCACTTCTAATCAATGCAATAAAACAAGAAGATGTAATAATAGGTAAATATAAGAAATGGAAAATATTAAATTATATCAACAGAAATACTGTAAGAGAATTCAGTAAAATATTTAAATACAAAATAAATATACTAAGAGTAGGATGCTAAAATAGAGAAAAGTTAAACTTTACAATACTGACAATAAAATAAATCTAGGAATAAATGTTTAAAAAAAGGCTGGAACTTACATTCAAAAATCACAAATTTGGAATGTGCTATTGATGGATGAGAAAACATAAAAATATGAAAGGCTATTTTCTCCAACTTAATTTATGAATTACATTATTCTAAATTATTGTTTGGAAGAACAATCAGATGAGAATAGTGCAGATAATTTTGAAAAAGAATAAAGACAGACTTATAAGATCAATATTACAATATGTTGTGAAACTATAACAGTGGAAACTGCTGCTACAGATATAGACAGACACATCAGAGAAGTGGAACAGAGATCTGAAAACACAAATGAAAGAACAAGTGAGAATCTGCCATATAAGGCTGGCATTAAATTATTTGGAAGGTGGTAGATTATTTAACAAATGGTATTTCTAAGTTAGCACAATTGGCTGATTTAGAAAAAGATGAAATAAATTTGAACTTGCACCTCACACCTCGTAGCAAAATTTACTCCAGATGATAATAGTTAACATTTACTGGGTAATTTTATATGTCAGGCACCGTTCAAAGTTATTTATAGGCTGGGCACGGTGACTCATGCCTGTAATCCCAGCACTTTGGGAGGCCAAAGTCAGGAGTTCCTTTGGGAAGCCAAGGCCTCCTGAGGTCAGGAGTTCGAGACCAGCCTGACCAACATGGTGAAAACCCACCTCTACTAAAAATACAAAATTGGCCAGGTGGTGCACTCCTGTAATCCCAGCTACTTGGGAGGCTGAGGCAGGAGAATCGCTTGAACCTGGGAGACAGACATTACAGTGAGCTGAGATTGCACCATTGCACTCCAGCCTGGGCAACAAGAGCAAAACTCCGTCTCAAAAATTTAAAAAATTATTATTTTCATTAATCCTTACAATAATCTCATGAGCTAGGATCAATTATTTAACCCATTTTACAGAAAAGAAAACAGAAGTTAATTAATTTGTCCAAGATAACACAGTAAGTTGCAGAACCATGTCTCTTGAATCCTAGCAGTTTGGCTCTTTAGTCCACATTCTATAAACATCGAAAAGTGAAGCTATAACATAACTTAAAAAAAAGAAAAAAAAGAATGATGAAAGCTTTTTTTTTGAGACGGAGTTTCACTCTTGTTGCCCAGGCTGGAGTGCAATGGCATAATCTTGGCTCACGGCAACCTCCACCTCCTGGGTTCAAGCGATTCTCCTGCCTCAGCCTCCCAAGTAGTTGGGATTACAGGCATGTGCCACCATGCCCAGATGATTTTGTATTTTTAGTAGAGACGGGGTTTCTCCATGTTGGTCAGCTGGTCTCAAACTCCTGACCTGAGGTAATCTGCCTGTCTTGGCCTCCCAAAGAGCTGGGATTACAGGCATGAGCCACCATGCCCAGCCCTGATGAAGGCCTTTCTAAGGGATATGAAAAAATAGACTCTATGAGCCAGGGGCAGTGGCTCACGCCTGTAATCCTAGCACTTTGGGAGACCAAGGCTGGTGGACCATCCGAGCTCAGGAGTTTGAGACCAGCCTGGGCAACATGGTGAAACCCCATCTCTACCAAATATACAAAACAATTAGCCAGGTGTGGTGGTGCATTCCTGTAGTCCTAGCTACTTGGGAGGCTGAGGTGGGAGGATCACTTGAACTCAGGAGGCAGAGGTTGCAGTGAGCTGAGATTACGCCACTGCACTCCAACCTGGGTGACGGAGTGAAGCCCCATCTCAAAAAAAAAAAAAAAAAAAAAAAAAAGAATAGACTCTATGGATTGATATAATTGGCTACCCACATAAACTTATTTTAACTTCTGTACATCAAAAAATACTATCAGTAAAATTTTAAAAATCACAAACCAAAACAAAAAAATAGCTTACATAACCAGTATATTAGTCTGCTCTCATACCGCTATAAAGAACTACCCAAGACCGGGTAATTTATAAAGAAAAGAGGTTTAATTGACTCACAGTTCTGTATGGCTGGGAAGGCCTCAGGAAATTTACAATCATGGCAGAAGGGGAAGCAAATATATCTTATATGGCGACAGGTGAGAAAGCATGTGAGCGAGTGCAGGGGAACTGCCCTTTATAAAACCATCAGCTCTCATGAAACATATTCACTATCATCAGAACAGCATGGGGAAAACTGCACCCATAACCCAATCACCTCTCTTTCTCAACACGTGGGGATTACAATTCAAGATGAGATTTGGGTGGGGACACAAAACCTAACCATATCAACCAGTTTCATCATTACTCTATAAAGAGCTCTTACAAATCAATAAAAAAATCAATAAAAAAAGATCAAAACATCAGTAAAAGTGGGCAAAGTATATGAGCAGACAAATCATATATATATATATATATATGCAGTGTGTGTGTATATATATATATATGCAGTGTGTGTGTATATATATATATGTGGGTGTGTGTGTATGTGTGAGTGTATATATATATATATATACACACATATATCTTTACATATATATACACACACATTTAAAAAACTTTCATCTCACAAATAATAAGACAGTGAACATGGAAACAATAATACAATTCCTTCAGATAGTCAAATTGGCAAACATTTTTAATTCTAAAAATCTGTAATTGGAAGTGTAGGGAAATAGAAATTCTCATAAAATAGTATTGGAACTACGAATGAATATCACTTTTTCTAGAAGACAGTTTGACAATATATTATCAAAAACTGTTAAAATGTGCATAAAGTTTGACCCAGAAATTCTACCTCAAACAATTTGTTCTAAAACAATTGACAGATGTATGAAAATATTTATGGATAAATAGTTTTATCACAGCATTGTTTATAATAGAGACAAATTAGATACACTCTTAATACCCAACAATAAAGAAATTCTTAACTGCATTTGGTGCTTCCATGTGATAGAAGATTATGCAACCATTGAAAATGACAGGGGACTGGGATGTGAGGAGCGCCTCTGCCCGGCCGCCCATCATCTGGGATGTGAGGAGTGCCTCTGCCCAGCCGCCCCGTCTGGGATGTGGGGAGCGCCTCTGCCCGGCTGCCCTGTCTGGGAGGTCTACCACGGAGGCCAGACGCAATGTGGGGGCTGGACATGGTGGCTCACGCCTGTAGTCCCAGCACTCTGGGAGGCCGAGGCGGGTTGATCACTTGAGGCTAGGAGTTCGAGGCCAGCCTGGCCAACATGGCGAAACATATGAAAAATACAACAGACAAACCAACCAACCAACCCCACAACAACAAAACAAGTCTACCTTGGAGTCATACTCTAATTTTTTCTATTTTCCTCCCTTTCTGATCCTTTATCCCACTTTCTTTTTCTTCCTCTTCCTTCTCCTTCTTCTTTGTCAAATAGAGGATTGAGTTATTATCATTGATCCAAAAAAAATAAAAATAAAAATAAAAAATAAAAAATAAAAATAAATAAATAAATAAAAAGGAAAAAAAAGAAAATGATAGGGGAGAAATGGTCACAGTAAACTACTTTAAAACTTTTATACAGGATGATCCCGTTTTTGTAAATAAATCCACCACTGGGTGTATGTGTTCCGTAAAGATAAGCACAAAATATTAATTCTGAATGCTATAATTTAACATTCCCTTCTCCCTTCCTCTTCTTTCTTTTTTCATTGTGTATTTTTCAAATCTTCAACAAAGAAAACAAAGAACTGTGTAATCGGATAGAAAAAGGGGATTTTATTGTTAAATAAGTCATATCTCAACATTAATTCTTGACAAACCTTGTATTTACACATGTCCCACTAAAGAGATGCCATTTTTATTTCTACCCTTTCCTTCATTTTTCTAGTTTCCTCGTGTTACCAAATATTTCCTGTGCGCTTTCATCTTACCCTCGGTTCTGGCATCCAAAGACAGTATTATGGAGAACGTGCCAGTATGTGTGTCAGCAAAATGAATCAAATAACTAAAAGAGTTGACCTTGGATCCCTTTCCATGAACAGCACATAAAAGGCAGGCTATTATGAGATTTATAGGCAGGGCAAGTTTGAGGTGGAGAAAAGGGAGCCGAGAAGGATCAGAGCATCACCACTCACAACACA
Source organism: Hylobates moloch (assembly GCF_009828535.3). Classification (NCBI taxonomy): domain Eukaryota; kingdom Metazoa; phylum Chordata; class Mammalia; order Primates; family Hylobatidae; genus Hylobates; species Hylobates moloch. The sequence continues at coordinate 55,319,942 of NW_026652290.1, read as the reverse complement.
CCCTTCTCTTTGCCCATGGCTCCAGCTTTGGGGAAGGGGAAGGAGCAAGACAGGGTCTCGCTCTGTTGCCCAGGCTGGAATGCACCACAGCGGCGCCATGATAGCCCACTGCAGCCTCAAACTCTTGGGCATCCTTCTGCCTCAGCCTCCCAAGTAGCTAGGGCTAAAGGCACACACATCAGGCTAATTTTTTTTATTTTTTGTAGACACAGGGTCTCACTGTGTTGCCAGGCTGGTCTCTAACTCCTGGGCTAAAGTGATCCGCCTGCGTTGGCCTCCTAAAGTGCTGAGATTACAGGCATGAGCCACCTCACCTAGCCAGAAAGATAACTTTGAATGTGTCTGTGTATCTACACATTTTTATGTATACAGGTATACATACATTTTATACATACCTCTATCTATACATATGTAGACATATGTATGTATGTATATGCACATTTTTATTTATATATATGTGTGTGTGCATGTGTATGAATTTTACATGGAAAACCAAAATATCAAAGTGAAAGGGAAAGGCTGAAAGCAGGAAGACTGGTTTACTTGGTGGCCAAGCGTTAGAAGATGAGCAACAATGAGGGCAGGGCAGAAGAATGAGTATGAAGGGTCTTTATGAAACAGAATCAGAGCTTTCTCTGCTTCTCCCTGACTGTGGCAGAAGATGGCTGCTCCCTTATCCCCAGATTCCCACTTTACATTCCCTGTATTCAAATGATCAGTTCTCACTAACTAACTACCTGTCACTCAGTGGTCATTCCAAATTCGCAGGAGAGAGAATCTGATCGGTCTAGCTCAGCATAGTTGTCCAATCAACTGGTCCAATCAACTGTGGCCAAACTCAGGGTCACAGATCACAAATGTGGTTGCTGGGGTCCATTTGACTACTGTCTGTCTTCACCTGTAGACTATATTCTTCATGAGGACAGGGACCTCAACATTTGCTTAATACTGTCTGCAGCACCTTTGAGGACATAGCCGGCACTTAAAACCCATTTGTCAAAAGGATAAATGCGTAAATAAATTAACAAATGAAGAGAATCATAGGGTAGAAGGCTAACTATTAAGTCATCCAATCCAGCCATCCATTCATTGTTCATGTGTTTAATTCATCAGTAGAGCACCACCTTCGGCAGGATTATGTCAATTGCCTTCAATATGACGATGAGGTTTTGTGGTCTAGCCTGAGTTCACAAGAATGATTTAAGTTAGAAACTATGCTCATAATTCCAAACAACTGACTTTGGAAACCTAATTCATTAGTAACTTGAGAAATACCTACAGCCCTCCAAACAAGATAATCAATGGGAGAACTAGGCCAGAGAGAAAAGGTATTTGTCAGAGGAAACTTGGCATATATGTTATACTTTTACAATCTAATTATTTTAGTGTTCTTCCTGTGAAATCCAATTTCCTTAGATGACCTCTGTTCATAGGAAACTATTTGGTTTAATCTGTGGGAGCCATAGCATATTTTTAACCATCTCCGAAGTCCAGCTCCCTCTCCACAGAGCGTGCCTGATGCCCAAACAGATGTTTCATAACACTCAGCACACACGAGCTCACCACTGGCAAGTCTTTTGCACACAATCGGCCCATACCTCTTCTCACATCTCCATCATCCCACAAACCCAAATTCAGAAGTTGCAGGCAAGCTCAAACTCTTACCACAATAATAGAAAAGCAGAAGGCAGACCTCCAATTTTGAAGTTTCAGTTTATTAATATTTTTAAAAATCTAATGACCAACCAGAAAATATGCAATACAAAGCATTAGCCGAACTAATTAGTATAAAGAAATGTGCAAACTGGCTGCCCCAAAAGAATTCAGATTAAATTATCCAAGTAAAAGATTTCAAAGGAATTCAAATTTTGATGGAGGCCAGGTGCGGTGGCTCACACCTATAATCCCAGCACTTTGGGATTATAGGCTGAAGTTGGCGGATCACCTGAGGTCAGGTGTTCGAGACCAGCCTGGCCAACATGGCAAAACCCCGTCTCTACTAAAAATACAAAAAAATTAGCCAGGCGTGGTGTCACACGCCTGTAATTCCAGCTACTTGGGAGGCTGAGGCAGGAGAATCACTTGAACCCGGGAGGCAGAGGTTGTAGTGAGCCGAGATCACTCTCACAGAGTAAGACTCCATCTCAAAAAAAAAAAAAATGTTGATGGAATTATAGAATATTAGGGCTGAAGGGCCCTTGAACGTCATCTAGCCAGTACAACTTTATTGGACAGATGAAGAAACCGAGGCCCATGGAGAGAAAGTGACTTGCCCCAGGTTTCACAGTGAGTATGTTAGTGGCAGAACTAGAGGTAGAACTCTGCCTCCTGACTGCAACCCACAAGGCAGACCACAGTGCCCAGCACCAGTGTCCTGTCTCTATATGCCTCAGACCATCAATGCCTGGAGTTCAAACCCAGGGAAATCCAGAATCTGATCAACAAGGTCTTTCATCCTGACCATTTCATCGTAACCATTTCAGAATATGTCACCGCCAATTTAGGCAAAGCTTTTTGTTGAGGAACAATTTCCTTTGATAAAGCAATCAAAGGTAACCCAAAAAGTATTTTTAGAGGTAACATTACCTTTCAAGTGTGGAAGCCAAGGGAAGTACGTAGGATTCTTGCCATCCTTTCTCCAAGAACCTAGGAGATGTCCAAGGAGACCATGGGGAGGTGACTGAGAAGCCCTCAACTCATAGCTGTGTTCATGGACCCTTGACCTTTGGAGAGCCTAAACCTGCAGGGGAAAAATCAGAGCTTTCTAAGACAACTTGCTGCACCTCAGAGCTCCGGTGTGTGAGCAGTATTTGTTGAGTGCCAACTTGAACTTGAACTTGGGCTGTTTAGAGCAACACTAGGCTCCAGAGGAGAAGCCCTTGAGGCTGCCTCAGAGGTGCTCAGCAACCAGTTAAGGAGCAATGTTTCTAATGGGAGACATTTAGAGAAGAGTTCCACATGACAAATTATATCCTCATTGAACAAATATTTGTGGAGGGCATAGGGTGGACCAGGCTGGACATCTTGCAAGAAAAGAGTAAGACATCAATTGAAAGACATAAGCACAGACCAGATCCCAAAGGGCTGTGTATGCCAGTGGAGGTGGTTTGGCTTTTCTTTTAAAGGTGATGGGGAATCACTGAAGAATTTTGAGCTGGAGAGTGAATTGACCAGACTTAGGTTTGGGAAGAATCGCTTGACTGTGTCAAGAGCTGCTGGATTGTGGTCAAGTGCTACACTACGTGATGCTATCTACAAGTCTTTCAAGAAATCATTTGCACTTTCAGTCTATATTCAGGAATACAGTATAAAGAGGATGAGTTCCTGAGGCAAACAGAGCTAGGTTTTAATCCCACTCTGCCACTTACTGGCTGTGGAGTCTTGAGCAAGTTATTTAAATAGGTGTGAGACTTTAGGTTTTTTTTTCTGTACAATGAAAATAATGATGCTTAACTGGCAGAGTTTTGATGATAAATAAAGACGCTAATGTACCTGGACATTTCAAATAGTCCTCCCACCACCATTAGATACAGCCAAATCAAAATGGCACTTTCAAGCCTAGGAGGAAAGGCAGCTGGCATCCTGCTAAGCCTTCATTTAGCTGGAGATACTGTTGCATTTTCTTCTTAGAATTTAATCTGAGAAATTTTTGCTAATGTGTGAAAATAATTGGCATTCATTCCTGTAAATGAGGATGCTGAGGTAAACTGAGGTCAAAGCCAAATCTTGGATCTGAATCAAACCACCCAAAACCAATACTGTAGAAAATAAAACTGGGTCACGAAGACCAGTGTTATGAAGTGAGAGTTCCAATCGTCCTAGCAACCTCTTAACCAAACACTGGTGCAGATTTGCTGGCCTACATGACACTGAGAACATCTGGCCTTTCTATCATCCTCTTGCAAGCAAAAAACGATGTTGTGTAAACTGATCTTTGGGCCAATTATATGGTCTAAATGTTACCGTGTTTGTGCTGGCACCTCTGACTCCAGGTTTTAAGAACTTATTGTAACCACACCCCTCTTACGAAGACTGTGGGTCTTACTGTATATTACCCCAGGGATTTATTGATGCCGAGTCTGCACCTTTTTTCAGAAAGATAAATTCAACATCAGTTAAATGTGTGTGCAGTGCACTGTGGGAGGTCCTATAAGAAATAAGTTACAGGACTTAGTGGCAATAGGAGGAGAGAACAGACATAAGAGAGCAGGCTCTAGGGGCTGCTTTGTTCTTCCCTACATTTTTGCTACGTTTTTTTCTATTTACCAGTTTTATTATAGAAGCCAGGTGTGGAGTATAGAAGCTCTAGCCTGCAGCTCACTCAGAAGGCACTAAACTAGGAGTTGGAACATCTGATACCACCACCAACTGGCCTTTCCACCACAGACAGGGTCTGATTGTGTCTGCACTTCCCCACCTGCAGAGAGACAGCACTAGACTCCATTTACTAAACACAATGCACCAGGCACTGTTCCAAGCCCTTTATAACATTGATTAAGGGAGTCCTCCTAATACCTGTAAGTGACAGGCGGTATGATTACCCCCACCTCACATCACACTGTGGGGTGTCCCACAGTGGGGGCCAGGAAGAAGCTGTGAGCTTGCCCCCTCTCCTCTGGCTGCTTGATGAGAGCTCTGGGCTTTTGTGCTCAGCTCTAAAGGACCAGGTGGTGGGGAGCGGGGGGAGGGTCTATAATGAACCACAGCACAATGCTCTGGAGTAGGTGACCCATAGGTGTACCCCTAGGGTGTTACTGACCAGAGGACTCTCTGCCTCCACCATCACCATTTTACCCCACCCCGTCTCCATCCCTCTGCCGCTCTGGCCAAGACACCACGGCGGCAGCTGGAAGTGCTGACCTCAGGTCCTCCTCCCCACCTCACTCCCCCACAGCCCCCACTGCCCTCTTTCATCCCATCTTCAGGGGACAGATGTGAGAGACCATCCTTTAGTCTGTGGATGCTTTCGACTGTTTTGAAAACCCCTGGGAATCCTAACGTGGGTTACGAACAGAGATATTGGCAGAAGAAGGCTGGGAGCTCCTGATTTTGTCTCTGGACAAAACAGTCTCTGGTAAAAACAGTAGAGTGACTTATTTCAATTGAACAGAATAAGTACATGAGCTTCTGGATTCATTAATTAATTAGCCTCCCCTCTTGGCCAGCCTGGTGGCCAGCTCTAGAAGAGATCTGAAGCCAGATGAGCACTCGACCCCAGGCACCAGCAGCTCCTCCCCAGGATGAGGGTTTCCCTTCATCTTTAAAGGACGTGAATCTCTTGAGCCTCTCTGTCTGACTTAGCATGTCTAGGAACGAAGGGCAGAACAGATAGCACAGTAAATCCCAGCTCTAAATTGTCGTCACGGGAATTCATCACAGATGGTAATCATTAGGGCCCTCACGTCGTAAAGGAAAGCTTTATCCAGAATCATAAATAAACTGTAACCAAGGCTTAGATTTATAAAGCTATAAAAGAGGGCAGCTTGAACAGCCGGGAATGTACAGTACTGGGTTACAAAATCGGCATCATGCCTGAAAGGCTGGACATAAACCGGGAGCTCTGGGCAGTGCAGCAAGGAGGGGGTAAATTCCTTCTGCAGTGAGTGGAACCCCAGTCAGAGCCTCCCCCGCTTAGCACCTGGTTTAATCACATGAAATGCAAGCTCAGAGAAACAGGGGTGCTGGCATCTAAACATAGCATTGCAACTCCTAAACCAATTGCAGTGCCATCAAGTTTGGCCCTTCCTCACCAAGATGCCCTCTGACTAATGCTATGTCCTAGGAATTAATTTTCAGTTTATTGCGAAGGTTTCCCACCCCCTACTTTTCCTGAGTGGTTCAAACAACTCTGTTTTTACCAAGAGTCCCTGTACCATGCAGAACACCCTGTGAGGCTGTAAGTTGTGGAGCAGCAAAGCACAAAACAAGGCTGCAGCCTTCCAGAAGTTTCTCATCTGGCCAACGAGGCAAGGCATTTACAGATGAAATAACTGTAGTATGCAGGCTGCAACATGTGGTGTAGGCTGTAACTAGCGAACTCAAGGAAGCAAAGGGTAAGTGGAGGCTGGAGTCACTGTGGGGGAAATGTGTGGAGGAAAAGGGACATGATTTATGACTTGAAGGATGCACGGGGCTGTGCACAGGGAGGGAAGGTTTGTTCAGCATGCGGCTTGTCCCTGCTGTGGCCCATCCTGAGCCAAGTCTCTAATAACACACTCTCATTTTCCTCTTGTCCTAGAGCTAATTTAAGCAGCAATTGTCCCCCAAATTCCACACCTCACTCTCTTCATTCTCATTCAGGCTCATCCCTAAAGGCCTGGAAAGGGAAACTCTGTGCTCTCTGGACATATCTCGTTAAGGCTGGACACCACAGGATAATGTCCATCCTGGAGCACGTGGCCAGGAACAATTCCACACCCCAGCCCCAGGCCCAGCGTAGAGGGCAGCCTCAGAGAGGAGCAACCCCACCCCGGCCGCAGTGGGGAGCAATTCTGTAGGCATCCAGACATGCCAGAGAGAGAACAATAAGATGCCCCACAGGCTTGGGAAGTGAGGGAGGCCAGGAGCCCTCAGGAGGGCGGCTACCCACCCAGGCAAGTGGCCAAGCGAAGAGAGCTCACACCAGCACGGAACATAGTGAGCAGAAGAACCCGTCTCCCCTCCGTTGCAGAGCTGAGTGTTGCACAGAAGTTCCTGAATACCAGATGAGACTAGGGGTATCTACTGGGGGACAGAGAAAGCATGCCTGTGACTCTGGAGAGCAGAGCAGAGACACTATAGGGGAGACAGGGCTACTTAAGGCTGGCTATGGACGCTGACTTTCATGAGGCTGCTGTAAGGGGTTCCAGGGTCTTCTCTGCATTGTTCAGTTGAGTACCGAAGAAGGGTAGGAGAAAAGCAGAATTCAGGGTAGATGCCTGCTTGGCAATAGAATGTCCCCAGGTTGTATTTCTTAAGGTACACAGATTGTCAGTTCCTGTGACAACAACTAAGGGTACCTGCACAGGTGCAGCCGCATGTAGAAGAGGGATTCCCACAGCCAGAACAGGGGCAGGATAAACTGTTTATTATTTACTAGCACTGTGGAGAAGGCAAGGCATGGATGAGGAAGCTGTATTGATCAGTAGAGATAGCTGCCTCCTTCATTCATTACCCGGAACAAGTGTTTGAGGGGGCACAGGTGAGGTAAATGCATCAGGGCCTCCACGACAAATCCAATCACAGATTCTAGCTACATCCTTGAATTACAATATAGGAGAAGCTCGTGGTGTTAACCTTCTGCCATTTCCAGGCATGTAATTGAAATAATCAAAATAAATTACTTTTGTTTATGAGATTTGAGGACCCCTTCCAGAAGGCAAAGTAGCAGCAGGAAGAATAATTCTGGAGTCTATTTTGGGTTAGAATCACCAGCCCCACCTCTTCCTAGTTGTGTGGCCTTGAAAAAGTAACTTCACTTTTCTGAACCTCTGTTTCCTCATCTGTGCAATGGAACAGTTAATAATACCCGGTTAGCAGGGCTGTTGAGGAGATTCAGTTTGATGACCTCTGTACACAGCACCCAGTTAAGGTCAGTCTCCTTCCCTTTATCCCACTTGAGAGAGTTAGACTCCAGGAAAAGATGAATTTTAACAGTTTTGCAACACAGTCCGGGAAAAGGAAGTGGGGAGCTCACTTGTCCTCAAGTTCTACTATGTGCCACTAGAAAGTTGTCACCAACAGGGGCCGGCTTTCCACATATTTCTTGCAAGCCGCCCACCACAGCACCACAGGCCCCGATGTGAGGCCGTCCGCTCACGTTTCCTTCTCTCCAATTCTCTTCTAGGGGCGCTGCATCAACTTCACCAGGGTCAAGAACAACCAGCCAGCCAAGTACCCACTCAACAACGCCTACCACACCTCCTCGCCACCTCCTGCCCCCATCTACACCCCCCCACCTCCTGCACCCCACTGCCCTCCCCCGCCCCCCAGCGCCCCCACCCCTCCCATCCCGTCCCCACCTTCCACCCTTCCCCCTCCTCCCCAGGCTCCACCTCCCAACAGGGCACCTCCTCCCTCCCGCCCTCCTCCAAGGCCTTCTGTCTAGAGCCCAAAGTTCCTGCTCTGGGCTCTCTCAGAAACTTCAGGAGGTGTTAGAACAAGTCTTTCCAGTTAGAGAAGAGGAGTGGTGATAAAGCCCACTGACCTTCACACATTCTAAAAATTGGTTGGCAATGCCAGTATACCAACAATCATGATCAGTGGAAAGAAACAGATATTTTAAATTGCCAGAAAACAAATGATGAGGCAACTACAGTCAGATTTATAGCCAGCCATCTATCACCTCTAGAAGGTTCCAGAGACAGTGAAACTGCAAGATGCTCTCAACAGGATTATGTCTCATGGAGACCAGTAAGAAAATCATTTATCTGAGGGTGAAATGCAGAGTTGGATAAGAAATACATTGCTGGGTTTCTAAAATGCTGCCTTCCTGCCTCTACTCCACCTCCATCCCTGGACTTTGGACCCTTGGCCTAGGAGCCTAAGGACCTTCACCCCTGTGCACCACCCAAGAAAGAGGAAAGCTTTGCCCACAACTTTGGAAATGCTGGGGTCCCTGGTATGGTAAGAAACTCTACATCAGACAGGTATGCAAAAGGATGTTCTCCTGGGATTTGCAGGTATATAAAAAATGTATGGCATCTTTTCCTTGCAAATTCTTCCAGTTTCCAAGCGAGAAGGGGAGCAGGTGTTTACTGATGGAAAAGGTATGTTGCTATGTTGATGTGTAAGTGAAATCAGTTGTGTGCAATAGACAGGGGCGTATTTATGGGAGCATCAGCCAGTTTCTAAAACCCACAGGCCATCAGCAGCTAGAGGTGGCTGGCTTTGGCCAGACATGGACCCTAAATCAACAGACAATGGCATTGTTGAAGAGCAACCTGTTAATGATTCATGTTAAAAATCAAGGTTTGGCTTCAGTTTAAATCACTTGAGGTATGAAGTTTATCCTGTTTTCCAGAGATAAACGTAAGTTGATCTTCCCAAAATACCATCATTAGGACCTATCACACAATATCACTAGTTTTTTTGTTGTTGTTTTTTTCTTGGTAAAGCCATGCACCAGAGACTTCTGGGTAGAGCTGAAAGACAATGGTCCTGACATAATAAGGATCTTTGATTAACCCCCATAAGGCATGTGTGTGTATACAAATATATTTCTCTTTGGCTTTTCAACATAGAACCTCAGCTGTTAACCAAGGGGAAATACATCAGATCTGCAACACAGAAATGCTCTGCCTGAAATTTCCACCATGCCTAGGACTCACCCCATTTATCCAGGTCTTTCTGGATCTGTTTAATCAATAAGCCCTATAATCACTTGGTAAACACTGGGCTTCATCACCCCAGGGTAAAAACAGAGATCGTTGTTGTGGACCTCCTGCATCAGCCTATTCAAAATTATCTCCCTCTCTAGCTTTCCACAAGTCCTAAAATTCCTGTCCCAAGCCCCCCAAATTCTCAAATCTTTTCTGGAACAAAGCAGAATATAAAATAAATATAAATTTAGTGGCTTGGGCTATGGTCTCCAAAGATCCTTCAAAAATACATCAAGCCAGCTTCATTCGCTCACTTTACTTAGAACAGAGATATAAGGGCCTGAGATGCATTTATTTTATCAATACCAATTTTTGTGGCCATGGCAGACATTGCTAATCAATCACAGCACTATTTCCTATTAAGCCCACTGATTTATTCACAATCCTTCTCAAATTACAATTCCAAAGAGCCGCCACTCAACAGTCAGATGAACCCAACAGTCAGATGAGAGAAATGAACCCTACTTGCTATCTCTACCTTAGAAAGCAAAAACAAACAGGAGTTTCCAGGGAGAATGGGAAAGCCAGGGGCCATAAAAGGTACAGTCAGGGGAAAATAGATCTAGGCAGAGTGCCTTAGTCAGGGACCACGGGCGCTGAATCTGCAGTGCCAACGCCAAACTGACATATCTCCAGGTGTACCTCCAACCCTAGCCTTCTCCCACAGCTGCCTACAACAGAGTCTCCCAGCCTTCTCAGAGAGCTAAAACCAGAGATTTCCAGACTCATGAAAGCAACCCCCTAGCCTCTCCCCAACCCTGCCGCATTGTCTATTTTTTTAGAACACTAGGCTTCTTCTTTCATGTAGTTCCTCATAAGCAGGGGCCAGAATATCTCAGCCACCTGCAGTGACATTGCTGGACCCCTGAAAACCATTCCATAGGAGAATGGGTTCCCCAGGCTCACAGTGTAGAGACATTGAGCCCATCACAACTGTTTTGACTGCTGGCAGTCTAAAACAGTCCACCCCCTGATGGCACTGCCGCGTGATTCCCGCGGCCATTCAGAAGTTCAAGCCAAGATGCTGACGTTGCTGAGCAACGAGATGGTGAGCATCAGTGCAAATGCACCATTCAGCACATCAGTCATATGCCCAGTGCAGTTACAAGATGTTGTTTCAGCAAAGAGTTTTAATGGAATAGGGAACTGCAAATGTATGATGATTTTGAAAAGGCTCAGCAGGATTTGTTCTTAAAACCGACTCGGTGTGTCATCCCCGGTTATTTAGAATTACAGTTAAGGAGGAGAAACTTCTATAAGACTGTATGAACAAGGTGATATCTTCATAGTGGGCTATTACAGGCAGGAAAATGTTTTAACTGGTTTACAAAATCCATCAATACTTGTGTCATTCCCTGTAAAAGGCAGGAGACAAGTGATTATGATCAGGAAACTGCACAAAATTATTGTTTTCAGCCCCCGTGTTATTGTCCTTTTGAACTGTTTTTTTTTATTAAAGCCAAATTTGTGTTGTATATATTCGTATTCCATGTGTTAGATGGAAGCATTTCCTATCCAGTGTGAATAAAAAGAACAGTTGTAGTAAATTATTATAAAGCCGATGATATTTCATGGCAGGTTATTCTACCAAGCTGTGCTTGTTGGTTTTTCCCATGACTGTATTGCTTTTATAAATGTACAAATAGTTACTGAAATGACGAGACTCTTGTTTGCACAGCATTAATAAGAACCTTGTTAAGAACCATATTCTGTTGACAGCCAGCTCACAGTTTCTTGCCTGAAGCTTGGTGCACCCTCCAGTGAGACACAAGATCTCTCTTTTACCAAAGTTAAGAACAGAGCTGGTGGATTAATTAATAGTCTTGGATATCTGGCCATGGGTAATCTCATTGTAACTATCATTAGAATGGGCAGAGATGATCTTGAAGTGATCATCTAAAGTCCAAACACTATGTCAGATGGGGGTAAAATCCATTAAAGAACAGGAAAAAATAATTATAAGATAATAAGCAAATGTTTCAGCCCAATGTCAACCCAGTTAAAAAAAATTAATGCTGTGTAAAAGGGTGGAATTAGTTTGCAAACTATATAAAGATATATGCAGTAAAAAGTCTGTTAATGCACATCCTGTGGGAATGGAGTGTTCTAACCAATTGCCTTTTCTTGTTATCTGAGCTCTGCTATATTATCATACTCAGATAACCAAATTAAAAGAATTAGAATATGATTTTTAATACACTTAACATTAAACTCTTCTAACTCTTTCTTCTTTCTGTGATAATTCAGAAGTTAGTTATGGATCTTCAATGCCTCTGAGTCATTGTTAAAAAAAATCAGTTATCACTATACCATGCTATAGGAGACTGGGCAAAACCTGTACAATGACAACCCTGGAAGTTGCTTTTTTAAAAAAAATAATAAATTTCTCTAATCAACTCTTTTTTCTGGTTATTTGTCTGTTTGTTATAAAAATAAACTGCAACATATTCAAGTCCTCAATATCCTGATCATAATACAGTGGTTGCTGTGCTATACATTAAATTACATTTCTCAAATGATTTCATGCCTTCCACTAATTTCTCTACTGTCTGGATTCCTGTCATTCCTTCCTTAGCTGTCAGACATTCAAAATATTTTTTATTTCTCATAACAAATTTCAAATCAAAAATGTAATCCGTGCTAAGGGAAAATAAATAAAAAGTGAAAACAGAACACACAGGAAAAATATACTGCATCAGTTAGGATTGTGTTTGGCTAACGTAGCAGAAAGGCAAGTAGGATTGATTTTACAAGGAGTCCAGAGATTTGCAGCAACCCAGGAACCAGACAGTGTTGTGGACAGTGCTGCAATAAATACCCTTCTATGTATATCTCAAAATCCTTGTATTGCTTCTGCATTTCTGATACGACTCACTTTTATCCCTCCTAGCAGTTTTAATTAGGCTCCTCCATTTAAATATTTTGTAGGTAGAAGAGCATCTCCTTCTAGTTCCTGAATTTCTTTGTAAGATCTCATTAAGCCTTGAATACATCTTAATTGGAATAAAACCATCCACAAACAGAAAGTCATGCCACAGGTTTTTTCTAAGTTTTCATTAGTATTTGCTTTTTAATAGGTGTGGGTATGAACACATTTAAACATTATGTCCTTAATAAGTGTGTTTTGGGGGTTATTTTGAGACAGGATCTTACTCTGTCACCCAGGCTGGAGTGCAGTGATGCAATCATGGCTTACTGCAGCCTCAAACCCCCGGGCTCAAGCAATTCTCCCACTTCACCTTCCCAAGTAGCTGGGACTATATGCATATTCCACCACACCTGGCTTGTGTGTGTGTGTGTGTGTGTGTGTGTGTGTGTGTGTGTGGATTTTTTGTTTGTTTTTAGAGATAAGGTCTCACTGTGTTGCCCAGGCTGGTCTCAAACTCCTGGCCTCAAGTGATCCTCCTGCCTCAGACTCCCAATAGTAAATGGTTTTGAGATAATGGGTTAGAAATTTTAAAAGAAACAGGAAAAGCTGGAGCCCTACCTCAACTCCTTACACCAAAATAAATTCTAACTGAATTTAAGTGTAACAAATAAAGCTAGAAAAGTACTAGAATTGTGAAAAAAGTATTCTGTATGGTATAAAGAATGTTAAAATCCTACATATTGTTTGCATGATCAATCAACTTTGTCATGAAATTGCTTGAAATAACCCTGAGTAATGCTCCAATGCATTAAGTTGAACAAAGGAACCATTAATAACAGGAATAAGATCATTTATCGGGTGCTAACTGTGAACATGAATTTGAGATCCACCGTTTTTCACTAATCTGTCTTCAGATAAATCTGTTTTGTGGAGTATCACTTAGATATAAAACAATCAGAATAATACTTTGTCCATCTAAATACATTATAAACAAGGTATCACTCAACAGTTACTATATATTTGGTATAAGGGTATAGAGTTGGCATATGACAAACATGATTTTTATTCTCTTTACAACTGTATTGTAATTTTTATGCTGACTACAATTGTACTGTGTTCTTTTGAATCACCACACCCCATCCCAGGTTATCATATCTAAACAAATTAGAAGCCTTATGATTCCACTACTGTAATCTTTGATTCCTTTCTCTTTTTTTCCTCAAAATTCAAGTAGTCACTAAGTTATAAAGATTCTTCCCTCTCTACTTAAGTTGGGACATTTTAGTTTTTGGAGTTTGAAAGTATTCATCTCCTTTTAAGTGCCATTTTGCAGTGTACTTATAAAGCAATCGCTAACACAATTTTCTCTGAGTCACTTGAGAGCTGAAAGCAAGGGTCTGTTAAAAGATATTCAGTTCCCCTTCCTGTGTCCATGCGTTCTCATTGTTCAATTCCCACCTATGAGTGAGAACATGTGGTGTTTGGTTTTTTGTCCTTGTGATAGTTTACTGAGAATGATGATTTCCAGTTTCATCCATGTCCCTACAAAGGACATGAACTCATCATTTTTTATGGCTGCATAGTATTCCAAATGACGAGTTAATGGGTGCAGCACACCAACATGGCACATGTATACATATGTAACAAACCTGCACATTGTGCACATGTACCCTAAAATTTAAAGTATAATAATAATAAAATAAAATAAAAATAAAAATAAAAAAAGATATTCAGTTAATTGTGCATATTCAGTACTTTAGCCAGCATCTTTAGTTGGGACTTCTTTGTAAACATTAAAATAGATGCAACTCATAAAATATATTTTCCTTTGGGTAGTTAAGTAGTTTACATTCTTGCAAAGGATTTTTAAAGTACAAGAAATGCTGGTTGTGAGGGCTGAGAGCAGAAAACATTTCACTTTCTTCTGAAAAAGAAGTTGTAAGACAAGACAACTGTCAACCACCTATGATGAGTCCCTTCCAAAAATGTGCACCCCCAAGAGTAGCCAGGAAACCCTATACAGCCCCTAACTTCACATTTTTTAAAAAATACAAGCACTGTGTGGCATTCGCTTCCCTGTGAATCCCACCCCAACTTTGCAGGATACTGAGTCCATGTCTTTTTGCTTAGTTTTACTCTTAACATTATTTACAAGACACCTGTAAATGTAAAAGACTGGTGTGAAATTAATGATAATCTGCATTTCCAGCCAAGCTTCTGTGGAGATAAATATTCCATGCAAACCCAAAGTGTGGCTCATAAATAAGATGAGGTAGAAGCACCCACATTCATCTGACATTGCAGGAAGGGGCTTCTCCTGGCTGGCGTGGACTCTGTTCAATTCCTCTTCTTCTAAATGCTGGCCAAGATGGTGGGTCTCAAACCTCAGGTGAATAAACCCATCATCCCTAAGGGGAGTGATGTAGGTCCTAGTCATCTCTCCAGGAAGAGAAATTCTTTTTCCTACTTCAAATGGGCATTGTAAGCATTTGCCACAAATAATCCTTTCTGATGCCATACACTAGATTGCCTTCCCCACTCTGGGCAGAATTGAGTGTTACGAGCACTTCTGGCCATTGTCAGTGCCTGTGTTATATTTGACCCCAGTGATGTAATCACTACAAGAAATAAGACTGCAAAGCTCCAGGAGATTTTGATTCCACCTCCTATACTTGTCAGACACTTTCACTTGCCCCATGAAAGCTACCTCAACAAATGCTCACTCTCAACAGGCCCTGGCCACTCTACATGTTACTTCTGTGACTGTTGGTTTTCAGTGCATTCTAATGTTTAGATCAGTGTTTTTATAGGGTCCTTCAATATTTGCTTTTATGAGATCCTTAAAAGAGAATTATCTCTGTTTAATCTTGGACCATTAGTAAAAACAAAAAGTGATCTTACCACTATGTCTTAGTGTGATGAGTTTTTTTTAAAAATTTAACTTCCTTAGCAATTCAGGAATACGGAGGAAAAAAGCAACATCATTAACTTGATAAAATATATCTACCACGAACCTACAGGAAATATACTTAACATAAAATATTTTAAAATATTACCTTTAAAATCAAAAAGAAAAAGATTCCAACCCTCACTGTTATTGTCCACCTTTGGTCCTAGCCAGTGCAATAAAACAAACAAAATGAAAAAGTAAGTATAATTATCAGGAAGAAAAAAACTGATTTGAAGTAAATATAATTTACTACCTAAAAATTCCATGGAATCAACTTAAAAATTATTAGAACTAATAAGAGAGTTGTCCAGGTACATGGTAAACACTATCAATGATCAGTTAGGAAACAAGAAAAAGTTATGCATTCATAATAGAAAAAATTATATATATGTGTATGTGTGCATGTGTGTGTATAAATCAACCAGAAATTAACTATAAATAAACCTAACAAAAAAATGTGCAACACTTATGGGAAGACAACTATAAAACTTTAATGAAATATTCTTTTTATTGTACTTTAAGTTTTAGGGTACATGTGCACAATGTGCAGGTTTGTTACATATGTATCCATGTGCCATGTTGGTGTGCTGCACCCATTAACTCGTCATTTAGCATTAGGTGTATCTCCTACCTAAGGCTATCCCTCCCCCCACCCCACAACAGTCCCCGGAGTGTAACGTTCCCCTTCCTGTGTCCATGTGTTCTTATTGTTCAATTCCCACCTATGAGTGAGAACATGCAGTGTTTGGTTTTTTGTCCTTGCAATAGTTTACTGAGAATGATGTTTTCCAGTTTCATCCATGTCCCTACAAAGGACATGAACTCATCATTTTTTATGGCTGCATAGTATTCCATGGTGTATATGTGCCACATTTTCTTAATCCAGTCTATCGTTGTTGGACATTTGGGTTGGTTCCAACTCTTTGCTATTGTGAATAGTGCCGCAATAAACATACGTGTGCATGTGTCTTTATAGCAGCATGATTTATAGTCCTTTGGGTATATACCCAGTAATGGGATGGCCGGGTCAAATGGTATTTCTAGTTCTAGATCCCTGAGGAATCGCCACACTGACTTCCACAATGGTTGAACTAGTTTACAGTCCCACCAACAGTGTAAAAGTGTTCCTATTTCTCCACATCCTCTCCAGCACCTGTTGTTTCCTGATTTTTTAATGATGGCCATTCTAACTGGTGTGAGATGGTATCTCACTGTGGTTTTGATTTGCATTTCTCTGATGGCCAGTGATGATGAGCATTTCTTCATGTGTTTTTTGGCTGCATAAATGTCTTCTTTTGAGAAGTGTCTGTTCATGTCCTTCACCCACTTTTTGATGGGGTTTTTTTTTTCTTGTAAATTTGTTTGAGTTCATTGTAGATTCTGGACATTAGTCCTTTGTCAGATGAGTACGTTGCGAAAATTTTCTCCGATTTTGTAGGTTGCCTGTTCACTCTGATGGTAGTTTCTTTTGCTGTGCAGAAGCTCTTTAGTTTAATTAGATCCCATTCGTCAATTTTGGCTTTTGTTGCCATTGCTTTTGGTGTTTTAGACATGAAGTCCTTGCCCATGCCTATGTCCTGAATGGTAATGCCTAGGTTTTCTTCTAGGGTTTTTATGGTTTTAGGTCTAACATTTAAGTCTTTAATCCATCTTGAATTAATTTTTGTATAAGGTGTAAGGAAGGGATCCAGTTGCAGCTTTCTACATATGGCTAGCTAGTTTTCCCAGCACCATTTATTAAATAGGGAATCCTTTCCCCATTTCTTGTTTTTGTCAGGTTTGTCAAAGATCAGATAGTTGTAGATATGCAGTGTTATTTCTGAGGGCTCTGTTCTGTTCCATTGATCTATATCTCTGTTTTGGTACCAGTACCATGCTGTTTTGGTTACTGTAGCCTTGTAGTATAGTTTGAAGTCAGGTAGTGTGATGCCTCCAGCTTTGTTCTTTTGGCTTAGGATTGACTTGGTGATGCGGGCTCTTTTTTGGTTCCACATGAACTTTAAAGTAATTTTTTCCAATTCTGTGAAGAAAGTCATTGGTAGCTTGATGGGGATGGCATTGAATCTATCAATTACCTTGGGAAGTATGGCCATTTTCATGATATTGATTCTTCCAACCCATGAGCATGGAATGTTCTTCCATTTGTTTGTATCCTCTTTTATTTCATTGAGCAGTGGTTTGTAGTTCTCCTTGAAGAGGTCCTTCACATCCCTTGTAAGTTGGATTCCTAGGTATTTTATTCTCTTTGAAGCAATTGTGAATGGTAGTTCACTCATGATTTGGCTCTCTGTTTGTCTGTTATTGGTGTATAAGAATGCTTGTGATTTTTGTACATTGATTTTGTATCCTGAGACTGCTGAAGTTGCTTATCAGCTTAAGGAGATTTTGGGCTGAGACGATGGGGTTTTCTAGATATACAATCATGTCATCTGCAAACAGGAACAATTTGACTTTCTCTTTTCCTAATTGAATACCCTTTATTTCCTTCTCCTGCCTGATTGCCCTGGCCAGAACTTCCAACACTATGTTGAATAGGAGTGGTGAGAGAGGGCATCCCTGTCTTGTGCCAGTTTTCAAAGAGAATGCTTCCAGTTTTTGCCCATTCAGTATGATATTGGCTGTGGGCTTATCATAGATAGCTCTTATTATTTTGAGATACATCCCATCAATACCTAATTTATTGAGAGTTTTTAGGATGAAGCGTTGCTGAATTTTGTCAAAGGCCTTTTCTGCATCTATTGAGATAATCATGTGGTTTTTGTCTTTGGTTCTGTTTATATGCTGGATTACATTTATTGATTTGCGTATGTTGAACCAGCCTTGCATCCCAGGGATAAAGCCCACTTGATCATGGTGGATAAGCTTTTTGATGTGCTGCTGGATTCGGTTTGCCAGTATTTTATTGAGGATTTTTGCATCAACGTTCATCAAGGATATTGGTCTAAAATTCTCTTTTTTGGTTGTGTCTCTTCCCGGCTTTGGTATCAGGATGATGCTGGCCTCATAAAATGAGTTAGGGAGGATTCCTTCTTTTTCTATTGATTGGAGTAGTTTCAGAAGGAATGGTACCAGTTCCTCCTTGTACCTCTGGTAGAATTCGGCTGTGAATCCATCTGGTCCTGGACTCTTTTTGGTTGGTAAGCTATTGATTATTGCCACAATTTCAGAGCCTGTTTTTCATCTATTCAGAGATTCAACTTCTTCCTGGTTTAGTCTTGGGAGGGTGTATGTGTCGAGGAATTTATCCATTTCTTCTAGATTTTCTAGTTTATTTGCATAGATGTGTTTGTAGTATTCTCTGATGGTAGTTTGTATTTCTGTGGGATTGGTGGTGATATCCCCTTTATCATTTTTTATTGCATCTATTTGATTCTTCTCTCTTTTCTTATTGGTCTTTCTAGCAATCTGTCAATTTTGTTGATCTTTTCAAAAAACCAGCTCCTGGATTCATTAATTTTTTGAAGGGTTTTTTGTGTCTCTATTTCCTTCAGTTCTGCTCTGATTTTAGTTATTTCTTGCCTTCTGCTAGCTTTTGAATGTGTTTGCTCTTGCTTTTCTAGTTCTTTTAATTGTGATGTTAGGGTGTCAATTTTGGATCTTTCCTGCTTTCTCTTGTGGGCATTTAGTGCTATAAATTTCCCTCTACACACTGCTTTGAATGTGTCCCAGAGAATAAATGGAGAACTATCCTACATTCTTGAATGGAAAGAGTTAATATTGAAAAGAAGTCAGTTCTCTCTCAATCTACAAACTCAACTCGTGCCAATAAAAAAAAAAAAAAAAACTAGTAGGATGTTTACTTTCAAATGCTGATTCTAAGTTTTAATTAGAAAAGAAAATGGACAACTACAGTTAATATATGGTGATAGAACAGTTTTCAGAAACAGACCGGTAAATAAATGAGAGTTTAGTTTATCATAATAATAGCATTTCCAAAACTAATTCTTTAATAAACGACTAAGAAATTGGGAAAAACAAGATGAAATTCCTATCTCTGCTACATACAAAAATAAATTCCAAATGGATTAAATAAAAGCAAATGCATGCCAAGCTTTCTTGCTTCTAATTAACAGTGACAGTTCCCTTAGTAACACTGTCTTATGAATGAAGTTTCTTTTAATCTTGCCAATCAGACAGATCTCATCTCCCAGAAAAGAGTGGAGAGAGAAGTGGAAGGGCTGAAAGGAGTTGTCTTCTCTCTGAGGCAGGAATAAGGAGAAAAAAAGAAAAAGGGTCCTTCCACTGCCCATACTCTGATACTACAGTAGAACATATATTATCGTAAGCTCTCCACTAACAATCTCATGCATAAGGTGCCTCTCACATAGTAATCAGTGAAAAAACTATCAATAGTTATAAGTAGTTAATGAGTAAATAAACTTATAAATGAAGAATCCCAATGTTTCTAAATGCTTAAGCAAATCAACAATAGACATGGAAGCTATGTATGGGACAATGTTTTCTTTCAGGAGCCAAAGGTAATAAACAAATTCCCATTTTCCTATTGCCTTTGTGGAAATATTCAAAGTGCTGACTCTCACTGGGTGGTATTGAATGAATTCCTCTGAAAATTCATTAACTTTGTCAATTTACTGGATTACTTTCAATGCATACACATTCTTCCACAATCTATGTCCGTTGAGGTCAAGTCCTTTTTGCATTTGGCTTCAGAGAAAAAATAAGAATCGATGCCAAGAACTTGGGGTAGGTGCCAGAAGAAAAAGCAGTGCCAGCCCTGGCAGTCATCAGAAGACTGAACTCCAGTTTGTCTCATCCGTTTATCAAGTGTCCTGTCACAGGACTGGATCCCCTGCCATTCTTTGAATGCGTAGAGCAAGACTCAATGGTTGGGTCATGGCTCATTGAGGAAACAGTAAGATTCCAGAATCAAGAGTCAGGCTGTTGTGATACCTATTAATGCGTCCATAAACAAGGCAGCTGTTGATCTGTAGATTTATGTTCTGATATTTCACAACTGCCAGAAAGGGCTTTGTTCAGTCTATGAGGAGGAGGTCTCCTCTCTTCTGCCCACTAAGCATGTGATCTGTTAATTCAGTCACAACTACTGCTGGCATTACTAGTAGATTATAGAAACTGATGCTCACTTTCTTTTTTTTTTAATTAGTACTTTATTTTTTAGAACAGTTTTAGGTTTACAGAAAAATTGAGGACATAATGCAGAGAGTTCCCTTATATCCCCTCTTCCCTGCACACAGTTTTTCCTATTGCTAACGTCTTCCATTGGTGTGGTACATTTGTTACAACTGATGAATCAAAACTGACACATTATTATTTACTTTTTTTTTCTTTTTGAGACAGGGTCTTGCTCTGTCACCCAGGCTGGAGTGCAGTGGCACAATCATGGCTCACTGTAACCTCAACCTCCTGGGCTCAAGCATCCTCCCACCTCAGCCTCCCAAGTAGCTAGGACTACAGGCATGTACCACCACACCTGGCTAATTTTTGTATTTTTTGTAGAGAAGGGGTTTCACCATGTTACCCAGGCTGATCTTGAACTCTTGGGCTCAAGCAATCTGCCCCCCTCAGCCTCCCAAAATGTTGGGATTACAGGCATGAACCACCACACCCAGCCCACATTATTATTTACCAACGTTCACAGTCTAGTACATTAGAGTTCATTCTTTGTGTTGTACAGTTCTGCGGGTTTTGACATACGCACACACATCCACATATCATATAGAATACTTCCACTGCCCTAAGTATCCCCTGCACTTCACCTATTCATCCATCCTCCTGCTCACCCACAAACCCTGTAAACCTCTCATCTTTTTTTTTTTCAGACAAGATCTTGCTCTGTCACCCAGGCTGGAGTGCAGTGGCCCAATCACGGCTCCCTGTAGCCTCAACCTCCTGGGCTTAAGCAGTCCTCCCACCTCAGTCTCCCAAGGAGCTGGAGCCACAGACACACACCACCACGCCCAGATAATTTTTTTTTTTTCATTTTTTGTAGAGACAGGATCTCGCCATGTTGCCCAAACTGATCTCAAACTCCTGAGCTTAAGAGATCCTTTTGCATCGGCCTCCATGATTTTCTTTAATGTCTCCATAATTGGCGATTTCCAGAATGCCATATAGCTGGAATCATGCAGTATATAGGATTATTGGGTTGGCTTCTTTCACTTAGCAGTATGCATTTAAATTTCCTCCATGCATTTTCATTGCTTGATATTCCATTTCTTTCTTAATTACTGAATAATATTTAATTATCTGGATGTATCACAGCTTGTTCACCCAGCCATCTACTAAGGAATACTAAGGCTGCCTTTCTAACTGATTTTAACAGCCCATAGAGAGGAATCAGTGGAGAAGTTTGTGTTTTCAATCTAAGGTTTTTTATGTGTGTGTAAGATACAGGTGGTGAGGGGTGAGTAATGAACATCATTTATTTTCCCAGCACCAAAACAAAACCTCTTAAGCATTTTCATTCCCTTCTAGTCGTTTTTATGTATATTAACAATTGAAATTATACTATAAATATGTTTCTACCTTGTATTTTTTACTTAATATTATAAAAATGTATAAGGACAGTGTAGGTATTTTGCTCTGATACCCTCTTCAAGGTATTATCCCCTGCTACCCACCCCCAGCTGCTGGGAATAGCAGCTGCTGGCAGCTCACAGCTGCGTCCCTCACTAGGACTCACTCTTAGCCTTAGCCAAGGTTATGACCCTCCCAGGGTGGGCCCATGGCCAGTGACCTGCTAGCGCTTAATACAAAGGCTTGGCCCCCTTTCTCCAAACTGGGGAATACTCAGAAGAGCCATGACAGCTCCAGAGGTCAGCTGAGGCTTCCGTTGTAACTGTATTGCAAATCAGCTTCTCCTTCCACTCAATCTTTCCTTCTTTAATTCTAATCTCTTGAGAGCATTTCCTAATACAGCTCACCAACTCTGTGTCTGTTCCCAGGGATTGAATACAGTTGTTACCACAAATAGTTCTTAGAAGCAGACTCTTTCATTGAATTCTAGATCACTTACAGCAATTACTTGGGCAATGGGGACCCCATTACCTATGGTAGGTGGGGGATGGATAGCCGTTAGAATACTGTGGCGGTGCAGTTATTAAAATTTTCACAGGTGGTGAGCTGGGATGGGAAACCAATGGAAGGAGATGCACTCGCTGGTGCAATATATCTGGTATTCAAAAGGTATAAGAGATGGTAAATATAAGGGCTATGGAATTTGAGGGCCATTGCTATGACTTGATTCATTGAAGAAAGATACAACAGACCAGGGTCATTCATCATCAATTCAAGGAAAAATATGAAAATTAGAAGGTCTCTTGGGTAGCATTTAAGGAAACCCCAACCTGCTACAGGTGGAGGGCAGCAGAGCAGAGATCCAGCTAAGGACTTCATCATAACAGTAGTGGAGCTTCTGGCCAGGCGTGGTGGCTCATGCCTGTAATTCCAGCACTTTGGGAGGCTGAGGCGGGGGATCATTTGAGGTCAGGAGTTTGAGACCAGCCTGGCCAACATAGTGAAACCCCATCTCTAGCTAGGTGTGGTGGTGTGCACCTGTAATCCCAGCTACTCGGGAGGCTGAGGCAGGAGAATCTCTTGAACCTGGGAGGCGGAATTTGCAGTGAGCTGAGATCACACCACTGTACTCCAGCCTGGGAAACAGAGTGAGACTCCATCTCAAAAAAAAAAAAAAAAAAAAAAAAAGTAGTGGAGCTTCAGAGATAGTTGAATTCCCAACACCAGCAAGTCTGCTGTGTCAAATTCAGAGCCCTACTAAGGAAGCAGTGGGACCCTGATTCCCCTACGCTTGTTGGGACTACAAAAGAAGCCCACTCCCATTTGTTAGAAGATACTGCCTCGGGAGTCTTAGCTAGAGCAATCAGACAAGAGGAAAGAAATAAAGGGCATGCAAATTAGAAAGGAAGAAATCAAATTATCCTTGTTGCAGATGACATGATCTTATGTTTGGAGAAACCTAAAGACTCCACCAAAAAACTATTAGAGCTGATAAACAAATTCAGTAAAGTTGTAGGATACAAAATCAACATACAAAAACCCATAGCATTTCTACATGTCAACAGTGAATAATCTGAAAAAGAAATCAAGAAAGTAATCCCATTTACACTAGCTACAAATAAAATATCTAGGAATTAACCAAACAAGTGAAAGATCTCTACAATGAAAACTATAAAACATTAATAAAGGAAATTAATGAAAGAAAGCACCAAAAAATGGAGAGATATTCCATGTTTATGGATTGGAAGAATCAATATTGTTAAAATGTCCATGCTGACCAACACAATCTACAGATTGAATGCAATCGCCATCGATATACCAATGACATCTTTCACAATGATAGGAAAAAGCAACCCTAACATGTATATGGAAGCACAAAAGACCCAGAATACCAAATCTTTCCAGAGCAAAAAGAACAAACCTGGAGGAATCACATTATCTGACTTCAAATTATACTATAGAGCTATAGTAACCAAAACACCACGGTACTGGCATAAAAACAGACACATAGACCAATGAAACAGAACAGAGAACCCAGAAACAAATCCATACATCTACAGCGAACTCATTTTCAACAATAATACCAAGAACACACATTGGGGAAAGGACAGTCTTCTATAAATAGAGATGGGGAAACTGGATTTCCATATGCAGAAGAATGAAACTAGACCTCACCATATACAAAAATCAAATCAAAATAAATTAAAGAATTTAAGTTGGCAAACTATGAAACTACTAAAGGAAACATTGGGGAAACTCTCTAGAATATTGGACTGGGCAAAGATTTCTTGAGCAATACCCCTACAAGCACAGGCAACCAAAGCAAAAACAGACAAATGAGAACACGTCAAGTTAAAAAGCTTCTGCAAGGCAAAGGAAACAATTAGCAAAGTGAAGAGACAATCCACAGAATGGGAGAAAATATTTGCCAACCATCCAGCTGACAAGGGATTAATAATCAGAATATCTAAGCAGCTCAAACAACTCTATAGGAAAAAATCTAATAATCCAATTAAAAATGAGCAACACATCTAAATTGACACTTCCCAAAAGAAGACATACAAATGGCAAACAGGCATATGAAAAAGTGCTCAACAGCATTGATCAACAGAGAAATGCAAATCAAAACTACAATGAGATGTCATCTCACCCCAGTTAAAATGGCTTTTATCCAAAAGACAGACAACAAATGCTGCCAAGGATGTGGTGGGAATTGACATTGTTGGTGGGAATGTAAATTAGTACAACCACTATGGAGAACAGTTTGGAGGTTCCTCAAAAAACTGAAAATAGAACTCTCATAAGATCCAGCCATCCCACTGCTAGGTATCTACCCAAAAGAAAGGAAATTATTATATCAAAGAGATACGTGCACCCCCATGTTTTTGCAGCACTATTCACAATAGCCAAGATTTGGAAGCAACCTAAGTGTCCATCAACAAGCAAGTGGATAAGAGAAATGTGGTACATATACACAATGAAATACTATTCAGCCATAAAAAAGAATGAGATTCTGTGATTTGCAACAACATGGATGGAACTGGAAGTCATTATGTTAAGTGAAATAAGCCAGGCACAAAAAGACAAACTACATGTTCTCACTTATTTTGGGGAGCTGAAAACAAAGCAAAAACAATTGATCTCATAGAGACAGCAGAAAGATGGTTACCAGAGGCTGGGAAGGACAGTTGGTAGGAGGGTGTAAGTGAGAAGGGTTAATGAGTGTAAAAATATAGTTAGAATGAATAAGATCTAATATTTGATAGCACAGCAGGGTGACTATGGTCAATAATTCACTGTATATTTTAAATAAGAGTATAATTGGATTGTATGTAACACAAAGGAATGATAAATGCTTGAGGTGATGGATACCCCATTTACCCTGATGTAATTATTACACATTATATGCCTGTATCAAAATATCTCATGTACTCCATAAATATATGTAACTACTATGTACCCACAAAAATTAAAATTTTTTTTAAATTTGAATTTTTTTTAAAGATACTGCTTCCTTTTCTGCTTGAAAATCATGCAGAAACATCAGATGAGGCAGTTGCCTTGCAGACAATGCTTGCCCCTCTTGGGATAAACCACCACCTACCATCATGACAACCAGACCGATCACAAGGGTGGAATCCCAACATGGTCCAACTGGCAAAGTGCTGCTAAAGGAAGAAAGAATCAGCACACCAGAGAAGCTATAGGACATGGCTAG
Organism: Hylobates moloch; assembly: GCF_009828535.3. Taxonomy (NCBI): domain Eukaryota; kingdom Metazoa; phylum Chordata; class Mammalia; order Primates; family Hylobatidae; genus Hylobates; species Hylobates moloch. Next base: position 55,294,548 of record NW_026652290.1, on the reverse strand, counting down.
CATATTCAAAAAGGAGCCAGGAGCATGTGCCTGGATCTGAACCCCAAGATACCTGGATCAAGGGGGAGTAGGCAGAACGTAAGGTTGAATGAAGGAGCTTGTCAATGTGGGAACACTTTCCTGAGACAAATGACTTTACACTCTGGCAACGACCCTGGGAGAAGGTACTAATACACCAGGATTGTTGTGGAAAGTCAGGGACCCCGAACGGAGGGACCAGCTGGAACCATAGCAGAAGAACATAATTGTGAAGATTTCATGGACACTTACCAGTTCCCAAAATTAATACTTTTGTAATTTCTTATGCCTGTCTTTACTACAGTCTCTGAACATAAATTTTGAAGATTTCATGGACATTTATCACTTCTCTAATAATACTCTTATAATTTCGTATGCCTGTCTTTACTTTAATCTCTTAATCCCATTATCTTCGTAAACTGAGAATGTATGTCACCTCAGGACCACTGTTGTACAAATTGATTGTAAAACGTGGGTTTGAACAATATGAAATTAGTGCACCTTGAAAAAGAACAGAATAACAGCAATTTTCAGGGAACAAGGGAAGATAACCATAAGGTCTGACTGTCTGCAGGGTCAGGCAGAATAGAGCCATATTTTTCTTCTTGCAGAGAGCCTATAAACGAAGTGCAAGTAAGAGAGATATTGCTGAATTCTTTTCCCAGCAAGGAATACCCTGGGGAAGGAATGCATTCCTGGGGGGAGGTCTATAAACGGCCGCTCTGGGAATGTCTGTCTTATGCGGTTGAGATAAGGACTGAAATACACCCTGGTCTCCTGCAGTACCCTCAGGCTTACTAGGATTGGGAAATTCCACCCTGGTAAATTTTGGTCAGACTGGTTCTCTGCTCTCGAAACTGTTTTCTGTTAAGATGTTTGTCAAGACAATACGTGCACAGTGGGACATAGACCCTCATCAGTAATTCTAATTTTGCCTTTGCCTTGTGATCTTTATTGCCCTTTAAGGCATGTGATCTTTGTGACCTGCTCCCTGTTTGTACACCTTCCCTGCTTTTAAAATCTCTAATAAAAACTTGCTGGTTTTGCAGCTCAGAGGACATCACGGACCTACTGATATGTGATGTTACCCCCAGACGCCCAGCTATAAAATTCCTCTTTGTACCCTTTCTCTTTATTTCTCAGACTGGCCAACACTTAGGGAAAATAAAAAGAACCTATGCTCAAATACTGGGAGCTGGTTCCCCTGATACAGGATGGATTTTGGAAGCTTGGAAACAGTAATGACCTACCCTAAGTGAATTAGAAAAGCCAGAATTTCTATGGCAGATGGAGGAAGAAGGGATCAAAATGCTTGGGGAAGTAGGCATAGCTTAATGTTACACTAGTAAGACAGGAAAACCCACTGACTCACTATGCTCTCTAGTAGGGCCAGAGGTACTCCAATGACCAGAACAGTAAAGAATGCACTGGTAAGGGAACACCAGCATTGCTGAGAAGTTCAGTGGGGCTGTGCTCTGTAGGCCAGGGTTGATGGTAAGAGAAGCTGCTGTAGAAATAGGATCCCTGATAGCAATGAGAAGTATAGAATCCCAACATTAGAGTCTGAATGAAGACACTTACACATCAGAAGCAATATGGGTACAATTGTCACAAGACCACAGTAACAAGTGGGGGACCCAACCCGTAAAAGGTATGGAGATGGTTAACAGGACACAGGGTCCCTAGGAGCAAGATAGACGGGCAGCCAACAAAGGAACACTCAGAGGAACCAGACAATCAAAGGAACCAAAGATGGATGAGGAACTTAAGGACAGCCACCCCAATAAACAAAATCGCAGTCTGTTACCCAGTTTCTGGATCTAGCAAGTTCTCAGACCAGGAATTCACTGATGAAGGAGAGACCATTTCCTATAAGTCTTGCCACACCATGACTACTGTATCTAGTAATAATTCCTCGACATTTCCCCAAAGACCATCTATTTGGTACTCACAATATGGGGAAGGAGGGTTTTCCAGACGTTTTGAGGAGTGTTGGAATTGAGGTATAAATTGACATTGATAACCAGAGACCCAAGGCATCACAGGTTATAGACCCTTGATACAGAAGGGACATATGGGGGCCAGGTTAAGTAAATGGAGTCTTGACCCAGGTTCACACTGGGTCTAGTTGGGTCCACAGACTGGATCCCAAATGTATAATGCAATGAACATGCTTAGTAGTTTGCAAAACATTTACATTGATTCTTTGACTTCTGGGGTAAGAGATACTGAAGTGGGACAAGCCAAGAAGAAGCCTTTGAAACTGCTTCCTCCAAATCCCATCCCAGGCCAAGACAGTAATATTAAGAATAATATTGCATCCCAAGAGAGACGGAAAAGATTAGTGCTACACTGGAAAACATGTAATTAAGAGACGTTGGGTCCTCTGATATTACCATTTAATTCATTCATCTGCTCCCTACAAAAATTAGATGGATCATGGAAAATGACAGTGAATTACTAAAACTCATCCAATTAGTAGCACCTATTGTACTGCTATACTAGATGCAGATCTTCACTAAAGCAGATTCACGCAGCCATAGACCTGGCAAATGCTTTCTTTTCCAGACCTATGAGAAAGGAGGATCAAAAACAGTTCTCATTCTTGTAAAAGGAATAATCATATACATGCATGGTCTCACCCCAGGGCTATTGTTAATTATTTTGCCCTCTGTGTTAATATGGTCTGAAGAGCCTGAACCATCTGGACATCCTGCAAAACATCTCATTGGTCCACTATATCCATAACATTATGCCAACTGGGTTCAGCTGAGCAAGAAGTGGCAAATATATCGGAGACTTTGGTAAGGTATGTGGGAGATAAATCCTCTAGAGATTCAGGGGCTACCCCATCACCACTGTGGATCCAGTAGTTTGGGGCATGCCATTATGTCACTCAAAGTAAAAGACAAAGTACTGCATCTCTCACCTCCCACCACTAAGAAGAAAGCACAATACTTGGTAGCCCCTGTTGGTTCTGGAGGCAGCATATTCTGCATTTGGGAATTCTGTTCTGACCCACTTACTGGGTGACACAAGATGCCACTATCATTGACAGGGGTTTGAAGGAGGAAAGGGCTCTGCAGCAAGTCCCAGGCTGTAGTGAAAGCACCATATGGGCTATACAAGTGATCAGAGCCTATTGCACTAGCAGTATCAATGATGTAAAAAGATTCCATGTGGGGTTTTATGGCAAACCCCAATAGGAGAAACACAATGTAGGGCCTGAGGTTGTGGAGCAAGGCAATGCCATCTGCAGTAGAAAACCATACGCCCCATGAAATGCAGCCCCTGGTGTTCTACTGGGCTCTGGGAGACAGAGCATCTGTTCACAGGACATCAGATGATCATGTAGCCAATCCTGCTCACCATTCACTGGATGCAGTCATAAAGTCAGGCAGGACTAACAATCCATGATAAGATGGAAACGGTGCATCTGGAATCTGGGATCAGGCATAAGCAGGGTGAAGGGATATGTGTAAGCTGTGTTTTTCCCCATGTTGAACCAGGGTCCCTTTCTCACATCCATGACTGATGATAAATCTCTTAGGACCAGTTGATGAAAAGTCCAAGCTTGATTCGTATATTGATTGGCTTAGCATATCAGTATGAGCCAAAATAGACTGACACTATCATATAACCTCACTCAGGAGTGGCCTGATAGATAAGGGTGTGGAAAAATCCTCCCAGTGAGCAGAGCTCTGGGCCATGCCCATGGTCATCTACTTTGTGGAGGGAGAGGAGCGATCATAGGTAAGAATATACATGAATTCAGGAGTATTGGCAAAAAGCCTGGCAGGTTGGTCAGAGGCCCAAAATTAGGAAGATTAGAAAATTGGAGACAGGGAGATCTGGTGAAGAGGGGCACTGATGGAGCTAAGGAATGGACACTAAGTATGAAGATCTTGTATCTCATTTTAACACACAACAGAGAACTTCGACTGCAGAAGAGATTAACCACGTAAACAGTACCACTCAGCCAGCTCATGCCAGCTGGCCTCTCTCATCAGCTACCCAGGTGCTGGCACAGTTAGCTTATGAGTGGAGAATCCAATACCAGTGGGGATGGAGGTCATGTACGGGCCCAGCCACATGGGCTCCCATTCCCTAAAGCTGATCCAACTATTGCTGCTGTCAAAAGTTCAACCTGTCAGCAACAGAAGCCAATATTGAGCCTCTAATCTGGTACCATTCCTCCAGACTAGTCAGCCATTTGATGGCAAGCTGACCACACTGGACCCCTTTTACTGTGGAAGAAGCAGTTATTTATTTATCAATGTGGAATTGACACATACTTCAGGAATAGGTTTGCCTTTCCTGCCTCCAAGGCCTCAGCCAGATCCACTATCCAAGGTGATAAGGGCGTTTGATCCACCAACACTGCATCCTGAATAGCACTGTCTTGAATCAAGGACCACTTCATAGCAAAAGTGGTGAAACCATGGCACATGGAATCCACTGGTCCTATCAGGTACGGCACTACTCAGAAGCCACCAGCCTGGTAGGGCAGAGGAATGGCCTCTTACAGATACAACTGAGGCACCAGCTTGGAAATACTACTTTGCAAAGAGAGGTACCATGCTCACCCTAAGTAGTTAGAATACATGGATCTAATAAGGGGTGGAATCAGAGGTGACCCCACTTACCTGACGGCCAGTGGCCCACTTGCTTCCTATCCCTGCCACTTAAGCTCTGTGAGCTTGGGGTCCTGATTCCCAGAGAGCAAACACTTCCACTAGGGAAGGCCAAGGGAATCCCACTGAAAATGAAGCTATGGCTGCTTACTAGCCACTGTAGAGTCCTCAGGCCAAGAGACCAGCAGGCAAGGAAAGGAGCCACTGCCCTGGCAGGGTCATTGCTCCCAATCATCAGAAGGAGGTGGGACTCTTCTCCATGATGGGGTCAAGCGATCTACCAGTGTCCCTTGGTGCTTCTGTATCCTGTTTTGGTAGTAAATGGGAAATAAAAGCAGTCATGGCCTGAGAAAATAGAGCTCAGATGCCACAGGGATGAGGATCTGGGTCACCCCTTCAGGCAAGCCATGTAGACCAGTAGAGATGCTACTTGAAAGTGAGGAGATACTGGAATGGGTAGCTAGAGGGGCATGATACATAATCATTTCAGCCTTAAGATCGACTACAGCAACAACAGCTGTAGTTTATTCCAGCAACATTTCTCTTGTAAGCTCCTCAGGAAATGAGACAAACCAGAATGCTAGAGAAGGCATGCCCAAACATAGTGGCAAGTGGATCTGAGCAACTCAAAGGGTGGACTGTGGTGAAGACTGTGGTGCTCTCCTCAGAGCCCCTCTTCAAGGACAATACACAAATCCTCAAGCTGCTGGGAATATCAGCTGCTGGTGGTTCATAGCTGAATCCCTTCTGAGAATTCCTCTCAGCCACAGGGGGTTGCTTTGGCCAAGGTTACATACCCCACCCATGGGCCAGCCCAAGACCAAAGACTGGTTGTTGGAGGGCTACAAAGACCTGACCACTTGCCTCAATATGGGGTTACTCTGAAGGGCTATTCCAGCTCCATAACTCCTTGTGGGATCAGCTCAGGCCTCTGCTGCAACTATATTGCAATCTGCCTTCCTTATTTTCTTATGTGTATAGGCCACTCCACAATAAAACTTCTGTATACAACTCTCTGACTCACTCTTTTTCCAAGGAACCCAATCGAAGACAAATGCTCCTAGTATGGGAAAATATTTATGAAAAATCATGTATTCTGATAGCATATAACTGATGCAGGGCAAGCAAGCCCTAACCTGGGGCTTAGCCTGTGAGGGTTCTTGGCTTTGCCCAGGAGAGAATTCAAGGGCAGGCTTGAAGTAGAAGAAAATGGCTTTATTTGAAGAGGCTGTGTTACAGCTACTTGACTGCTTCTGCTGAGCAGGCATATCCTGTAGGCAGAAAGTCACAGCTCAGGGCAGTTTTGCAGTCATATTTATAATTGCATGCAGATTAAGGAGCAGTTTATGCAGAACTCTCTAGGGAAGGGGTGGTAATTTGGGGGCCATCAGGTCATTGCCATGGAATGGGGTGGTAACCCCCAGATGTTGCCATGGCACACTAGTGGGCATGTCTGATTAGAAAGCTGCTTCCACCCAGCCCTGTTTTAGCAAGTCTTCAATCTGGTCCTGCATCCAAACCCCGCCTCTGGAGTCAAGACCCACCTCCTACTTCATTACCACTCTCCAACATGTGAACATTTGCTGATCTCCAGCTATGTGCTAGGAACTGTCCCACACTTTTTAACATTTACTCTTTCATTTAATCTTCACAATGAGCCTGCAAGGTAAGTATATCTGTTACAAATGCTTTGGATTGCTAGAACAGCCTCAGCATGTCAGCTTTTTGTTCTGTGTGTGCCCTAAAAGATGTACTTCAGTAGACAGAACAGTAAATGTACACTTTACCATAAACCATGGTGAGCAAAAAAACACATTTTTAAACAGTACAAATTTATTTAACTGTTGACTGCAAAGAAATAACGGTAAAGCTAACTTCTGTGTTAAAATGTAAGAATAAAACTTTACAACAACAGCAAGATTAGAAAGGGGACGGTCAGTGCATCATTAAACATGATAAAGTCTTTGCCTTGGTTAGAAAGACAAGATAAAATACCAAGTAACTTTGAAATATTAAAATAATTTAAACTTAGCTTTAAAAATTAAGGTACTCACTAAAAGAATAGCAATATAATTATAGCTTTCAAATTGGCAAAGAAAAAAAAGAAAGGGAATATAGATAATTTTATGAGTCTAATAGAAGATAGGAAAAGAGGCAGGGAAGTAGTAAAAATAAAGATGGACTATTTCTAGCTGGAGATGCTGGAATTTCCCAATCTCCTCTGAGGCTAAGGTTTGCATGCAAGTGAGGTTACACATCATTTATATCAGTTGAAGAGTTAGAAGATGGAAGTAAGACAGACGCCATGTTCCTCCAAACTCGTTGGCTGTCTTCACTAATGTGCAGAGTTGTGGCAATGACAGGCTTGACTTCAGCAGTTTTTCTGTCTGTTCTCCAGTTTCTTGGGTCCTGAGAGGAAACCGGTACAGCAATGACGGCTTCTTGATTTTGGCACAGCCAAGATGGTAGCCTTAGAAATACTGGTCTTCTGTTGAGTCAGTTCTATATTCCTCAAGGAATTATTCTTGAAAATGCCTAGAACCAACTCTTTCAGCTAGGCCAACAATCTTAGAGCATATAATTCCCTATGCTGTAGCTGTTTCTGAGACACCTAGAACAGTCTCAGTGTCCTTAACAAAACCCTAACTGATAAACGTGAGAGGAAGTAGCTTCCAAGAAGATATAAAAGCCATGATAAGTTTGTAATGTACCTAAATATCATACACTTGAAATACGTACAGCAAAAACAGAAAATTTCAAGGAGAAATTGTCAAACCCAAAATGATCAGAAATTTTAAACTTATTACTATTAGAAATAGATAAGCAATATGAAAATTTTTAGGGTATAGAAATTTCAAATAACACGAATAACTAAGCCTGATCTAATAGAGCTTCATGGAATCACACAATTAACAAATAGAGAATAGGTGGTTTTGTTTTGTTTTGTTTTTGTTTTGAGACAGAGTCTCGCCCCGTCACCCAGGCTGGAGTGGCAGTGGCGCAATCTTGGCTCATGGCAGCCTCCACCTCCCAGGTTCAAGCAATTTTCTTGCCTCAGCCTCCTGAGTATCTGGGACTACAGGCATGCGCCACCATGCTTGGCTAATTTTTTGTATTTTTAGTAGAGACGGAGTTTCACCGTGTTGGCCAGGGTGGTCTCGATCTCCTGACCTTGTGATCCGCCCACTTCTGCCTCCCAAAGTACTGGGATTACAGGCATATCCACCATGCCCGGCCAAAGATATGTAGAATATTTATTAAAATCTACCACATTCTAGGTGTCAAAAAAATTTTCAATCAATTTCATAACAGACACTGCAATCTGGCTATAGTGCAATTAAATCACAAATTAACAATAAAATAATGTTTTTAAAATTTATGCTTGGAAAAATTTAAATAAATTCCTAAATAGTTCAAGGATGAGAGGAGGAAACTACAAAATACTGTATTGAGAAATTGTCAAAGAACCACATATCCAAACTTATGAGACGAAGTGAATTTGTAGCATTAAATCCATTTATTACAAAACATAAATGATTGAAAACGAATGAGTTAAACGTTCAAGTCAAGAATCTATGAAAAGAAAAAATAAACTTGTTATGAATAAACTAATAGCATAAAAAGTATTACTAAACAACGAAGACCAGAAATAAATAAGTATTTAACTTAAGAAAGTACAGGCCGGGCGTGGTGGTTCATGCCTGTAATCCCAGCACTTTGGGAGGCCGAGGTGAGTGGATTACCTGAAGTCAGGAGTTCAAGACCAGCCTGGCCAACATGGTGAAACCCTGTCTCTACTGAAAATACAAAAAAAAAAATTAGCCGGGTGCAGTGGTGCCCGCCTATAATCCCAGCTACTCAAGAGGCTGAGGCAGGAGAATTGCTTGACTGGGAGGTGGAGGTTGCAGTGAGCCAAGATCACGCCATTGCACTCCAGCCTGGGTGACAGAGCGAGACTTTGTCTCAAAAAATAAAATAATTGAGTAAATATAAAGAGAGTTGTAGGAAGAAAACAATAAAGACGGAGACAGAAATTGATGAATAAGAAAACAATAAAGTCCATGCACAAAAACCAAAAACTGGTTCTTTAAAAAAATTATTAAAATGGTCAAACATCTAGCAAGAACAAACATTAATAAAAAGAAAAATGTATAAATAAAAATATCAGGATCTAAAAAGGAGATATACCTATAGAAACAGCAGAATTTTTTTTAATTATATAAAAACATTTTTAAACCAATGCAAATAAATTTGAATACTTAGGTAAAAGGGAAATTTTCTTATAAAAATATTAATTAGCAAAAATCACTCTGCATAGGAAACCTTTAAAAAACGATTAAAGAAATTAAATATAGGCTGGGCACAGTGGCTCACGCCTGTAATCCCAGCACTTAGGGAGGCCAAGGTGGTGGAACACTTGAGATCAGGAGTTCAAGATCAGCCTCGCCAACATCATGAAACCTGTCTCTACTAAAACTACGAAAATTAGCCGGGCATGATGGCGGGCGCCTGTAGTCTCAGCTACTCAGGAGGCTGAGGCACAAGAATCACTTGAACCCCGGAGGCAGAGGCTACAGTGAGCTGAGATCGCACTACTGCACTCTTTCTCTAAAAGAAATTAAATCAGTAATCAAAATCTCTTCCCTGCCCCCACAAAAATCAGTCCCTCAACTCCAGTTATCAGGTTTGAAAAAAAACAACACTGAATAGATTTAAGTTGGAGAACAACAACAAAAAATATGCTTTGTAAACTCCACATTGCTGAAGACAGAATATTCTAGTACCTTGAAAGTAACAACCCTTCCTCTCCCCTTCTACCTTCCTACCTTTCCTTCTAGATTTTACCATTTATGGACGTATCCCTAAGTAATACATTTTTCAATATTGCATTTAATTTGAAATTTCAATGAATGGAATCACACTGTCAGTATTCTTTGCAACTTGCTTCATCCCCTTAATATAGCATTCATAAGAAACAGCCATGTTTTATTATCACAGAATGAATACTCATTATTACTAAATTAATATAACATAATTTATTCCTGCATTCTCTTCTCAATGAGCATTTGGGTTATTTCTAATTCAAACAATGCTGTGGTTTGCAGTCTTGTACCTGTCTCCTAGAATGTCTCCAGAGCAATACTATCTGAAAGAAAAACAAGGTGATCCACATGTGAGAGCCACATATGTAATTTTAAATTTTATTTCAGCTACATTAAAAAGTATGAGACAAAATTGATTTTGATGCTATATTTTATTTAAACAAATATATGCAAAATATTATCGTTTTAATTTATAATCAATATTTTTAAATGAATTTAAATATTTTTAATTTTTTCATAGTAACCTTAAAAATTCACTAAGTATTTATACTTTCAGCACATGTCAATGAAGTCTAGACATATTTCATGGACTCAGTAACCACATGTGTCTAGTGGCTACTGCATTACACAACATAATAGTTGAATATATGCCAAAAAGTAGGACTGCTGGGTCATAAGATATGCACGTTTTCAGCATCAGTCAATAATGACCTTTTTTTTTTTTTCAACTACGGTACCAATTTACGCTTTGACCAGAAGCCTTTAAGAGTTCCTGTTCCAAATCATGAGTGAACTCCCATTCACAATTGCTTCAAAGAGAATAAAATACCTAGGAATCCAACTTACAAGGGATGTGAGGGACCTCTTCAAGGAGAACTACAAACCACTGCTCAATGAAATAAAAGAGGATACAAACAAATGGAAGAACATTCCATGCTCATGGGTTGGAGAATCAATATCGTGAAAATGGCCATACTGCCCAAGGTAATTTATAGATTCAATGCCATCCCCATCAAGCTACCAATGACTTTCTTCACAGAATTGGAAAAAACTACTTTAAAGTTCATATGGAATCAAAACAGAGCCCGCATCACCAAGTCAATCCTAAGCCAAAAGAACAAAGCTGGAGGCATCACGCTACCTGACTTCAAACTATACTACAAGGCTACGGTAACCAAAACAGCATGGTACTGGTACCACAACAGAGACATAGATCAATGGAACAGGACAGAGTCCTCAGAAATGATGCTGCATATCTACAACTATCTGATCTTTGACAAACCTGACAAAAACAAGAAATGGGGAAAGGATTCCCTATTTAATAAATGGTGCTGGGAAAACTGGCTAGCCATATGTAGAAAGCTGCAACTGGATCCCTTCCTTACACCTTATACAAAAATCAATTCAAGATGGATTAAAGACTTAAATGTTAGACCTAAAACCATTAAAATCCTACAAGAAAACCTAGGCAATACCATTCAGGACATAGGCATGGGCAAGGACTTCATGTCTAAAACACCAAAAGCAATGGCAACAAAAGCCAAAATTGAC